>NC_081146.1:11821274-12153905 GCF_958295425.1 Solea solea
TTTCAGTATTTTATATATTCTCTGGTCAGTAGCTTCTTGGTGAGCTTAAATACATGTTACTTTTCTTGTGTGTCATAGATCCCCGGATTTTGTGAAGGAGGTGCTTCCATACCTGGTATTGACAACGTGGCTAACTGTGATGTTCTTGTGGGCTACAAGTCTGTGTACCGAATGTGCTTCGCCATGACCTGCTTCTTCTTTCTGTTTCTTGCCATAATGTTTGGCGTCCGTAACAGCAAAGATCCACGTGCAGCTATTCAAAATGGGTAAGTACTGTTTTGACTTAAAAGGAACATTTTAATTCAGGGTTGGAGGCAGGTAACCTGTACTAATGGTGGATTTCTAACTGTTTATTTTCCAGATTTTGGTTCTTTAAGTTTTTGATCCTGGTTGGGATAACGGTGGGAGCTTTTTTCATTCCTGATGGAACATTTCATACTGGTACTAACATGCCCTTATGAGTTCACTTTTCTTAAGCACACGTTAAGTTTTGATTTATCAGTGACTTATGTAGTGTATCACTTTTTATTCCTGATCAGCAGTTTCAAGAGACAGTTTCAGTTTTTTCCTTTTTCACTTTGCAGTGTGGTTTTACTTTGGAGTAGTTGGATCCTTCATCTTCATCGTTATCCAGCTAATTCTCCTCATCGACTTTGCCCACTCCTGGAACAAGGTGTGGGTTGGAAATGCTGAAGATGGTGACAACAAATGCTGGTTTGCAGGTACAGCATTCATTCAAAAAAGAAGGTTTTTTGTCATCACACCACAACACAAGTAATTAGTAATTTTTCACAAATTTTTAGTAATTTGTGATTATGTAAATTGCAGGTCTCTTGTCTTTCACCTTCCTCCACTACGCACTGGCTTTCACGGCCGTGGTGCTTTTCTATGTTTACTACACACAGCCTGATGACTGCACAGAGCACAAGGTGTTCATCAGCCTCAACCTTATCTTCTGCATCATCATCTCCATTGTTTCCATCTTACCCAAGATACAGGTACGGTTTGGCCAAGGCCACACACCTTTTACAGCTTGTTTACTAAAATTAACATATATTGTCCTTGGAAATAACTTGCATTCAACCACAGTTAGTTATTTCCCATGTGTACATCCTGCATAGATTGCTCCACCTCACATGCAGTTCAAACTTTGTACACCTATAGCATGAAACACTGTGTAATTATTTATCTTTGCCCTATTTGTAACAGGAAGCCCAGCCACATTCTGGTTTGCTCCAGGCTTCACTCATCTCACTCTACACCATGTATGTCACATGGTCTGCAATGACTAACAACCCAAGTAAGTCACTTGTTGTTTAATATCACAGTTGCAGCTTCTGGTTGCATGATCAGTTGTAAATGTACTGGTGTTTTTAGTATATTTGCATGCTCTCCGTCTGCTGCAGCAGTTTGATCATTCGGGTGAGTCTTTTGGCATGCAATAGAAACAAAGAGGTGCCATTTTGCATTTAGTTTGCCTACCGTTCTTGTCTCATGTTGTGTGAGCTGCCTTTCCCACGTGATTGGCAAGAAACAACTCCGTTCTGTTGCCTATTTTTTTTAAATGTTACCGGTTGTTCTATTTGGTAGATATCAGAAGTGTTGTCCTGCTTCAGGTATACTTTTACCCACACATCAGAGATTTATTTGTACATGACACTGAATGTTGTGGCTAATTGGTTTATTTAATCATTGCAAAACTGGAAATTAAATGCTCATTTATTTCAATTTTCAAAATTAAAATTTATAGTGTATTATAGTGTCATAAAATGTCAAAAGCTATGTGTATGTGTATTTTATCTTAGATCGGAAGTGCAACCCCAGTTTGTTGAGTCTAGTATCAAACGTCAACACCACAGAAACATCTCCAGACGGCACTCCAGAACAGGTGCAGTGGTGGGATGCTCAAGGCATCGTTGGATTGGTCATATTTCTGTTCTGCACTCTCTATGCCAGGTAGGTTTTTCACAAAGAGTCACATATTCCATCCTCTGCTCTGTGTTGTGTTATTTGCCCTTTTTGTTATATGCCCTTCTCCATCTCTTCCATAGTATCCGTTCATCCAGCAACACCCAGGTGAACAAGCTTATGCAGACAGAGGAGGGTGGAGGATCAGGTGGAGAAGGTGTGGTGGGAGAGGACGGCAAACTCAGAGCTGTGGACAATGAGGAGGAGGGAGTCACGTACAGCTACTCCTTTTTCCACTTCCACCTCTGTCTGGCCTCTCTGTACATCATGATGACTCTCACCAATTGGTATCAGTAAGTGTCTCTCCAATGTATTGACGTCTCCAGTTTTCGTACACTGTAGGCCCTCATTGTAGCCACCAGAGGGCACCTGGATTCATTGTTATTCTTAAAGTATAGCTCGTCTAATGTCATTTAAACTTTACACTGAAAGAAAAATGTCACCCACCACAATGCCTTGATTAATGGCTCTTAAATAAAAGCTGTGTTTAAATCAATTTGAGTTAGTTTGTCTAAACTGTACTTGTGTCTCTGTGTCTTCCCTCAGACCAGACACCAGCACCCAGGCCATGCAGAGCAGCATGCCAGCTGTGTGGGTGAAGATGAGCTCCAGCTGGCTTGGCCTTGGGCTTTACCTCTGGACCCTCATTGCCCCGCTCATGTTCCCCGACAGGGACTTCAGCTGAGCACACTTTGTGTGACTACATTTGGTTCTTTTTTGTTTGGTTATTTTCTTTGATTTTTTTGCCTTTCGTTTTAGGCAGCATGAAGGATGTCATAGAGGAAATAGGAAGGATACTATAAAGGGAGAAGTTTCTATTGATTTCGTTTTTAAATAATTGCTCTACTATTTTGCTATTGTGTTTCTCTTGGTTCTTTAGTGCTTTCTTGTTGGTTTTAGCCCCAGTTATTTATTTTCTATGCCAGTCACCTCGATAGGCTATCCACTAACTTCTGCTTGATGCGGTACAGCAGGTTGTGTGAGCGCTGTTATATTTATGCTTGATATTAGTTGCTGGGTTAACACAAAAAACTATGTAATAATGCACTTTCTCAATACCTCAGACATTTCTGTTGCAGATTCCCTTTTGGAAGGGCTGTGAGATTATACCTCTCTGATTGGCCAAGTCTGAGCACAACACTTTTCAGTGCTGGGGACACCAGGGTTTCCCTCTTTAGGAGCCCCAGTGTGAGGTGAGTGTGAGAGTTAGATAAGACTTAACTGCCACACCCCACGGATCATAACAGGGCTTCCCCTTTGCTGCTAGTCTGTTTGCAAAAGCCATGTCATTGCAAATTGTGCCAGAGAAAAAAAAACAGTCTAATCTCAGCTCTTCCTTGACAACTTTAACCTAAGGTAATTTATCTCCGGTGCTATGCCTTTCTGTGTCTGACTGTTCGGCCTTGTACAGCTACAGCATCAGCCTGTACCTGCATAGCAGCCCGTTTGCAGTAAAGAGACGTGTATTGATCCATAGCAGTCAGCATCATGCAGTGTGCAGTGAAACAGTTGAGGTGATCGCATGAACTCCCATTATTTCCACAATGCTGCAGAGCATGCCACTAAGTTACAAGAAAAGGGTCTTTAAACGTTTAAACATTTCAGAGATGAAAGTCGCTTTTAGATAGTATTGACCTTCGTAGTATGTTAATGGTCGTAATGATGGTACAGTCATAGTTGTTACCTCAATTTCAGTATGAATGGGAGTTAAAATAAGATCATTCTATTTTTCATTTCTGAAAAAAAAAATAATTTTGGTACAATCCTGAAATGTTATCCTTTGTTATTTTCTTTTTAAACATTTCAAAAGTCACATACAGCAACCAGAGTTCTCTTACTGCATGTGAATATTGTAAGTGAAGTTTTTCAAAGTGCTGTGATACAGTAAATAGGTATTTTTAAGTCATTCATTTTGTTGAGGAAACCTGTCATTTGTATTTTACATTTTACAATTATCAGCCTACTTAGGTGATTTTGGCAGTATTGTCCACAACAGATAATAACATAAATTCACAAAACACTATAAAGTGCCTTTTTTTAGTCCCACATTTCAAAAACAAATGCCATGACTAATGCTGATGTGCTTCTTATGCCTTTCATTATACACTGAGGTGAGTCAGTCATTGCCTGCTGTAAGGCATAGGCCTATGGAATGAGTTATTATTGTAATCAAGGTATAAACAATGTTTTTAATAAAGAAAAACTTTCACTCAACCACTGTTTCCGGTGCTGTAACTAGTGCTGTTCACTACGGATGTTAGTAGTTTGATACTCCAGATCTTTAGGACTAATTTGTGACTCTTGGATACGTGTAACAGTAAACAGTAAACAGTAAACTGCACTGAATGTAACCAGGGGCAGAGCAGTGTGCCAGTCCAGCACCTACAGCCTCAACTGTGTTATTTCCTTCTAGCCTGGCTGGCACAGGGGACATGTTGATTTTGGCTCTGTCCAGTTGGCACTCTCTGTAATCGTTCAGGACACACTACCTCCTGTCGTCTTCCACCCTCCCACAAACAGCCCGCACTCAGCCTGTCCACAACAAATCTGAATCCTTGTGTCACAATGAAGCTGTGAGACTGAATTCATGTTTTCATGTGTCGTGGAGAAGACTTTTAAAAACAGAATGTAGGTGAGGTGATAGCACGCTGTGACGTGATTGTCGGAGGGTAAAGAAGAAAACGGTCAAATAGTTGAAAAAAAGCATATGGCCGTGTTCAAGTGTGTGTACATGTCTTTCAAATTAAACATATAAACTAAATATATACTGTGTACACGTCTGGAAAAATTGCTATTACAGACCAGTGTTTGTTTTGGGAGCAACATCTGGTGTTCAGAAATTGCTACATATTGTTTTGTCAGTCCTGTCCTCCACCTCGTGCCTGTGCACACTATCTGGAACTAGATTTAAAACATTAGTTGCCTGTAGTGTATGATGTAATTGTTGTGTCATTCCACGACAAGGTTTCATTTAGAAATCCCTGATGCAAATTGTGCAATATTAGCACACTGTGCATAATAAAATAGAGTTGTTGTGCCATTACAAACTGTTAAAGTGTAATCTGTCAACGTTGTGAGCCTTGTCTTTTTTGTATAAACACTCATTGTTCCTGCACAGGACCTGGAACACTCGGCATAGCATGAATGTTTGGCCACGTGAAAGTCCTGCCTTGACTCTTTGCAGCAGCTCATTGGCAACAGATCACTGGGTTTCACTTCATGGGTCAGACTTACAGAGGAGGGAGGGGCGAGAAATATCTGGTGTTTTATTTTCTTTGCTCCACTCAGGCTAAACATCTCTGTCTCTCTAACTTAAATATCTCTTTGAAGAACTACCCGCACTAACTGCTTGTTCCTCTCATTTCCCTGAGACCGAAGAACTCTTCACGCCGTACTGTTCTTCCTTCTTTAGTCGCAGCTGAAATTTAGCGTCCTTTGAACATACACACAGCCAACAGCAACTGAGAACAAATTGGCCAAGTATCGTAAATCCGACTTTTATTTCCCCCTCTTATCATCAGGTGAACAGATGTGAACTCAATTTCTCTCCCGGGGTAGATTTAAGACACTCTCTGTCTTAGGCCATTGGCTCCAGTGTCATAAATCCCACCTTCATTTCCTCTGTTATCATCAGAAGCAGTTTGTTACTGTAATAAGAGATCATTGGCTGTAATGCTCTGATTATGAACCACTTAGTGTAGCTCTGCAACCACGCTTGGTCAGGTATCCAGGGATTTTTAATTGCAGATTGCCTGAAACAATAGATATCACTCGCAGCGTTATCCCTGACCTTAATCTCCACTTGTCTTTTCACACATTAGCTGGGAAATGTCAGCGTTTAGCTGCATTTAGCATTTGCTTGTCAAGAATAAGGTCACTCTCTTCATGGGTCATGACAATATTTAAGCTTTGCCTCAGTTCTTTTTTTTTTTTTTTAAATATTATGGTAAATGAACTGTGACTTTTTGAGTTGGAACTGCTCCTGATGCTTCATTGATATGTGAGAGGATTCTGCAGCCATCTCTTTGACAGAATGACTGGAAATGCCTGTCTGAGGTGTAATTGGGTTTTAAGAGTGGGATCCAGGCCCATTAAATTATTTGCTGCATGCAGGGGAGCTAACTGAGTTTGGCCCTGCTGGCACACTGCATGTGCACTGAAAACATTTACCCAACATTAAGCCCCAATTAGGCTTTTCAGGATGGGAAACTTGTTGCTGGATGATGGGAAAAGAAGAGGCTGATACCCCTCAGACTCAGACTGGATGCGTAGTTTGTCTATGTGGCACTAATGGAGCTGCTTGTTTCTAATGAACTGATGGAAGTTACACTGGATGTTGTCTCATCGTGTTCAGTCACTGCCACCCTTTTACTTTGGCTGCAGTGCAATGCAGTCTGTCATGAGTGTGTGTGTGTATGTGTGTGTGTGTGTGTGTGTGTGTGTATATGTATGTGTATCCATGTGCAGCTCTCCAGTGCGCATGCTCTTTCCAGCTCAGAGGAGCAGCTAATGCAGTTATATAACAGTCAGTGCAGCCGGCGTCTGCTGTGAGCCAGGCCAGTCTGGTTACATAAGCCTGTCAGAGTCATATTGTAACAGCACGGAGCACTCACACCACAGCATGTCCCTGCACTCCTTTCACCATCTCCTGCTCTGTCTCTCACTTCCTCCCCCTGTCTCACTTCACTCCCCCTATCTTCTACCCACCTTCCTCCCCTCACACTTTTCCTTTCTTTCCCTTTGCTCTTTGCAGCGGGGCTGTTTTCAACACCGGGAACATAATTACCAAGCTAGATGAAGATGCACAGACGAGTCTGAAAATATGAGACACAAAGAAGTGGGACTGACTGTAAGCTCTTGTGCAGGGTGGACAAAAATGTTACTTATTCTACACAGGGTGTTTCCCTTCCTCTTGTCAGTTGATGGTCATGTCATTGTCCTCAGAGCTTTAGTCCTCCATCTGCACACAATGACGATGACGTGAGCTGAAAAGATTTGGTGTGCTGACAGTTAAACGCCACCTGCAAACGCTGATATCCACTGGCCTTTAGAGCCCCATTTGATCTCCAGGGTACAGATAGAGACACATCAGCCACAACTACAAGCAGACTTGCTTCTCTCACTGACCTTTACCATATCTGACCTTTATCACTCAGGTATGATGAGGTCAGACAAACAGGTTCCTTAGATCAACAGGGAACACTCTCTGAACACTATACTGTGTTGACTGCCAAACCCCACAACAGTTCAAATGAATAGATTTTTGACCTCATTTGAATACATTCACATCACCAGAAAGATTTAACTCATATCAGACTTGTTTAAGGTGTGTGTGGATACATCAGTCTGATAAAAAGATTACAATTTTCAAATATAAGATAAATAACCAAGACACATTGTCACAGGCAGTGCAACCAAGCAAAACAACAACAAAAGGAGAATGTGCACATGTGTCAGTCACCTTCACACAAAAATCAGATATAAGAAACTTGAAGTTTGTATTTCACCTGATGGTGAAAGTAAAAGCTCTGTTGTCTGTTTGTCTGCCTTATCCCACCTTATTGCTGAGTAAATACTGATATGCCTTACAACGTTTCACCATCTGTACCCACGGATTTAATAAGGTGGTTAAATATGCCAAGTCAATTTAACACATTTGTTAAATTTAACACACTAAAGGTGTCACTTTAACACTGCAAAATGTACTCCGTAGAAGACGTGATATTCCCACATGTTAAATTTCACAATTACTCTTGGTGATTAGCGTACAGTTACCACGGAAGAGACAGGAAGCGCTGGACGTTCACGCAAGGTATCGTGGGGGAGAGGAATACGGTGGAAAAGAATTGTAATTGACATTCACTTCAATTCAGAATCAGGAAATAGGGTTGGTACGTGATGGAGTGTTATTTTATGTCAGTATCAATTACAAAGGTCTCAATTTCAGGATCAGTGTGTAAGAATTAGTGACACCTAATAACATGGTGAGGACTCCCTTTTCCAAGCAGAAGAAAGGATGTTGTTCTTCATTCGCATTGTTAGTTTCACATTTCAAAACACACAATGCACGACCTGGGCTGCTGCTGAGGTGGCACAAGATGGCTGCCACTATAAAGCAAGGCCCTTGTCTAAAGCAGTGTTTCTCAGAAATTGTCTTCAGGACCTGCATGTTTTTTATGTGTCCCCACTCCAACACACCTGATTCTAATGAATGGGTCGTTAGGGTAACGAGCCATTCATTAGAATCAGGTGTGTTGGAGCAGAGACACATCAAAAACATGCAGGGCAGTGGGAAACACCTTGACCTTTTAAGTAGTAGTAGTAGTAGTAGTAGTAGTTGATGAAGACCCAAAAGTGTTTTTGGTTATACATTATACAGATCTGAGATAAGAGTGGAAAAACTAAATATTACTCTTAAATGTTTATTCAGTTTAGTTTAAATGTGCACACGTTCCTGAAGTGGCTCTCAGAACTGAAACACATCTGTTAGCCTGGCTAATTAGGGTTAACAGCATTAACCAGGAACTGCTCAGTGCGACCAATCGCTCGCTCCGAAACCTCATGATTATTCACGCGTGGGCTCGGCGCCTCACCCCACTGGCGGAGGCTGAGACACGGAGGGGGGCGGGGCTCTACCGACTCTGCCGTGCGGGGTGGTGCGGAGCAGCTGAGTGTGCCTTGCGTAGGGCGAGATGTTGTTTTGTTGTGGCGATCAGCTGAATGTGGCATCGCTGTCCGGTCTGACACTACAGCGGGGAGACCCCCGCCTTCCTCCGGCTCTTCCTGCCCACGACCGCGCTGCGCCCCGAGAGCGGCTCCATCCAGCACATCACAATCCAGGAAATGCGCACGTCTGGCCCTTTCACTGCAGCGCCCGGACTTTAGCGAGCTGGTAATTATTAAGCTTTAATATTATTGTCTGGTTGTTGTATGACTCGGGCTGGGTTACGGCTGTGCTGTCACAGAGAGGAGCGCGGTGGTTTGCGCGCGCGCGCGCGCGAGTGCATGCGTGTGTGTGTGTGTGTGTGAAGTTGAGGGCAGAATCTCACCAGTGTTTCACCGTCACAGTGTGCCCTGAACTTCATCATGTCTCATTATGTGTTATAATGATAAATGGAGTGGAGGTGAAGATGGGCTGAATGCAGCAGCAGCAGCAGCCAGTTCAGTCCAGAGGGTGGAGGTGAAGGAGGAAGAGGAGGAGGAGGAGGAGAGGAGGGGGCTTGAAACTACTGTAGCTCTGTGCAGCATTGTTTTTGGAGGGGGGCGCTGCTTGTACAGCTGACAGTCTGTGTGCTACATCATGTACCATCACTTTGTGCTCTAGGTATGGAACAATATGAACATGTACTATCATGATTATCCTCACCAAAAGTAGTTCACAATACAAATGTGATCATTGTAAAAAAAATAATAGTATGTATATGTATATGTATATATATATATATATATATATATATATATATATATATGCTTTAAAGGTCCAGTGTGTAAAATTTAGAATAATATTTTGGCAGAAACTAAATATACTATCCATGTGTATGTTTGTATATGTGTATAATTGCTTCAAAATAAAAATGGTTAGCCTTAGAAGAAGCCTCTTATAAGTACTTTAGGCAAGGGTCTTACTTTTCAGAGGCCACCATCTTGCACTGCCATGTTTCTTAAGCAATTCGAAGGGGCAGACCATCTAGAGTGTTTTTTCTTTTGCATTTTTAAGCAAAAGCTTTCAGTGCAAATGAAGAAGAATGACACCCTTTCTTATGTATGCAAAGGTCACCTTAGTTTCCAGATGCCTTTGGGAAAGGAAGTGGTGAGCGGAGGAATCCTCTGCAGTTTCACATGCGACGAACAAAAAAATTTGCTTGAGCAAAAAAAAATTCTTTCACTAAATGTAATGTAAAAAAAAACATGTTAATAACATGTGACAATAATATGTTCTAATGTTGCAAAAACATGCTACTAAGAATATTTTTCCGGTGCACAGTTTAAAGTGAAAATGACGAGGTCCTTATGGCTCCTCTAAGTTAATTATGAGGAATGTATGTGGACGAGCTGGTCTACATTTTCAAGTGACTCCTGAAGTCTTTGTGATTATCCCGATCATGGAAATGCATGTTCCTAAATGTCTCATCTCCACACACAGTGCACACAGTGTGAGATCCATACCCAGTCATGTGAGTTGATTTCTCCTGGGCTGCACCAACACTTGCTAGATTTCCCCAGGATGACATCATGCTTTTGTATACAGTTGTTATATGATAGATGCACTGAGTTGCTCAGAACAGGTTTATTTTGGCTGCTGTTCAGTCACTAACTCCTACTCTGCATCCAGTTAAGCTCCTTCTGTTATTCAAGCTGTTTTATTGTCAGACTCCTCACACAGGGTTCACCTTTACACTGCAACACAATGATGATTTCACTTTGGAATTAAATCCGTCTTAAATGTAGATATATCTTTCTGTCCATAATAGCAGTTTGGCAGGATGTGAGGCAAATATAGCACGTGTGTGTGTTTCCATGTAGAGTAAGACCACAAGTGTATGAATTCAGGTGCTGTTGAATTAGTGTGTATGTGTTGTGGTTCAATAGGCCATTGACTGCACCTCCCATCTAACCCCTGAGTAAAGTGGACATTTAAAAAGCCACCACAGCAGCAGCGATGCTGCAGTCTATTTCTCCAGTTTTAGGTCTGTAGCATAACTTACAGTGGAGAAATTCAGTGAATTGTCAGACCATGGTGGTTAAAGGGGTGAATGGAGAAAGGCCAATATGCAGTTATTTTTTTATTGAATCAGCACAAAGTGGCAGCCTTACAGTGCTCTGGATCAGGACCACTTTTGGTGCTGGCACTAGTTGAGCAGGCACCCAGGAGAGCACCACTCTAGGTCCGTATTATATTCCAAGACAGTTTGACATCCTGGAGCGTTTTGGTTTTTGGACTAGAATCTATGGTTTGGGGATTACTGCCATTTATGGTTTCAACATGGACTGGGATAAATACTGCTTGTCAGACTTACTTTGATATATTTATACCATTGTAGCTTAGCGGTAATGCTCGAAGAATGGTGAGACTTGTTGAGAGTAATTAACCTGTTTTAGAGTCGGAAGTGAATGTGTTATTATTTGTGTACTTGTAGAACCTGTTTTTCATTTCAGGCAACAGTCGAGCATTAAACCGGCTCATTAGAAAAAAAAAGCTTTGGTATTTTGTGTCACAGCTTGGACTGAGAGTGTGTTTGGGTAAAATAAAAGTGAGGTGTAACTTACTGACACTGATGACTGGAGACCTGGCTCAGTGAGGCAGGTCTGTGTGTCGATGCCTCTCCTTGGCACAAGGAACACTCCAGATGGAAATCAGCTGTTTTTGCCAGTTAATACAGAACCACTCATCACCTTATACACCACTTTCACACACACACACTCAGCCGGCTTACCCTCTCCACTTATCCACGTCTCACAGACTGAGTGAGCGTTGGAGGTGGCAGTGTGTTGATTTAAATGCCTCAAATGCCATCAGCAGAGGGTCATGTGGAGATCCCTGCTAAGACCTTCAGACACACATCAGGTCTGATAACCATAGCAACAGTGGGGGCAAAGGACCAGGTGCTGATCTGCAGGGCTTTTTCTTGTAAGAGTGACAGCTTTGTTTGAACTCGGGCAGTGAAGTTTGTAGATGTTTCGTGGATGGTGCGACGTCTGCAGATGAAGCCAACAAAATGTCTCATTTTGAAATCTGTCAGATTGTATTGATTCTTTGAGGGTGCTCTATTGATATGGAAATATTCACAACAGTGGTTTTGTGTTGTATTTAAGCCTATTTATACATATATGTTATATCATCACTAGATTCTTGCCAGTGCACACGCGCGCAGTGACACAGGCTCTAAAATCCTGGTGGCTGGTGGACACAACCTTTTCATGTCACTGCTGCTGGTCATTAATTGTGTTCTCCGGAGCACCGGAGAAGAATAGACTCACTGTAGTGCTGTTAGACCGGAGCAACCCAGGAAAAAGACCTTGGATACACTCTCACACAAACACACATGCACACAATGGAAAATGAAGGCCAGAAGTGCCAGTCTGGCAACTTCACAAATGTCCCACTAGCCTAATAACTTTACTGCACACATTCATTCTCACTGCGATTATATTCTTACCAAGAAATTGTATCTGCTGAGAGTAGAGCAGTGTCACAGCCCTGTCTGTCATCAGTGTGGTTCTGTTTTTGTAGCATTTGGGTCAGTGTGTGTGTGTGTAAGTGTGTGTCAGGTTGTTTATCAGTGTCTGGCTTCAGTTCAACCTCTCACCCAGGCCAGAGTTTTGGCTGCCCCTTCAAATGGAGGTAGAGTTTCCTTGTTTTCGTGCGAGAGCAGGAGTTTGCACTGTGCTGTATGTGTGTTTTAGAGCGTGGCACGGCGGCCTGGCCTGCTCGCGTGTGTGCCACCTCAGGTTGTGTAACAGTCTTATGTGGATGTTAAATGATGTACATGTACATTGCCAGACAGGTCCTGCAGGGAGAGCACATGCAGGGGGTTTACTAATTCAAACACTCCCTTCATAAGAGTTAATCATTACCCACTTTGGCAAGGTTGGTGGCCAAGTGGAATGTCGAGAGGGGTTTCGCTGTTTGTAATGGCAACCCTCCCTCAAAAACAGTCCACGGGTTTGTTATTACATCACAACAATTCTTTTACTCGGTCTTACAATGGAATCTTGACTGTATTTGCATGTTGTATTACTGCATGTAGCTGCTGTATGTTAGCCCCCCCCCCCCTCCCCCTGTCATTGTTGAGGGCATGTTTTTGTGTGCACGGGTTCACTTTCCACAGTGGCCACTGTTGTGTAATAGTGAATCTTGTAGTGTGATTGTAAGCCTCTGTGCTGCTCACCACAGGTATGTCTGGAAAGGGCTTGGCCAGAATCTCACTGGTGAGGTTTGCGTAACACTTGGGAGAAGCTGATGGGAAAAAAAAAAAAAAAAAAAGCACATGGCTGTGTAGTACAGCAGCAGCTTATCAATGAGGGGATGTTTAGATTAAAATCACCAGTCAGAGTCAGACTTCACTCTCTGGAGGTGCATAATCTCTGGTGAGGATTCTTTGTTGCTCTGAAAGATTAGCTATGATTCATGCGTGTGTGTTGATGGGTGGTGCAGGCATTATGTTTCATGACTATCTCTCCACCCCCACCTGAAAGAGAGAAAGCAAGCGAAAGAGAGAGAGAACATACTTTTATCATTAATCACCATTTCTATTGCTTTCTTTTACATATTTCCTATAAAACCAGTTTAATTCTCCTCTCCTTTAATTTCCTTTCCTGTTGGCTTGTATATTTTGTTCTGATGTTGTGTCCTCTTTTAACCTCTCCTCCCCTTTTGTCTCTCTTGCACATTTATCTTCCTTTTTGTTTTTTCTTTTCTTCTCCTCTCTTTTTTCCTCTCCTTATCTTTTTTTCGATGCCTCTCTCCTCTCCTCTCCTCTCCTCTCCTCTCCTCTCCTCTCCTCTCCTCTCCTCTCCTCTCCTCTGTGGAGTCCTTTGTCTCAGTACGCACGGCGTCCCTGCGCTGACTGTGTGCGAGGATTGGAGGGGATTTCTGCTCTGTGGGAGAGTAAGCAGGCTTTCGGGGAAAATCCTTCCAACCCTGGCTTAGATCTGCTGAGCAAATCAAGGCAGCAGGCGATGGTCCAATACAATCTTACCCAGCCATGTCACTCGCAGTGAAGCAGAGCGGTTGAACTAAACCTCAGACTGTGGAGGACAAAACCTGCCATGATTAAAAATGAATAAATACGAGAATAAAAAAAGGACATGTTCAATAATTTAGAAAAATGTGAATTAAGGGCAGTCAGTTTATAAATAATTGTGGTAGTTGCTTTAAAAAAAAAAAAAATAAGCCCATAAAATGAACGTTCACATATCTCTTTTACATTTTATGAAATTATCTTTTCCATTAATCTTGATGATTTCTTTTGGAGTCTTTTCCTGGTTTGTTTGTTTATATACATATATATATATATATATATATATATATATATATAATTCACTATTCTTCTTGCTCTTTTTTTATATATTTCCTGATTCATTCATTCCCTTTTTTATTCTTTGTATTTCTTCGGTTGCCAGATCTGTGTTTTTTTACTCCATACAAGGTCCACTTGAATATGAATATTTTTTTGCTGGTTAAATAATGAGTAGAGATGTTTTGCATAAAAATAATACAGAGAGAACAAACACCCACACAATTCAATTAAATGTTTATATACCCAAATCAGAGACTGATTCATTTCTAATTATGTCAGTTTTGGAGTATTACACTGCGTCGTATGGCTGCTCTTTTTGAAAAGTGTATTCAGTCTTGAGAAACACTCCTCAAGACCTGGCATGCCTTAAAGCTATGTGGTAATCTTGTATCTTGTAGGTCATATCCTAGTATCATCAAGTAAATCATGAAAAAAAAAAACAACAAGTGTGTCTTTAAGGGTGGTCTGTGTGCAGCTGTGGGTTACACACATGCATGTGCATTAGGACCCCACAGCTAATTGCTATATAATAGAAATGGCAAGATGACCAAAGGGTTTGACTCGGATCAAGAATGTGACTAAACATCTATTGAAATTCTGCAGTGCTGCAGAAATACAGAACAAATCTTGCTCATTTATAAATGTATGATATATATACTGTATATATATATATAATTTTTTTTTAACCGTATCATTCAGCTCTGATGTGCATTTGTAGCACAGTTGGCAAGTTGTGCGCCGACATTGTCAGGTAAGGTCGTATAAAGAACACCTCAGTTTAGATGCTGTTAATTATGCAGTAGTGTGGTCTAGTGCCTTCGCTTGGGAAGGTCATTTGCTCTTCATCCCATTAAAGGACACAGAACGTCACATATGTTGCTCTCTGTGTGTTAGGAAAGGACTGCTGTTGTTGTTTTTTGCAGTGGCCTTCATGCTGTGCTGAGGTAAAACTGTGCCTGTAAAAGGCCTGCTGTTGTCTTGAGGTCAGTTCACACTGCAAATGTAGGCGTATTTACACAAGACATGCTTGTGTGTGCTGCATAGGTATATGTCACTGCATGTTTATGTATATTCTGTGGATGTTTATGTGTACAATGTTTTTGCTGATGCCTCAATATTGCTGCCCCAAAGTGAGGGCGTCTGTTTCACCTAATTGAAGGTCAATATTTGCATGAGCATTCCTACACTGAACTTTCCTAGCTTGGTCTAGACAGGACACAGGCTACCACTGTACTTCTATAAAATCAGAGAGCCTGTCATATGCTAGTCCAGCACCGCCAGAGCCATCTTTCTGCATTACGGTTTTTTTTTGTTGTTTTTTTTTTGACTGTGCCAAAGCAGTGGAAAGTGGAGAGCTATTTCATTGCCTGTAATTATTCTGCAAGAGATGGGGAGAAAAAAAAAAAGCTTCTTGCTTGTTTGATTTTGTTAAACTAATCAGAATTTTGCAAAGCTCACAGATTCTCTCAATAAATACTGTTGGGGTACAGGTTCTGAGAAACATTTTGCACATAGCTAATTAAATTCAGCAATGTGAAAATTTCCCTCTTGGATTGTTAACTTTCTTATTTCGTTACAGACACAAGGACTTTGGGAAAAAAAAAAAAAACAGCCACTGTGACTGGAGAGTAGAGGAAGACAAATACAACAGCCAGAAAGAGAGGAATGATCCCGTTCACAGTCTGGGGCCGTTGGGTCAGGCATGTTGGAATAAGTGTTCGAGGAGTTTGCACTGTTATGACAGCAGATACAAATATTAGTGACTAATATTTAAGACCGTGCTAGTCATTTATTAACTTTATTTACTGCAATGTGGTGGCTGTTTCTCAGTGTCAAGGGTTAGTTAGCGAAGAGTTAGTCGCAGATATTATTCCCCTTGCAATAGAATCAGCGTTAATGCATTCATTGCAATGAATTAAGCGCCGTTCAGGCCAACTCACTGGTATGTGGGTCTCTTCTACTCTATTGTGAGTTTCTCCTGTGCAGCGGTACTTCACACAGAAGGCGCCGGTGCTGTTTTCTGCTCTCACAATATCAGGATGTGTGGGCAGTTTATAATGGCCCTAAATAAACAGCATTACCCAGCAGGCACTGTGTGAATCTCCCTTGTTACCGCTCATGCTCGCCTGCTTTTTCTCTCCAGGCGACACATATTTATCCCACAGAGGGACATCTGGAGAATAGTAACACTCAACTAAAATGTATTAGGATTCTAGTTCCCCACAATCTGCAGCGGCTGTGTATATAGTCAATGGTTTTGTATGATTTAAAGTTTCCTAATTGTTTTAAATATATGTGAATAAGAGGAACAATGGCACTGGATAGACACTGACAGTCTAAGCGTCTCTTGGTTTCTACAATATAAACTCTTTGAGATTGAAATCTGAGATGTGGAGTTAGTTGTGGGGTTTGTTAAGAGTCTGCATTTATTCTTGCATGCAGTAAAACATCAATGTTTTTTTTTAATTAGGGAGCAAAATGATCTTCACAGGTCACAGGTTTGTTGCAAAGGTTCAGCCAAGCAACAAACATAAGAAGTCAGACAATCAAAAGAAGGTTTGCGATCAATATTGCTTTATTCAGAAATTGCATTTTGTCGGTAGATACAGTTTTTGCCCGACTAAATTAAACGTGCAAATGCACTGAACTGACTAAGACCAAAAACTGGTTGTGTTCTTTATCTAGCAGTTTTTAGGGTTTGAATGAAGATGTTTTGCTGACTTTATCCCAAGGCTTTAAAGTCAATATCAATATCAAAGCAATATCATTTAACAGCAATATAATGTATATGCATTACATAGAAACAATTCAGGACATGACACAATTAACCCATTTCTGTAACACTCAACCTGATATTTATTGTCTGTAGCATCTGATGTTGAGATATTTTAATCATGCTAACCCATTCAGTCATATCACACAGTCCTTCTTTCGGTCAATCATCCTAGTCAAGATCAAGCGCTGCTGTGCTCACAGCCATGGTGATGTAATCTCATGTCACATTCATTAGAATATTACAGTGGAATAACAATTGAGGATGAATTAACATTGATGTAGGGGAGATGTTCGGTTACACAGTGACTCAAACATGTCTCTCTCCTGCCTTATACTTCATATTTCTTTGGCACTTACCAGATATTATCAGTTCCTTGCTTCTTGTTGAAGCTTCTTGCCCCAGGAAAGATCCCCCCCCTCCCCCTTTCCCATCTTGCCAGAGCAAATCCCCAAATTTGCTGACACTGTAATTGAGAAAATAAACAGATGATGGGGGGGGGGAAGTGCTATCTGCTATCTGCCCATCATAGGGCATGTTTATTCTCTGCTGCGCGATGTGAAGGCCGAATCTTTCATCACCTTTTGTTGAGCGAGGACGGATGAGATGGAATGGACTGCAGATGAAGCTGGTGAAAAACGGCAGATAAACAAAGTGATGTTTGATGTCGATGCACATGTGATCCACCAGTCAATTTTCTATACCGCACCTGCTCATCCTGTGTGGTGTTGTAGGATTTGCAGCATATCTCATCTCAAGCTGAACTATTCATTGTCTTCAAATAGGAATCTCAATTTAATTCAACACAATTGGCCATTTACAAATGTTGCAGTTTAATTGTTTTTAAACCTTTTGTGCAAATTAAAAAATGTAGTACATGCATGTTGGAAATTCACATTTCTCAGTCTTGCATTAGAATGTACTGTAGAGTCTTTAAAGGTCCAGTGTGTAGAATTCAGGGTATGTCTCAACATAAATTTCATATATGATAAAATTATGCTTTTTATTATCACCAGAAACAAATAAAGTGTGGTGTTTTAATTTCCTCCCACTTCCAATCTATTCCATGTTGCCCTCCGCTATATAATGAGGTGGCGTTTTTTTGTATTATTTTAATATGAACACAGACACTTTTATTTTGAAATTTTACAAAACTTCCACTCCTAAAAAGTAGCTTTTTCCCAAAAAGTTGACTTTACTTGACTGGTCCCCTACTGGCCAGACTAGATACTCATTGGCCCCCTAGGTCATTTGAGTTTGAGAGCCCTGTTGATGTGCGAAAAATCCTAAATTGTATTCATTGGATGTTTCATGTGGTCATGCTCCATCATGGTTTGAATCTATTACACAACATATCTGTAGCCAACTTCAGTTCAATAATACAGAAATTGCAATTAGATATTTTCCACAAATCCTTCGGTCCTAATCCCACACATGCTGAGCTAGAAACACAAATGTGGATATTGTAAATAATGCATTGTTGCAATTTGTTTTATATACTTTCCTTACATTCAATTAACACTATAATCTAAATCTTTTTATTATTGTTATTGGTTATCTCTTTACTTATTTTGTTATTAGTAATATACGAATCAAATGGTCTATAAGACTATTCAGTGTAAATATATTGTAGACTATGGCTTAGACTGAGAAAGGCAGATGCCTTTATTGTGGGGGGAAAAAGACAGAGCACGATGTTGGACACTCTTCCTCAGTGTTAGTGTTTTCCATTATGTAATTGCTCTGTCCTCAACAACCTGAAACAGTACGCTCTCCCCGTGTTTGCACCAGGTAGTCCCCCACTTCCCCCCGGCTTCGCACTGTCAGCAAAGCACTTGTGAGCAAAGCTCAGCGAGGCCACTGCAGACTTTGATTTTTCATCAACACTCTGCAACTCTTAATATGCTTAATGGCCCTGCATGCTCGTCCTCTTAGGAGAACGCCGCCCTTTTCTTTACTTCCTTTCTCAGGTGTAAATTGTTTGAAAGGGCTGCCGTTGATGATGTGAGGTAGTATGGTGCATCGCTGGCTCAAGGCTCTGCGCCATAAATCACCCTAACATCCACACCTGTAGTGAAACCAGGGGCTGCACAGCTGGAAGCACTAGAGCAGCTGAGGAGACGGGGGGGGGATCTCCTTTTCTGCAGGACCTACTCTCTCTTTCTCTGCCTCTATGTCAGCTTCCAGGCTGTATTAATGTATTACTGTGAGAAGGACAGACTGGGATTCTTTGTGAGTGCAGTGGGGCTGGTTTTTTCACCAGGGTGTCCATTACTCTGGGGCTGTGTAACGAGGGGTCGCCATTACCAGACAGTTTTATTGTTAAGCAAGGAGAACTGAACACACGGGAGTGATTTACATTTAACGGTTTTATTGATTGACAGACTGAGTGATTGTTTACATCGACTGAATCTGCGTTCCACGGCGCGGACACCGGGTGTCTCGGTGTTCGCCCGAAACAACGGAAAGCAATATTGAGTGCGTTTTTAAAAGTGTTCTTGGTTAAATGCTGGATTAAACTCCAAAAACGGACGATGATTAGAGTTGTAAATCAATCTGGAAACGAAACATTAACTTGCGCTCAGTTCCCCCTCTCCCAGGGTGTTGGGGCAGAATACTTCCCCGCGGGCTTGTGCACCTATAAATAGTTCCAGGAGGGTTTCAACAACTGAGGAGGCAGGCAGAGGGGTTTCTGTTTGGTTTGCTTATTCATTTTAATGGTATACATTTTTGATTGATATTTATTGAGGATTAATTTAAATTTAATTTAACAAGGACAGATTGCTGATAGGTTTACTAGGGGCCTGAAGCCCAAGCCTGGCTCTGTGCTACTATTCTGCTACTATATTATTCATCCCAATATTTTAAAAGGGCCACTTCGTCGTATACCACAAGTAATGTTATTCACCCCTGATATCTGAAAGGGGCCCTAAATCACAGCCAAATAACACTGGTTATTATGTGATGTCCTTGTAGGGCCCCTTAGGCGATGTGCTCCACCCCTGATGTCTTGATGGGGCCCTAAGTCAACTAACAAAGGTTAGGTTATGTGATCTAATATGTTTGAACTTTTTTCTCTTTTGGGCAACATTTGTACCTCTGTTGTCGTGTGTGAGGGCACGCGGGGTGGCAGCGGAGGGCCCTTTTCCAGTATGTGCCCATAGGGCCCACTGGCTCATAATCTGTCCCAGAATTTAAGGGTGTGTAAACAGTGGGGGTTTGAATTATACATTTTGAGAGTTGTTTGTGTTGTTTTGTGGTGAACTAGAGCTGCACTATATAAGTCAGTCAGTCTGTGTTTGTGTGAATAGTGTTAGTTGTGATTTTTGTGCTGAATAAATGAATCAAGAAGTTTTCTCTGTTTAACTCACGCTCACGCAAATCTACAGGCTGCCTCGACCACACAGAAGAGGGCGATGAGGGAAATGAGGGTGGAGGGGGGGAGAAATCAATTTGTCATGAACCACTCAAACACAAGCAGGAGAGTAAAGGTTGTCTTCATGACAACAAATATAACTGTAAATATTTCATTATTGTCTAGGCTGTACATATTTTTTGTTGTCCGTCTTAAGGGAGAATGTGTCTTTGTCAGGCTTTCAATGGATGGACGGTCTCTGGTGAGATTTGTCCCTGTTTCGAGGCCTGCAACAATCCATCTTCCAGCGGTCAGAGTTAACTTTTATTACTTGCAACGTTGGTTTGTTGTTGTTATTGGCATCACATCATTCACAGGTTGGCTGTTGGTTAGTGGCCAGCTCGAGAGCTCGCACCAAACCTGCTCTTTATATTCAAACATTTGTTTCTCTTTCTCCTCAGAATTCTGAAGCTGCAATTTGCTTTGCACCGAGCGCCACATTTTCATCACATCAGTTTATGTAATGCACAGTTTATTGCTTTTCTGTGTTTATTGCTTTTACAGTACAGCGTTAGACTGTATCTCATCTGCCAGGTCTTTGCAGCTTAGTGTGAGTGTCTGCAAACATGCCTTTATAAAAACTTACTGTATACCCCTAAAGCCAGTCTGGATCTAAAGGGAGTTTGTGGTTTCGCACATTTGGGATTTGAAATCAGGTACCTCTTTTGATTGTGGTGCTTGCATATTTCATATATATATATATATATATATATATATATATATATATATATATATATATATATATATATATATATATATATATATATATATATATATATATATATATTGGATCATCTAATATTATATGCTACTCCTTCTATCAATGCAACATAATACAGACAGCCAGATTATAGTCAAATATATGAATAAAATCCATTAAATAGGAGAGGGTTTGTGTTCATGTCGGAGTGAAGGCAATGTCTTTTGCACAGCCTCTTAAAAAATAATTTAGCTTCTAACCAAACACATGTTGAGGTTTGCCAGAGCAGAACACGCAGTATATAAACAAAGCTAGTATGACAGGATCTGCCAAGACCTGTCCGATGTGATGTTTGCTCATGTTTCAACTATGTTGTTTCTGTGTGTGTGTCTGTGTGTGTGTGTGTGTGTGTGTGTGTGTGTGTGTGTGTGTCATAGATTCATCAGATTTAGGCAGTGGACACATTAAGCCCAGATCTACAGCCTGTGTCCCACTTTCTATCACCTCAAACCTCAGTTTGGATCTTGCTCTTTTCCATATACCTCGTTCTCTTTGTGGTGTTTATTCAGATGCTGTGAAACCCGGTATGCACAGTCAAACTGCCTCAGCAATAAAAGTTACCCTGCTTGCCAGTCCCAGGATTACATTTTACTGGTCTTCGGATTAGATTCCCGCTCTTGGTTTTACAGTCACTGGAGGCCTTGTCTTTCCACTTGTTTAATTTTTGTGTTGTCATGCTTATGAGTTCCTGTAAATGGTCTGTAAATACATTCCTCCTCTTCCAGAACATTCTACGGAAGGTTGAGACTCTTAGTTGCTATAATTGTTTCATCTGTTTGATTCTATCAGTACGATTTTAAATAAGACACTTCAAGCATGAGTTAGTTCTTCATAAAAGATTTATTATTAAGTCAAATGACTTATTTAATATTGTATTGATGATACGGATTTTAGTGTGAAGTAGAGCTGCAACTAACGATCATTTTCATTAGATTAATCAGTCGATTATTTTCTCAATTAAAAAAGTACTTGCTTGGTCAGAAAAAGTTGAAAAACCTGATATAACCTGGGAATAACAATGTTCTCACATGTCTTGTTTTGTCCATAAA
The DNA here is from genome assembly GCF_958295425.1 of Solea solea. NCBI lineage: Eukaryota > Metazoa > Chordata > Actinopteri > Pleuronectiformes > Soleidae > Solea > Solea solea. The sequence goes on from NC_081146.1 coordinate 11,843,260, forward strand.
CCAGAAATGTATTCAGTTTTAATGATTTCTTTGTTATATGGAGCAAAGAAACCAGGAAATATTCACATTTAATGAGCTGAAAAATCAGAAAGCTTCAAACCGATAAATCAATTATCAAATAAGTGGACAATTAATTTAGTAATCGATTAATAATCAAATAATCTTGTGAACATTTATTTATTTATTTATTTCGGTCATGACATTTAGATCACTCATCACATAACAGTGCAGTTCACACAATATACATAACCGAAAGGGAAAGTGGGAGAAGCAAAGCTTAACTAGTCCCGCCCCCATTATCATCATACATTTCATTTCCTCTTTTTTTTTTTTTTTTTTTTTATTTCATTTTGACAAAGAAAACATGTTTCAGCATCCGGTAGCACTCAGAGATATAGTCTAGCTCTAGACAGTCAACTCAGACTCCATGTGTGTCTGTACATGTGTCCATGATGTTCCGTCGCGCGTGACATTCTCGACTCTTTGCCTGGCATATTCAACTTCCCAAAAGTCACAAAATAATCCAATCAATAGAGGTCAATGCATAATTTTATTTATTTATTTTTTTTTGGAAATTCTGCCAGTATTACTTTTTTCATTTTCTCAGACCTTGAAATATTATCACTTGGTCAAATATTTGTTTGGTTTCACTGCCCCTCAATTTACAGTGACATGACTGAAATCAAGTGCTAGATTGAAGAGATTATATCAAAGTGAAGTTCAACAATCACATCTTGCAGTAAATTCTACAGTTGCATAGTTGGTGAACAAAAGAGCCTTTCAAGACCCCTGCAATTCAAAACTGTGACAAAGTCATACATTGTCACAAAGGAGAATTTGTCTTGTGATCCATGTATGAAGTGCACTTCTACCGCTGATACAGTTGGTGCACGGTGACTGGACCCTGCTGACCACAGAGCCTGTGAATTCGAAGCACCATGGAGAATAAAATGACATCCGAATAGAAACTGTGCCAGAAAACTTGCCCTGGGAATAAAGAAATTCTCCTTTGTCTTAGTACAAACAATAACTCAAACAAATGTCATTACATCAAACCTAGATGTTGCATATAATATTGTGTAATATTGTGTAGAGATTGTATCAGAGCAGGTGGCTGATAATTGATGCTGAATTTTTCGGGCTCATATTTAGCCAATTTTAAAAGTGTGTATATATAACTTTTTAATGAAAAAAAAATGCTTAACTTGAGTAACCAGTTACTGAACTTACTCATACTTACTGTCTTTCCAGTTAACATTTGATGTCTGCACGACAGTGCAATTATATACAGTCATTTCATTGATATAAAAAACGAAATATTACATACTGTACATGAAACTTTTGGATGAAAACAATACCGTTTTAGTGACTATTGACAATGTTTATCAAGTTCCAAAAAACAAATTGTAATAATTGGCCGATTAATACATGAGAAGAGGCCAATGCCGATTATTGAAAAATGGCAAATGTCGGCCCAATTAATCATCACAAATGTTTAATTCCTCTTATATTCTGGCAATGTGCAACTCTCCAGCTTGTGTTTCTATTTCCTTAGAGGACTGCATTGAATTTTGAAGAACAAAAGGATGCAAGCTAGTTCGAGCTGCCTTTTAAAATCCATGTCACGCTTCACATACATATCCTTATCAATCTGGATGGATATTTAAATTGCAAAACGTCTGGTGTTTCTGCTTGAGCTTTAAGCCACACCTCCACCCCAACATCCACCTGTAGGCTCCGACTGAGGTATTTAGGATGTTTGATTGACATGTCACTCCCCGATATGTCGATAAAGGCCTGTACATACTCCACAAGAACAGAGAAATGTGTTTAATTCTCAACATGGCAAGAACAAGAACAAAGTTAGTTCTGGCCAGGACACTTCATACTTCACGAGAACCACATTAAACACGCACACTTCAAATCTCTGGCCAGTCACACAATAAAATAAAGTTCTGCCCAGATGATGTGTCAAGAACAAGCTGCAAGAACTCCCAAACAAGGGCTGCAAGAAAATAATGACGTCATTCTTTTCTCTCAGTCCTGGAAAAGAGAACACATTTCTCTGTCCGTGCGGAGTTTGTAGAGGAATGAAGTCGAAGCCTGGGTGCCAAAACTAAATCATTTGTATTGTGATGTAATAGACATTCTAACATTCAAACGTAAGTTATCTGGCTGAACTAGCGGTACCTTGTTTTGTAAAAAAAACAACAAATGGTGCTGAGTCACTGGTTTCTCTCGCTCTGTCTCTGACACGTTGATGTGTTTTTGTCGCATTCTTCACTGTGACTGTCTGCATTTAAGCATTTGGGTCAGAAGGCTGAGCTTTGAATCATATGATGGTGTTTTAAACCAGAGCAGAGTGATTAACATGTCAAGTTGGAACATATTATCATGAAATAATCCATTTAAAGCCACTATGCTTTTAATCTGGTAACCCTGGTTGATGAACAGTGTTTGTGCAAGTTCAATGTTGTGTGGTTTCTTATAGTTATATCTTCTATAATGGTCAAATCATCTTGCAATGGACTGACACTCAATCTGTAGTTCTGATGGAGGCAGTTGGAGGTTCCACTGAGATTAGAGTGTTGTAATCAACACGGACAGCTCTCACAGTAAATCGTAGGATAGGGATTCTCATAATGTTCCAAGGGCTGCCCTTAAATCCTAACAGAGATTAAGTATATGTGTACTGTCATTTGAACTCCTAGATTAGGCCTAGATTGTCACTTTTTTTTCCAAAATCCCATTTAAAAGAATATCATGTTACATGTTATTCTTCTTCAACGGTATTTGGATATTCGCTCCTCCCACCTGCAAACAGACGTGAAGAAGTTCCCAATCAACCTACTCTGTCTCTGATGGACTAGTACTCATTGCCCTCAGGATCAGAGCCAATCAGAAGCAGGTGTATCACCTGTGTGTATGCATTGTGAAAAGGGAGGGAACTACATGCAAGGATTCAGAGTGATATACTCTAACAGTGTCTCATGTCCAGCATCCATCTTCCTGCAAAGTGGTCCAAACATAATGTGACCACAGTGTCCAGGACTGTGAGTTTGGATGCAAGCACCTGCTGATGCAGCCTACAGTTTTATCTTTGTGGTGACACTTTATACGTACAAAATAAAGCGACTCTGTCAGCGTCTGTCGTTCGTTACCACAAAATCTGTACAAATGACCAAACCTTGGTCACGTCTCAGTCTCGCTGTTCTCACGAAAGCATCTAGAAGTATGAATATGTTCCACGTATCCGTTGTCCTGCCTGATAAGACGTCATTTTATCATTTATTGCTATTTATTTGGCTATGGCTCGTGGAACCCCTCGTGTCTCTGCCTGCGCCACACTACAAACAAGGTGGTGCATCTGAGCTTTGGACATGTTCAGGGACACTAATTCACCGTATATTGGATGACAAGTCTTTAAGCAACTGGGCATAAACTAACAGGAAATCAATGCATAAGGACGCCTCACCTACATCAGTGCATTGTCTTAGTTTCTCAACACACAAGCCCACTCAATTAGCTGTCTGTCACCTCCCCCGTCTCCCTGTGCTTTTCACGTTCTGCGTCTGCTTCTCTAAAAGCCACAGCACCTCTATTTTAAGGGCTTCTCTTTTTTTTCTTCATCTTTGTTGACTGTGTTGTCTTTGTTGTCTTTGTGTCCTTTGTTGTCTTGAACAAGTGATCAGCCTCACAGGCAGGAGGATGTGGCCGAGTTAAAAGAAGAAAGGGATGGTGGAAGATGGGGGTGAGCATGAGAGTTGGGCAAATTGGCTTTTGGAGTCCGGTTTCTCACCAGATCTTTACGAGGTGATGACAGCTGCAGGAATGCACCGCTAATTCCTCCTAATGTGGGTCACATGATCTTGGGGACTTGGTTTCCTCCCCGCAGCGATCTAAACAATCTGGGTGGTCGGGGGAGAGAAATGTGCATCCATGACATGTGAGTGTGTGTCATAAATTGATCTCATTCAGAAGTTTTTGTTTCTATACCATGAAACCACACAGTGTGGATGTGTGTGGCTTTTTCCCCCCCGAGTGTCCACAGTGGACTCTTCCTCCTGCGGCATCAATGAGCACAGCCAGTGACACAGTTCTGCCTGTCTGTGTTCTATAGTGGGCTGCTTGGTTTGCAGTTAAGTTTGATGCACATGTTGTATTCCTATTCTCAGTCCTTGACCCTGTGTTGATAGTGCAGCCATGTTTCTTCCGCTTGCTGTTACTGTTCATTTAAGATTAACACACTGAGTGCAACACAATGATTTAACGTGTTTCCATCGAACCATCTTTAGCGGCTTATGATGTGCAGGTCTGACTGTACTTCACTTTAAATTGTAGGTGGAAAGACTATCTCAATTATTCTGCAAAACATAACCCTAAACCAGGAATGAATTATTTATGTAATGGTTCATTCATATCAATCATATTAAAATGGCTTAAAGGGCCGGTACAGCCAAATACTTTAATATCATATTAACAGGTCATATTTGGTTTTATTTACCCAAGTGTTGATACAATGGAGGTGAATGAACTTTGTTGTTTGGGACACACAAAGCATCAGACCGTGTTTTGCAAAGTTCTACAGCAACTCTTCTTTTGCAGACATAAATTGCTTCAATGGATTATCCAGAGTAACTTTGGCATTGCAATGAGTAGTATATTAATACCAGAGAAAAGCAAGTCCAAAGTCACTCTTGCATCTGTATTACTCATATAATGTAAGGACTGTTTCATGGTCCCATACAACTGAATTGCTTTTAAAATAATATATATAATTAACATCAATTAAATTAATAAATAAAACTAGAGGCCTACGTTAAACCATGGAAATAAAAAAAAAAACAGCTTTTGACCCAGCAAGAATTTAACTAGTGTTAGATTAAAATAGCAATTGACTTCCTGTCTTCCTTTGTGTGATTTGAAGTGTCAAATGAAATTTCACATTGTGGTGTTGTTGTAACTCGGTTGCCAGGTTTGTATGCAAGGCCTCGAAAGCCAGTGTTTCCCGTCTTTCAAAAAACAAATTGTAACGTTTAACCTCAATATTTGAGAAATATTCCATAAATCAAGTCAGTTTCCTGTCATTTTACTCAAGTCAAAGTCCCCCATCTTGGATTCCAGTGATTTTCCTAAAATCCTGACTATTTAAGCCAAACATATTAGGATGTAAAAGACCCATTATTATTATATTCAGAGGAAATGTTTGAGAACACGGTTAGTGCTGAAGGAAAGTGTTCATATATGAGGTGCAACAGCCAGATGTTGAGCATAATAATTTTAGGGACAATCTCAAGTATATACACGTGATAGTATTAATAGGTGACATGTATTCTGTAGATTCAGCATTTTACATCTTGTCACACACGCACACACACACACACACACACATAGACACAGAGATTTACCTAGAGACTTTTTTTTAGCTGCACTTGATTGTTGTGTATGATTGATGAGCTGCCTCATTCAGCCCCAGAGCTGCACTCTCAAGATATAGAGGCTGCACACACCACCACTACCACCACGCACACACATTTCATAGCCTTTTATAAGATTTGTCTCAGATGGTAGATAGAGTCCAGTTTGTAGGCCCAGCTTTGTTCTGAGGACACGAGATAACCATATATGAGAGTTGACTCTCTGCGTCTCTCTTTGTGTCTCTGTCCGTCTCCTACACATTTGCACAAGGCAGTTCTCCTGTTATTCTCTGCCTCACATGTATTCCCTCTCTCCCTCCCTCTCTCTCTCTGTCTCTCTCTATCAGAAGCACTCACTCCCACCTCCACTTTTAGAGAAATAAACGCACAAACAGACTGGTTAGGGCACATGGCGTTTGTATACATGCACTTCTTAGTTGGTTTAAAGCTGAGCGGCTGATGAGACGTTGATGGAGAGTCTCTGTTGACAGGCCAGGAAGTCAGCTTGGCACCAGGCAGAATGGGCAGCAGGGTTCCGCAGGACAGAGAGTAAACTGTAATCTGACTCTTGGGCTGAATGGAGTTGTTTGTAACTGTGGGTAGCAGTTACTTGGACTGGTCTGGCTTTGAGTAAACTCCCAAATCAGGAGGGTGCCCCTCTGCCAGGGGCAGGATTTAATGGCAGGGCCGCAGGCTGTGTTGATATGTTCCGCGGGCCTGGTTCTTGGTGTTTGAATGCACTCGGGCTGAGCATCCACCTGTTGACTCTTCACCATGTCTGTGTTTATACAGGCAGCAATAAAAAACAGCTCTGATTAACATATTCCCCAGGTCACTGCGATGTGCAGATAACTCGTGGCACTGGGTCATGCACAGTGCAACACTGGTGCTCGTTCTACCTGCCGTAGTTTCACACAGGATGCTGTACAGCAGCTGCAGAAAGAGGAACCTGCACAGACTTTTCTATGACATGGGGAGGATTTCACATGGGTGACTTCAGCAAAAAATAGATTATCAGAAATAACTGCACTGACCAGAAACAGATTTCTAATTTTGGAACGACGGAAATTTGAGTAAAACCTCATGTTTTAATGTTGGAAATGAAAGAAATCGAACTCATATATGACTTAATGGAAGGCACAAATCCTCTCGTGAATTTATTTTTTTTTTTTATATGATAATGAGTCTTTTTATCTAATGGATTTATGAGCATGTACTTGCCTGCTCTCCAGTCAATGAGCTGAAAATGTCCAACTTATCACAGTTTTGCCTGCAGCCCATTCTTTTCAGTTACACCACGAGTGAGAGAGCAAACATATAACAGTCGACTGTGAACGACGGGTACAGTCAGCTGCGTGGGCGAATTTGCACTGTGATCTCGACATCCACGCATCAGTGAAACTTGTAGGCGCAGAGAGGACAGCGTTTGAAAATATCAGTTCCTCTTTCTATGTTTATCCCTTACCCCCGTACATGCTTTGTCACTCTTTTTTTTTATTTGGACACTTGTGCAGCGGTTTAATGTTTGTGTGTTGAGCCGTCCAAAGGCAGACGAGATGTCTTTGATGAACACATCTGTATCATTTATGTCACGGTACCTCTCAACATGGTTTTAGAGTGTGTGTGTGTTTTGTTTCACTGCTACTGTACCTAATGTAATCATTTTGTGCCTTTTGGCCCTCAAGCAATGAATGAAATCCAATTTTATATAACTATAATAGCAGGGTTTACACCACCATCACAAATTGCCATAGATACATCACCTCTATATACAAGAAATGACTTACCTTGAGAGAAATTTTACATAATGACTACCAGAGCAACCCTGGAGACATGAATTCCCGGTAGCTTTCCTCGTAATATACATGCAGTCACTGGTGTTTCTTAATGCTTCAGCACTGTGGAAAAGATTAGTGTGATGCCAGGCGGAATTTGAGAACCAGATGGGGAGAGAGTGGATGCAAAGTAGGAGTTGTGCATGTCTTTGTGTCCGATTTGAAATAGATAGAAATAGAAAGAGGGACACCAGTGGTCAGTCTGTCAGTGTTTCACAGGATCAGATGTCACATCTGCTGAGGATATGGATCGATTGGCGCTAGCACAACACTGGTATCCTTCACTCCATTAGCTGGCTGATCGTTTGCATCTATAAAACCGTGCTCCATGTTAGTGTGTGTGAATTTGCATGATGTAAATGTTAACGTGATCTCCCTTTGACTCAAATATTTTCACGTACATACAGTTACTCATTACCTTGCTGTTGATTCATTTCTGGGAGATATTGATTAGAGACAAGCTTATCACAATAAATAGATGGATAGATTTATTGCCTGACAAAGTTCTTTTGAGAAATATCTGTAGCCAAACTACTGATAAATTACTAGAGATGGGAATTGGTACTAGCCCGATACTGGTCAAAATCAATGGCTCGGCTATCAGACAGATAAAAATGTAAAATCTGATCAAATCCAAAAATCCTGTATATGGCATGCTTCATTATGCATAGACTGTAAAAATGTAAATACAAATCAGCAAAAGCATTTCATGTTTGAGCTGTTTATTTCTTCTTTTGGAATGACAATAGTTGTTACACAGTTGGAAAATGGTGTCTTTGAAATGACTCAGCACAAATGTGATGTTCACAGCTTCATAAATGGTCTAAAATGACTGTATTTGACTAATATCGGTATCGTTAGATACTCGAGTTTGTGATATCAGTACCGGACACAGAAAAGTGATATTTTCCCATCTCTACAAATGATTTGCGTAGTCGTCCTCATCCATGTACAGCACTGAACAGAATGTGCAGCTGAGTTCAATGGAAGTGGCATTTGGCTTTGTATTGACCAAAGTAGTGGACACATTTCAACCCTGACTTTGTGATTCTGCTGAATAAAAAGTCATGAATCACCAAGTTATCACATTTAATGTTAAAAGAGAACATGAATGCTTGTACCAAATTTCATGTATTATCCATTCCAACTTATTGAAATACTTATATCAGTTCCCGACTGCCTGAACTGCCATCCACCATGACTAAAAATACATTTTTTAAACGATAATCTACAGATATTGCATCTGTACCAGTGTCAAACAAACATTTTGAAGTTACTCACTTCTACGGTATATGACATTAGCTTCACAGGGATCACTTGCCTGCTCAATAATAACACATTCACACTGTTTACTGGACCATCAACAGATGTTCCACTCCTCATCAGCAGATCAATGTTGCAGCTGTACCCAGGCCAGGAGGCGTAAAACCTCATTTCTTTCCCTCAGCTTTAATGCAAGTGTAATACTGAGGTAGGAGGTGAAAATAAAGGGATGCATTTACATTAGCTGTTACTGGCTTTAGTGGTTTGTCAAGTGGGTTCCAGGAGACTCAGATGTTTTAACCCTTTACCCCTTTTTTCTTTGCCAATAAATGCAAACCGAGTAAAAAAAAAACACTGGTCCATAGTGGCTTTTATACAGAAGGTGGGCTCCCTGGTTTAAATAGATCTTGTTTCTATCGTAATACCACAGTCATATGGACAGAGGAGGGGTCAGTTTACAAGACCACACGTCTGGAATAATCTACCCTCAGACCAGAGAGAACCCTCTTTGAATACACCCATGTTTGCCTGTCTTACTGCCTGTGTCTGCAGTTTATTTGGGTGAAAGTCCAAAAATATTGCATCTGTATGGCTGTCTGTAAATGCACAAACCACTCATTTGGACCAAATTATAGTCTGTGGCTGCTCCAAAACAGCATGAAGATATTTGTATTTTAGGTGTTACTCGCCTCTGCATTATATTGCATAGGGAGGTGTGTGTGTTTGTGTGTGTTTGTGTGTGTCATGTATGTATAATTGCCTCATGTGACCACACATACCACAGGAGAGCCCTTGTTTCCATTTACTGTAAATGCAAACAGCTTAGCATCATGTGGTCAGCGAGTTGCATCTGGTTTTCATACGTTACAGCATCGTGGAAGCTTGTTTTCACGCCTTCACGACCACCACACTTCCTATATTGATCCCAAACTTGAAAAATGAATATCATCTCTCTTGTTGTTTTTTGCAAAGCTGTTAAACTTAACACCTCCTAGCTCTCGCTAGCGTCTAGGCACACTGTGTGTCCCCAGCCTTGCTAATCGTCACGTCTGCGCAGAGCGACTTTGCTGTCAATCATCGCCACAGTAGCACTTTTGTTCCTCAGCCTCTGCTCCTCTTGCCACCTTCCAGTCAGAACCCCTCAGTCTGAGGAACAGAGGACAAAGGCATGACAGATGGGTGAAGGTCCCTCACAGGGAAGTACAGTATAGAAGGTGTGTGCTGTAAAGGCCGACAATGCGTGCATTCAGGCAGACACAATACTGTGCCTCGGCCAGTGAGGCCAACAGCCTGTGAGAGAAGCCCAGCATCGGGCCAGCACGGTCCCCCTGGAGTCAGGGGTAATCACCAAGTCCTGAACAACACTCTTATTGAGTGGAACCAAATAAAATGAGAGAGGAAACAGAGCAGAGGCAAAAAAAGGAGGGTTGATCAATAGTGGATTTTCAAAAGCAGATAGCATAACCTTTTGAAGCATGAAAAAGCCGATAGTCCCCTACCACCCACTCCTCAAGGAAGAAAAACTTCAATCAATGTTGTGATATTCCAATAAATTTTGCTACAGCAATATATAATGACCACTGTTAATAGATGATGCATTGATAAAAAATAATTCCGTTACTACCAGATGGCAGCAGTAGCAAGCACATAGTTAATGGGCTGCATGTGTTTGCAGAAATTTGCCATGTTCCTTGAATGCACCTCTAAACTCAACCCGGTGGGGGACACTGAATCTCCCATGCCTTTTTCTTTGTTTGTTGTTAAAACAGTTGTTTTTGTTATTATTCACTGGGAGAATATCACATTTACACACAGCACCAGTGGCCAATTTTCCCGTAATTTGTGCTAGGCACACTATACTAACTAGTAACAACTACAGAACTGTGATCTGACACAGCAACATGACAGGCAGAGGCCGTGCAGCCATCAGGTGCCATCGTGTCCACTGAATGGCAGTAGATTGTAAAATGTCCCACCAGAGCTCATTAATTGGCTAAAGAGATGAATTGGTTGAGACTGGATTTGAACAATAAAAGTAAAAGTTAAATAAATGAGAGGCAAATAAGTGAGATGAGGTTAATCAGATGAGGTTTAAAAGAAAACAAAAGTGATAGATGTAATGAATGGAGCAATAACAGGAGAAGAGACCCATCTTCTCCTTTTGACTGTACACGTCATCTGGCTGTGAGTCCCACCAGGCCACCACGTGTCGCTGGCCTGTGTGGAACCATGTTCCCTCTGCGTGTCTTCTGATCAGTAGCTCAGCCATCCGCTCACTCTGTGTGCCGACTCGTCACTGTGTGAGTGTGTTTATTTAAAGTGTGTGACTCACACTTCCTGTGCTCTGCCAATGAGGCAAAGCTCTATGGAACAGCAGGACCTCCGTTCATTCTGAATTCTCTCTTTCTCTGTCTCTCCGTCTCTCTCGCTCTCTCTCTCTTCCTCTCTCTCTCTCTGGTGTTGCATTGCTGATAGGCTCAGTCTGACTAAGTTCTGAGTAATGCGGGGGCTTGCTTGAATGGATGCCACTCTGGAATCCATTTACAGATGCAGCACCGTGGCACTCTGACAGGAGATATATATATATATATATATATATATATATATATATATATTTTTCATTTTTTATTTTTTTTATTTTTTTAATTAAGAGACATGGTCTTGTAGGTAGTTTGTCTGAGTTGCTACATTAAGATAACTTTGCTGATAAGGAGGTGATAATTGCAGGATTTGTCTTCCAGGGTTCTGTGTTGCCGGGGAAAACCCCATGTCAGACCTGTTTGTAATCCTATCTGTGGGCAGTGTGCCACCACTGCTGAATGTGTGTGCGTTCCGTCCTGGGATGTGTTAAGGTGTGCTGTCTGTCTTTCTCTGTTTTTTTTTTTTGTTTTTTTTTCCTGCACCTTATAAGCATTGATGCTTTTACTGTGGTTAGAGATGCTGGTGTGATTTGTTTTGTGTGGTTCTCATGTCTGAGATGATGAGTCACTTTTACTTTCTTTGCTAACACTTGGTAAACAATGGGATAATAGTGAGGTAATAATTATATATACTGATTGTTACCTGGATAATTATGACTTAAAAATAATATTAATTTTAACAATGTCCACAATTATTGCCATTAATATTATACTGTAAATTGTTGCTTCTTCTTCTTCCCATTCATCTCCCTTCTAATCCATGATTTTCTGTGCATTTAGTGGAAACATACATGTAGTGTTTTCCTCTCTACCTCCATATTTTTCCACAAGTCTTGTTTGCCTTACCCCAGCACCCCCCTCTCTCTCTCTCTCTCTCGCTCTCTCTCTCTGTCTCTCTCTCTGTCTCTCACTCTCTCTCTCTCTCTCTCACCCTCCTCTTCTTCTTCTCTTTCCATTTCTCTCTCTTGCTCTGCAACACACCCACTCAAACAACCATATCCGCTCTTACTCTCTGGCTCTCCCTGCTTGTCTCACAGTGCCTGTGAAGCGACTCTAAGGGGGAAGACCAGACTGCTCTGTCAGGTAATCTAAACTCTGCCTGTTTATCTCTCCCTCCCCTCATTCTGTCTTCCTCTCTCTGTCTTCCTCTCCTCCCCACCCTCCCACTCTCTCTCTCTCTCTCTCTCTCTCCCCCCCCCCCCCCCCTCCCTCTCGCTCTCTCTCAATCCAATGTCTTGTAAATTAGTCATTAGTCAAGTGACTGTACCTGTGTGACTGGGGCGAAGTGTCTACATTTGATTGTTTGTTACTGTAAATTAGCTGTTTGTTAGATTATAATCTGGCACTTTAGTCAACATTATTTTGTCAATGTCAACCACTTTTTTCCTCTGTACAATAATATACCTGAGCTGTTTTAACGTGGCACCACTGAGCTGCATGGACATCAGGATTCAGAGTCACAGGTTTAATTGGCATTGGGAAGTCTCCATTGCTGTTAAAGTGGAATTTAACTAGAGGGACAAAGTTTACCTCTCCCATCAGAGGTAAAGCCCTCTAAGACAAGTTTTGGGCTATATACAGCGCGCAAACAGAATTAAAATCGACAAACTGAGAAATGACCAAAACCAGTTTCCATGTATTAAATTCTTGGCCACAAATAAAATGACAGAAAATGTGGCAACCTGCAATTTGGTCCAAATTGTGGTCAGTGTGTTATTTCAGTTCATTATGTCACCATAGGAGCTGATTTTTCCACTGGCAGGGGTATTATTAAAACTCTGAGTGCAATCTTCCCCTGCCGTCGAGGTGTGCATTACCCGGCCGTGCAGTGCCACTCGTGTTTGATTTAAAAGGCCGGTATTGACCTGCAGTTCACTGGCTTGTGTTTAATCAAAGTGAACAGCGCAACGGTTGTGAACTGCCAGTCTTTTCAAAGCCCTGTGAAATCTTTCTCCACACTGGCGTCTCACCTCAGAGGTGCGGCGATCCCCAAGCATCCCGCACAGAGCTGAGAGAGAGAGTGAGAGAGAGAGTGAGAGAGAGAGTGAGAGAGAGAGAGAGAGAGAGAGAGTGAGCGCTCTGGTATGTGGTGTTTCTCTCAGACAGCGTCCTCCTCAGCGCGCTGCTCCCCCTGACAGCAGTGGTATTCCTGGGTGAGTGTTGATGAGTTGAGGTTTTATGCTCTACCTAGTGTCTTGTTCTGTCATCTGGGTTTGTTTTTCCAGTCATTTAGCAAACCAAAATGTTTCCACTCCTGGTTCTGTAATTGCTCACTGTTAATGTCTGGGGTTTGGGGCCTGGGTTTGATTGACAGCTGTGTTTTTTTGCAGGGGAAAGGAATTGGATTTATTGAGTGCACTTCGGAGCGTTTTCATGATCAAATGCTTTTTTGAGTTGCTTGGTTCAGATTATGAGTTACTCGGTTGAGGCAGTCACAGGTGGTGCTGCATATGTGACATATGGTGCTGCTGTGACATTAAGACAGTGTCACTCAAAGGGAGCTGGATACCAAGGGTCATGCCAGTTTGTCAATACAAGCAGAGGCCAAGCATTTCCCCTCTACACTTCCTGCTGCCACTATGTGTCTGTAGTCAGAGAGGATGCTGGGAGATAAATTTAGACCTCCAGCTCCCTCTCCATCTGCTGTTGCTCAGAGTAGGCTGGTTTCCATAGGAACCTGCACCAGGCTACAGCCAGGAAGAAAGAAATTGGGAGAGAGAGACAGAGAGAGGTGTGTGTGTGTGTGTGTGTGTGTGTGTGTGAGGAGGGAGCGGTACAGTATGACAGCAGATTTTTTAAAAACCACTTAAGAGGGTCTAATCTATTCTCTGGGCACAATGTAATTTAATGTTTAGCCCATATTTTTTATCCATCATTACCAGCTGCACGGATCCATCTGGGTATTGATGAGGAAATGAACACTAACTCTGCCGGCCACACTCTCCCGTGCATGATAATGAAGTTTTAACTGTACAGCTGCTGCACAGCCCCCGTGCTACTTATTGAGCAGGAGATGAGCTAAATGTTTGTTTTATAGGATTTACACTTTTAGAAATGTAACTGCTTGGCTTAATAGAAGCAGCAAAGATGATGGCAGGAGACTGTGTGTGTACTTGTATTCTTATGTTTGTGGGGACATTTTGTTTGGGCCCCACAATGTTGAAAGGCTTTTTCAGCGTTCAGATCTGGTTTTAGGGTTAGGGTAAGGGGCTAGGGAATATATTGTGCCAATGATGACAAGTTTGCATGTGCGACCATGTCGTATGTGGGCTTCCTCGGGACCACAAACATCAGCACCTCTTTCTGCTGACAAAGCCCCTTTGCATGTTCACATACACATGCATACCCCACACACACACACACACACACACCCTCATCCTTCATCCTGCCTTCTTCTCTTAGTAGACTAGTTGTGAACCACATTTTTGGTGCAGACACCACAGAAAACATGAGAGCGCTGCATGAATTATCATACAATGTTTCGAGACGGGCTGGAATGGGACAACATTGCTCCATGTTGCTGCTTATGTTGGGCTTTATGGTTTTGATCTGACACCCACCGTCATAAGAATATAACACTGTATAACAGCTGCATCAGCGGCTTCCTGCTCACACCTCAGCCTAAAAATAGCGCAGAGTTAAAAAAAAAACAACAAAAAAAAACCAAAAAAAAACACCCTGCCTTATGCTCATTGATAAGACCGGACAAATATACTGTACATAGCCTGCACATTTTACCTCACATGACTGCAATGTTCTCATGTTACAATGAACTCGTCAGGTCATCCATGAGGAATGAGGGTGATGTGAAAGGAATTCCCTCATCTCACAGCAGGAGGATCAGCTGAGCGCTACCAGCATAGGTCACTTCCGGGCACTGCAGTTAATTGGCTGGTCATTTGCTGTCAGCGAGGTTTTGGCTGCTGTGTGTTGGTGGTTGTTTCTCTGTCGAGTGTAGCGCTGTACACGGTGGGGTGTGCGCATGTGTGCTTTGGCTCAATGTAGTTTACACTTTGGCATTCCTTTCCCTCATCTTCCTGGCAAGGCTGTGACTGTGTGTTTCCCCCACTCAGAGCTGGCAGTCTAGACTTCCATGAATAATGGAGGCAATGCTCTCAACCTTAAAACCTCGTAATCACATTGTTTAAGGGCTGCATCAACAGCTACGCCAGAGATCATTAAAGCTTTCGGATAACCAACTACATGAACAAATTGCTCCGACGTCGAGGAAGTCAGTTTGTCTTGCTTTCCATTTTTACTCATAGTACTCACCTCTCAAGTCTCAAGACACGTATTCATTCTTAATTTCTGTTTCACCTCGGCATTGCCATTCATATACAATGAATGCAATTTTGTAAACAAGTAGCACATTTTTCTTCCCAGCAAACAACCGGTATAAACTATCAACATGTTGTGCATTCCAAAAGCAGTAAAATACAATTCCCCTCTGAATTATTTAAAATAAACCGCCTATTGAAATGCATTTGCCATGAATTTACCAGAATAAACAGCAAGTTACCCAAAATCAAGATATCATTTTAACACATGTACATAGACACACTGGACACAAATGGTGCCCATGCAGAATATGCTGAATATAATGCTTCAAATACTATGCAAACACTTGGATTTACATCCCCTCACTTGACAACGTAAACATTTAGTCCTTCTGTTTTCTTTCCACTGCATCGTCCTTCTTCACATCCTGACCTTCCCACTTTTGCCCCTATCTTTACCCACACCATCTCCTCTTTTATTTACACTTTACTGCCACGTCACTTCTCTCTCTGAAATGCAAGTGTGTGAAGAACAATACTCTTGAGACACCATGTTTCTCTTCTGTAAGCTCAATTCCCTCCTGATCTTACTTCTCACCATGTAACTCCCAAGAGTGCTGTGTGTGTGTGTGTGTCTCTCTCTCTCTCTCGCTCACTACAGCTCTGGACAGAAAAGGCTTTAGCTGTCACTATTTTCAAAAGTGTACAGAGGAGATGTGGAAGACGAGCAACTAAAAAAAAACTGAGAATTGAATTTTACTGGTGTTGATTTTGGTCTGTTATGCTGTCTAATTACTGAGTGGTGATAGCATAAACCTGCTGTAATCAAAGCACTGGTCTGCATGGTGGAACATATGCTAAACAGATGATCGACTTTAACAGATGTTGGGGAATCTGTCAAGTTGTTTCAAAGACGAGGAGTGATTCTCTTTCCCCCCTTTTTTTTTCCACAGTAGACTGACTCTAACGAAGGCTGACTGTACAGCATGTGTCTTTAGACACATATGAATAGAGCAAGTGTGGCTCATTAAAAAAAACCTGTCACTGCTGCCTTGCCACCACTGGCACCTTCAGCTGCAGTCTTTTGCTGGGCCTGTTTATTCAGCCACTGAATCACTGATTTTTGTCTAATTTCAACGTCATCTTCCATATTCAATTGCATACCCACTATCTATCATTATAAAACATTTGAGCATTCTCTGTATCCAACCTTTTTATTGCCAGTTTCTGCATTTTGCTCTGCGTCAGTGCTAAGCATTTCAAGCCACCATCTCACTCACCCTCACAGCTTTGAGGTAAACATGCACAGTGTCCCCCTCTGTTACCACTGATCCCCTGATGGACTGGTGGGGTTGCGAGCAGTGTCAACCTCTCAGATGATGATTGGTACTCTGATGAGACCATGGGACTGTCAGTGGTTGGGCATGGCTTCTTGGTGAAAATGTTATGATTGGCCCCGAATGTGTTGTGATAAGCTGTGGTACAGGAATCCTGCGTCTCGAGCTAAGATGGAGTGCGAGATTTGTTGTAAGTGGGAAATATTACAGAACATGCATCTTGATAGAAGAAGAGATTTAATTTTAGTCTCATCTCTTATTGTGTTTATGATCATCTATACTCATAAACCGCTTTCTAGCAGTGTGTGAGTGGGCAATATTTCAATACATCCATTTTACTAAAAGGATTCACAATATCCTTTCACAAGAGGCTCCAGTCTTAGCACCTCATAAACACTGCACCCTAGTGGCTGTATGAGGGGTAAAGGTTTAGGCCTTGTGGCTGTCAAGTCCTCTTATTCACTTCAAAACAGCCCCCCCTCTGTTTACCCACTTTTACTTTAGTGCCAGTTCAGATAAGTAAAGGCTATATTTCCAATGTTTGTGTTGACTCTTTGCCACTCTGGTCTCCTCTCTTGGGGCATGTGCTGTGGTTGTTGCCTGGCTGGTCCTGCAGTGTAGGCCAGTTAACACAGAAAATAAATGTGATTTCACAATAACAATGAACAAAATCATCATCTTTATTGGCATATTATTATACTGTTTCATCAGCACATGACCCATTAGGCTGAATATTAGCTTGCTTTTTATCGTTGCCCTATTTTCATAGTGATATTCTTTCTTAATGTTCTGCAGGTAATCAGGTGATCATTTTTAAAGCCAAACCTTTGCACTGATGCTAATCAAATGGATATTATACGTCCTTTGAGATGTGTGGTCATCAGGCACATTTATGATGTTGTCTCACTATGGTTTACTATACCCAGTCATGGGTCAGAGGTGAATCATGTATTAAACTGAATCCAAGTGATGAAATTAGGTTCTATGTGTAAGAATGTGAGACTGCACCCCTACCTTTCGTAAGCATGTCAGGGAACTACAGTGGCCTTCGGATACTAGGTTACAAAAAGAATTAAATGCAGCACAACATGGTGTTAAAGCAAGGCTCTTGCCTAAAGTACATATAAATGCTTTTCTAAGGCTATTTTAAAGCCCTTATACACTGAGAGAAACATAATGCACTGGACTTTTAAGAGATTTATCTACTAGATAATGACAAAATAGCAAGAACATCTGTACCACATATTTAATAAATGTATAGTTGATGTTCTTTCACTTCTGAATCCCTGCGCACACAGGTTAGAGCAGATGGGAACATGTCGCTCATACCTTGTTAATGTTCTCATTACATTATAGATGTATGTGGAAATCATTTTAATAGATCATTTTACAGTATAGTAGGACACTACTTTTGGTATTCTTTTCTAGTGAGCAGAGCAGAACCTTTTTTTCCGTTATTGTTGCTTTATTATATAAACCTATTTCCAATTTTGTGACTCAGCTCTTCCTTTTTGTGTGTGTTTCTTTAGACCCCTCAGAAGTTGAACATCTGGCAGTCTTGACAACCAACGGAGAAGATGCAAAGAAGACCATGGGAGAGTTGTTAGGATGGCTGAGGCAGAACAGAAGCAGAGCTGCTTTGTGAATGGATATGATCCATGCTTATCTGCATCTATGCAGTTCTTGGGCACCTTTTAATGATGTCTCATTTGGTCCTCTTGAATAACTTTTGGCCCACATTGAGGAAGGCCCTCCATTTTCATTTACAACCCACACTGTTGATGTTTCCCTGCCTCTGCCCAATCTGCTAGCTAGCAGTTAGCCCCATGAGGCTCCAAGAGCCCTTCCTTGTGTGTCAGTGAGGCCTCCTCTCCACTCTATGGAGGCTGAGCCCAGCCGTCCAGCTGATGGGCAGCGCTCTGGAAGGCAAGAGCAGCAGCATGTGACAACTGAATCCCCACTTGGATCTTGTCCACCTCAGCAGCCCCAGCAGCCTCCTAATCCTCGTCCTGTACACAGAGCCTTGGGACGTCTGCAAAATCGCCAGCCCAGACGCACTGACCTTCTGCTTCGGTTGCAGCAGCAGCAAGCAGTAGCATGGCAGCATTCAGACAACCCAGGTCCCTCAGGAGGCAGCTTCTTCTCTCCAGCTTCCCCGTCCACCTCATTCGTCCCCAGCCAGGGTGAGCATGGCCATGGGGCCCCATCTCATTCCAGCCAAGAGGGTGTAGAGGGGGTCAGCTCACCCAGAAAAGGAGAGAAGAAACCCCCAAAACCAGGGAAATATGTGTGCTCTTACTGTGGCCGTCCATGTGCCAAGCCAAGTGTTCTTCAGAAACACATTCGCTCCCATACTGGAGAAAGACCCTATCCTTGTGCCCCCTGTGGATTTTCTTTCAAGACCAAGAGTAATCTGTACAAACACCGTAAGTCCCATGCCCATCGCATTAAAGCAGGATTGGCATCCAGTCGTGATGAGCCCAGTTTGAGTGGACCAGAGGGCAGTGGCGTTGGTGAAGACCCAGAGGAGCACACAGAGGGAGAAAGCACTGAGTCTGAGGAAGAGACAGGACAACACACTAAAACCTCTGTCAAGGAGATGTTGGGCCAGCAGAGTCAAGGTGGTAAAGAGGTCCTTGCAGGCTCAGAGGAGAGTCAGAGGCCTGAAGACTCCCAGGCTGTCAAGCAAAGGTTGGCACTGAGGCTTAGTGAAAGGAAACGTGGACCCATGGCTTCTCCAGATGACCCTCCCTCTTCCCTCTCCACCTCATCTTCTTCTCTAGGCCCTGGCAGTAAAGGCAGCACAGAGTCTGGCTACTTTTCTGGATCAGGTAGCACTGAACTGTCTCAAGTTAGCCCCCCCAGTGCCAGTGCCAAAACCTATGCAGAAATTATTCTGGGGAAATATGGAAGGCTGGGAGGACAGCAGCGCAGTCCGCATCAGCAGCAGCCTCATTCTTCACTTTCCTCATCATCAGGAATGGAGGAAAAGAACATTCCTTTCACTGTACAAAAAACCCAAGTAATAGAACACATTACAAAGCTCATCACTATCAATGAAGCAGTAGTAGACACCAGTGAAATTGATAGTGTAAAGCCACGGCGCTCCTCTCTGTCTAGGAAGAGCAGTATGGAATCACCTAAATTTAGTGCCCCTAAAGATCCCTACACATTTGATCCCAAAGGAGAAATTGCTGGTCCAAGTGGTTTGAGGCAACTCCACAATCCTGAGGCAGAGCCACTAGATACAGAGGAGCTGTCATCTATACCTCTGCTTCGAAGCCACTCAATGCCATCATCTACTAGCCAAGGAGAGCCTTCCACCTCTAGCACCATGTCTCCCAGAGGTTATCGTCTCAGCCAGTCATTCGATGAGCAACAAGCAGTGGTAGCAGAGATGAGGGCCGGCCATACTCAGCGTATGCTGAAGCGCCAGCCTGCCATAGAAGTCCCACTGGGAGCTGAGGTAATGCTGGAGGAAGTCGGTCCATCCACCTCCTCCTCCTCAGCCAGAGGCACTGAACTAGCCAGGCAGCTGCAACAACAGCAAAAAAGTCCCAGCCCATTTGAATGTGAAGCATGCAGGGCCCACTTCCAACATAGCGATAGCTATGAGGCCCACAGAGGCATCTGCCCAGGGCAGCAAACATTGGAGCAGGAGAGCAGGGATGTGAGAAAAACATCCCGGGAGGACCGTCCCCCGATGATGATGCACTATAAGTTTCGGGCACTGGCCATGGCTGTGAGGAAGAGGAGGAAAGAGGAGAGCCTAGAGGAGGACCCTGCCAGCCCTGGATCAGTATCCACGTCAGGTAGCTCGACAGGCCATGTTCCAGTGCCAAGCAGAACGGAGCACAACCAGGCCCTCTCAGGTCTGTTCATGCATCCCTGCTGACACAATTTTAACCTAATTCTATTTGAGCAATCATTTTGTTGTCTGTGATACTTTTTTATCATCTCATAAATCTAAATAGATGAAGAGAAGGTATATAAACTTTCAATACGTATAATACGTAATAGAGTATAGAAAACATTACACTGCAAATTATAGAATCCATCCACAACTAAACACCATAATTTAAATGCAGTATATCAATATAATAGAATGATAGAAATGCTGTATGTGTTCTCTATGTTTCCAGGTTTGTCTTTACAGTCAGAGCCGAAAGAACAGCAGCAACAGGACAGGAAGGGAGTGTCTGTCATCCAGCACACAAGCTCCTTTGAGAAGCAGGAAAGTATATCTATGGAAAGTCAGGAACCAGACCACAGAAAGTGTCAGCAAACACAGCAACCCGAGCCAAAACCATCACCCTCCACATCTCGCCTCATCCGTCAGCCAAACATCCAAGTGCCAGAGATTCTTGTTACTGTGGAGCCTGATGCTGACATGCCATCTGTCTCATCTCCAACATCCTCATCCAAGGTACATCATTATTTGAAGTATTTGGCTCTGGTAATTTCTTGACCTCCATTCTACAGGTCTGTTTTCTTTTTGACTGAATTATTTTTCCTAAAATAGATGAGAGCTTACATATGTTGATGCAGGATGAGTTAATAAATTGCTTTTCTGTCCTAGGAGGTGGAGAGAATTGAGGAGTTCCAATGGCCTCAGCGTAGCCAGACTCTAGCCCAGCTCCCTGCAGAGAAACTGCCACCAAAGAAGAAAAGACTCCGTCTGGCAGAAGCAGCCCAGTCCTCTGGAGAGTCTAGCTTTGAATCTGCGTCTCTGTCCCGCAGCCCCAGTCAGGAAAGCAACATTTCCCACACTTCAAGCCTTTCTGCCTCTTTTGAGGACACAGCAAGATCAGAGCCTGTTGTCTGGGCTGTCGGTAACCAAAGCTCCCAGATGTTAATGGTGCCACCTGCTTCACATCAACACCACCAAAGCCACAAGGAGATGAGGCGCTCAGCTTCAGAGCAGGCACCGGCCAGCCCTCTGCAAACAGAGCAGATCTCAGAGACCAGAAGTAAGTCCTTTGACTATGGGTCTCTATCCCCTCAGCAGTCTACATCTGCCTGGAAAGAAAAGAGAAAGTGTCTGCTTGTAAAGCATGCCACATTAGGGGAGCCTGAACAGGAGGAAGGGGCCAGCACAAGTCATGCATACAGAGCAGAGAGTCCAAAGCCTGGGCCTTCTCATTCCATCCTTCCTCCTCGGTGTTCCATTGAGCCACGCACCCAATTCAGCCTGGAAGCCACAGGGAAGGCATTGCAGATGTTACAGCCACAAATCATCCCACCCCCTCAGGATGTGCTCCCTTTGAAACCCAGAGGCCAACAATCATTCCCTGCAGGATCACTATCCCAGCTACTCCCCGTCACCACAACCATCTCTGAAGCGCTGTCCACTCAGCTCATCCACAGAGCCTTCTTACACCCTCAGTCAGGACCTCCACATACACAGACACACCCAGCACAGATCCACATGGTAGAACAGTTGGGTGTACCATTCCGTCATCTTCCAGCTTTAGTTCCTCTTCAGTTCTCTTCCAGCACCAGCGCTAGTCTGTCTCTGTGCTTGCCTGTTCCTCCAAGACTTAGCACACATGTTCCTTCCCCTCCGATCGCAGACAGCAGATCCTCCATCTCCTCTATGTCTTCTGACCTTCCCCATCCCTCGCTTTTAACAATTCCCTACCACCACCCACGGCCTGTCATCACCACATGCTTGGCACAGCTCACACCAGTAGCGTCACTTGTGGTTCCAGTTCGCCTCCAGACACACATCCCTACCTATGCCAGTGCCATGTATACCACCCTGTCTCAGATCCAGGCCTGCACACGATCACAGGAACCCATTTCCTGCACAGCTATGGTCATCATGGGCCAAACTGAAAGGGAAAAGCTGCAAAGTTCATACTTGAAGGTCCCTTCTCCAGACATCATTCTCCCCCTGTGTCTGCCTTCAGAGTTGCCCTCTGGATCTGGGGAGGCATATGGTCCACTGGGTGCCGGAGGAAGTAAACGGATGCTTTCCCCTGCAGCCAGTCTGGAGCTCAGCACAGAGGCTCAACGTCACCTGAAAAGGGTAAAAGAGGAAGAGGAAGGGGAGCAATGTAGGGAAGGAGAGGAGGAACAGGAGGAGGGGGATGCTGAACAGAGCGTAGAGGTGACAGCTGTGAAAGAGGAGAGGGAGCAGGAGAAAAAGCGAGAGAAGGAACAATCTGGGAGCGTAGAGGTGACCGCTGTGAAAGAGGAGAGGGAGCAGGAGAAAAAGTCAAGGCAACATAACAGGGAGGAAAAGGAAAAGGGGGAGAAGGAGTCAACAGTGAAGACCAGTCAAAAAAAAGAAGAGGTGCCATTTGTGGAAGGGGGGGTTGAGAGATTAAGCGTCCCTACATTCCCGAGCCTTCACACCTCCACCTTAGTCAACTGGTGCTACCTGAATTATGTCAAACCCAACCCATCCACACAGAGGGACCCCCACACTTCAGTTTATTCTACCTGGAGTGTAAGTGCTCACAACCCCAACTTGCCAGGACTCAGCACTAAAATGGTCTTGTCTCTACTGTGCTCCAAACAAAAGCACAGCACAGAGACGTACACCATGGCCACAGCCTCAAACCCGGCCAAGAACAAGCTGCCCACTGTCAGTAGCAGGACTCCACATGTGTCAGAGGTAAACATAACCACAATACACGCTCTCTGTAAACTCTGTAAACCTGTCTGATATAGAGACACACAATTTGAAAAAAAAAAATTACTAATGAGTGAGTTTTACATGTAACCATGTTAATACACTTAAAGAGGAATGTCCACTATTCTGCACTATTTTTATAGTGTATACTTTTATACTTTTTATACTTTTATATTTATATTTATACTTAAGTTTGTGTTTCTGTCTCCTACAACTGACTCGTAGAACCCGCACAAGATTTCCAATGTGCCTGGACTGTCTGTTTAAGCACAAATGGCAAATAAAAACCTTGAATCCTTGAATCCTTGAATCCTATTTTAGGAATAACCTTTACAGTATATACGATACAACATGATAGTGGGAAAAACACAGGTTTTACCAGTAACATTATTTAGGGTTCCACTCCAGGTTTTTAAGAAAGCCAGGATCATGCTATTGTTCAAATGTAAGGGTAGTGTCACACTAAATACACTTGTTGAAGTTGTTTTTTTTCTTTGTTTTTTTGTTGTTGTTGAGAATTTAGTTATTTTAAAACTGCATTCATGTTTCCATATTTTCGGCATGTGTTCCAATAAAGTGATTGAAAAATAATTCTACTCTATGGTCATTGTAGCATCGCTAAATCTAATGGAAGCCAAAGACTTTTGCACAGCACTTTACATAATATGCTTGTATACTGCATAGTGCATTGTAATTGCAACAATCTATAACATGAGTACCCTTCCAAGTCAGTAGTAGGAAAACAGAAGATTTCATTTTAAGTTGTTTTGAATTTTTCTGTGTGTCTCGAGTGTAGGTACATGCCACCCCAACCAGCACCCTCACTGAAGTAAGGGATCAGCAGCAACAGCACGAGAAGGAGGAACATAAAGAGATGAAAGAGGAGGAAGGACCCTCCACTTCCAAAAAGGGCGAGCCTTCTCGTGTTCGTATTTTCGAAGGCGGGTAAGACTTATAAGAGTGATTCCGTTGAAGTTCACAGCTTTTTATTACACTTTACACAAGGAATCTGTTGGACAGCCTTATCCCTATGCTTAGTGACAGCAAAACATGGAGAGCTGAGAAGAGAGCACAGGGAATGACAGTAACAGATGGGAGCTTCATTTGAACCTGCAGCCAAACTCGATCCACTTGCTGTTGGCATGAATGTCTGTGTTTTAGTATAGCTCATTTGGAGAGATAGGTGTGTTTCTGTCTGTGTGTGTGTGTCAGTGGCAGTTGCTGGTCTTTGAAACAGGGGAAGCTCATTTCAGGCCCACTTATTTTCGGGATAATTATGTAAATGGTGGGCTATATCACCGAGTAAATAACATACAACCACCAGCTATTTGTCTACAGAATCACAAAATCCACACAGGACTGTGGCAGAAAAGTATTCGCTGTCGCGTATGTTTCTGCAACGCTGCCAATCAAAAACTGGTTCCGCCATTCAGACAGTTCCTCCAATTAAGCGCACTCCCACTGCTCCACTGACTCCAAGAGAAGCTGAGCTTCCATGGAAATTATGATTTTGTCACATTTGTCCAATCACCGCCGAGCTCACTGCAGTGAAATAAACCTATTCTGTGTCATTCCTTAGAGAACAGTTGAAGCTGAGCTTCAGGTGGTTTTAATGCGAAGGTTGCTACGACATGCTCTAATTGTGTTCTAGTGCACATTTAGTATTGTAAATACATTCTAGAGGAAGCTGAGCTTCTCTTGCTGTCTTAGAGCAATTGACACTGGTGTGTGTACACCTGCACACTATATCACTGATGCTGCATTAACATATTTATGTTGTCCATACATTTCTGACTTTTCCAATGCAGCTTTCCCAGCTTCTGATTAGTTATAGAGAAGGAAAGGTTAAGATTAGCGATAACACTTTCCAACGAAATGGAAGTCCAAAGAACAGCTGCATAAACCTGCATGTGTGTTGACATGCACATACACAAGCTTGTTTTTATATCTTAGTGTTTTTTTGGACCTCACATAGATATAAATACATGGTTTTGTATTCTTTGTGTGGATCCTCATAGACATAATAATGCTGCCCGTTAAAGTTGTTGTGGACCAGCCAAAATGTCCTCACAAAGATAGGTTTGTTTAACAGTTACACTTACACATTAAGGCACACACATAGAACATGGATGAGTTGTGTGCTTAACCAGATAAGGCACTAATTATCAGTTGACACATGACACACGCATCCAAAAAGTGCATCTTCATCGCAGCCTCTCAGGCTCCCCTGTGTTTCTGTGTACGGTACCTATACGGTACCTCTTGATGTCCTGCTGTATGTTTTTCATGCACTGCGGATAAGCACAGCTACGCACTCTGCTGAATATTTTGTTCCCTGGCTCAGTTAGGACTCATTATCCCCGTCTGCCTTTTGTCAGTGCTTTGAAAACCCGACTGTGCGCCACTCATTTTATTCTGAAGAACAAGGAGCATTTTTTAAATGAATATTCATCATGCTGCTTTGTTTCTGATCCAATGTCTCACACCATTAGAGATCTTGTCAAGAAAGATAGACGACGTTCATGTGATTTTATTTTTCTGTGGCAGTAAAAGTCTGTAGTGTGTTCTACACTGTCTTCTTCTGGATTCTGTTGAGATGCAGATTGATTTCTGTGGTAAAATAGGTCAATGCTGCAAATTTTGTCATGACACTGGTGAAACAGTCACTGGCATTGTCTGTCTGTGAGAAAGAGTTTGTGGCTCGTGTCAAAAAGATTAGTGCTGTCAAACTTCCTTTGGTTAAAACTGTCACTAAATGAAATGAGATTAATCTCTATTTGTCTTTATTAGTATTTACTGATATTCATTTGTCACTGCTTAGAAATTCACGCAATTACAATCTCTACCAACCTGTCATGTCGGCTGCTGAGCGTAAAAATAAACTACGAATGATGAATGATGGTTGAGTTTAGTGAGAGACGTGCAGCCGATTTCATGTTCACTGTGTGAATTGCAACGTGTGCTTTGTTTTCCCAAATTGTGGGTGGATATTTTTATCAGTAGCAAGAAATGCATGCCAGTAAACTGCCAGTCATCCGTTGAATGAATACAACATAATGCTTTTGTGGAGACTATTTTACAGTTGTGTAATGATGATTTCTTATGAACGGCTATTGCTGGCTCCGTTATACAACAGGGAGCATTCACAGCTGGGCTTCCTGAAGATGTGGTGCATATCCTGCAATTACACACATCACAAACTGGATATTTACCATTCAGACTGGATTATACATCTCCTCGTGAGGAGTGTGCGCAGAGGTTTTCATAGAGGACAATTCATTCGGATTTAAACTGACTGTGGTTCACTGTGTCCACAAATAGCCTTTTGGTCAAATTCAAGATTGTGTGTAAACAACGTTTTTTATAGACTCAAACTAAATGTGTTATTTGACTTTTATATATATATATACTACATCTATTTTAGGTTGTTGGCTTGAGCTAGGCTTGCCCACCCCACTTTAGCTGCTGCTGTTGTTGGCCGGGTCACCTGATCACAGTGGAATAGCTGGTATTTTCTGTGTGCCCAGGGTTTAGTGGAGGGAACAACCCAGAGTCTCAGTGTTGCAGGGTTTTTGGTGGGGCTTTCCCAACCTGCCTCTATAAAGAAACCCTTCTGTTTGTGTGTGAGTGTGTGTTTGCCCATCCAGTGCCACATACGTTTGCATCTGATTAGTCAACATTGGTGCATTTACCATCTAAGAGGAGACAGCATAGCTTGGCAGTTATGCATTCAGCTCCCGACTTTACCAGGGGCAATATAATAACATTACATTAACATTAACGAAATAATTATTTAAGCAGCAATGAAATTTGCTCTCTTTGTGTCTCTTAGGTACAAGTCCAACGAAGAGTATACTTATGTGCGAGGTCGTGGCAGGGGAAAGTACATATGTGGAGAATGTGGCATCCGCTGTAAGAAGCCCAGCATGCTGAAAAAGCACATCCGCACACACACAGATGTCCGTCCATACATTTGCAAACACTGCAATTTTGCCTTCAAAACCAAAGGTACCAATGCTGGGGAAACGACTTTAGACATTTTCTGTATCTCATGTTTCCATTATATTATAAATAAACAGCAGTGTTGTGCCCAGTGATCACGTTGTACCTAAATTTGCCCTGTGTACATCAAGGACCGTTTTAATGTGCTTCTCTTGTTCTTTCCTAGGAAACCTTACTAAACACATGAAGTCCAAGGCTCATGGGAAAAAATGTCAGGCAATGGGAGTATCTGAGTCATCACTGGATGAGCCAGAGAGCGAGGAAACAGGTACTTAAGAGGGGATGGGGAGGCATCTCACATATTTCCCTTCCACTTTAGAGAAATATTGTTACACAGCTGAATGAACGCCTATGAAGAACTGTAGTAGCTCAGCACCGACAGCTTATATAACAACATGTTCTATTCTTCTCCCTTTGGCCTTGCATAAGAAATGGTATGAAACAGTTTCAGATAAATAAATAAAAGAATCCAGAGCATGGAACGGTAGTTGCAGCAGGCTGGCAAGTATACCTTGTCCTCAAGGATAGCATATGATAATAAGCACTCCAGCATTTACTTCTTCCACTGTCAGCGCCACATCACGATCTCCTCTCTAACCTTTCTCTACTACCTTTCCGGTTGTCATCTCATTCTTGCTGACAGACTACACTCTTCACAGCCAAGGACGCCCCTTTAAACCCGCTTTCCATTCAAATGACCGTTGAGATAGTTTGTGAATAGAGGAATGGTGCAATTGAATGAAATGACTGTCTTTTCCTTCTGAGTCTATTTATAAAGCTGTTGGTGGGTAGTGGCTGAAGTTTGTCAGAATGATACAGTACGATGTCTCAAGGCTTTGTGAGATTGTTCTGTTCAAAGGATTTTGTCTCAACTTATGTAAGGATAATTCTTATGACTTAAGAATTGAAATGCCATGGTATGGATGTAAACATGACGCATGTATATGTTGTCTGTGTCTGCACAAACAGGAGGAAGTGATGAACGTGTGTGTGGCTCAGAGGAACAGGAGGAGCATCAGTTTTCCGACGTGGAAGACTCTGAGGATGATGATGAGGATGACGATGATGAGGAAGAAGAGTCCATATCCCATGACGACGTACCCTCTTCCTGTTCGTCAGACACCCACCTATCTACTGGAGGGCACTCCACCAGCTGTAGGCAGTCTCAACAGGGTACCCCCGAACCAGAGCCCCCTTCAGGCCCCAGTCCTGGTCAGGAGCACTCCCCGAGGGGAGTGTGGCTCAGCAGACGACCCGCCTCTCCGGGCAGCAGGAGAGCACTTTACTCCCGGCGGGGTTGGAAGGCATCACCAAGAGCCTTCTCCCCCAGCAGCGAGAGCTGCTCCCCCAGCCGCAGCCTCTCCCCCCGCCTAGAGCTGTCCTCACCCATCCACAGCCTCTCCCCCAGGACTGACCTGTCCTCACCCAGCCGACACGTCTCACCTTCCCCTGAGAGAGGACCTTCTCCCATTAGACCTATTTCTCCACTTCATACCATTTCACCCACCTGCTACCAATCATCACTAGCTTGGACGGCTCCCTTACCGCTTGGATTGCAGCACAGGACAACTGGATACCTGCCTTGGGAGAGTCCCAGTACAAAGGGTAGTCATGTCAGACTGGTGAGTCTTTTTTTTTTTTATTACATCTTTGCTTAGAAAGTTTAACTAAAAACCACAATATAGACTCACTAGCCACTATATAAGGTAGTGTTGGAGTAGGAGTGTTGCCTGGTGTGGTCTTCTGCTGCTGTCACCCATCTGCCTCAAGGTTTGCTGTGTTGTGCATGAAAGAGATTGTTTTGTGCATACTGTAGGTGTAAAAAGATGTTATTTGAGTTGCTGTTGCAGGTACTGTTGCCCTTCCATGATTTCAAACCAGTCTGACTATTCTCCTTTGACTAGAGAACTGCCACTCACTTTGATATATTTGGGAACATTCTCTTTCTCCCCCCGTCTGACGTTAAGTCTGAACATCAGCAGGTTGTCTCGGCCATGTCTTCATGCCAAAATGCACTAAGCTGTTGCCATGTGACTGGTTCATTATATACTTGCATTACTAAGCACATGTAAACAGGTGTACAGAAAAAGGGTGGCCAGTGAGTGTATTTCCTTTGGGCTTTCCCTCTTGTTCAGCAAGTCCATTATTTAATGATGAAGTCTTTGCTCCCCCTACAGGAGAAAAGACGTACAGCAGCTGGTGAAGGACCAACAATGCCAGAAACCAGCTTGTTTCCTGCTGCTTTTCGTCTCTCTGCATGTGAAGGTTATCCTGGCCACCCAGCAGCAGATAACATATTCAGCCATCTTCCCATGCACTCCCAACAAGCCAAGGTCCCTTATCTGATGATCTCCATTGGAGGAATCCAAATGGTACAGGCCAGAACCAGGTCCCACCCTACCACCCCCTCATCCCCAACATCTCCCCCCTTAGAGGGGCCATCAACGGCCAGATTTGAATTACACTGGGGTGGAACACCCCAAACTCAAGGGCTTAGGACTCCTGGAGACCACTGGTCAGAGCACCAGGCTGCAGGAACCAGCCAGTCTGGGCGGTGCAGTCTCAGCACAGCTCCACCATGTTCCAAACTGGAGTTGGAGACCACAGACTCAAAGCAATATGGCAGCTCACATAGCGCCGACCACACTTGCAGGTCTGCCACTGAGACCAGTGAATGCTCCTTCAGAGACAGCCGTTTGAGAGCAACCCTCAGTCGAGCAGCCCCTGTAGCCTCACGTCTCATTGGACAGCAGCAGGAGAGGGAGGAGCCACCATCGAGTAGTGATCTGGTGGAGGGTGGAGCTAAGGAAGACTCGTCCAGAACAGACCAGAGCACTTAACAGTGTCTACAACTTGATGCGTCGTGCATCCCATTTTGCTTTATTGGTTGCTACACTAGTCTCGTTTTTTATTGCTTTGTTTTTATACAGTTTTCAATACTATTGTTAACTTAATCGTTTGTTCCTTGGCAACATTCAGGTTTGTTATAAAAATGCACTTTTTCCTTTGTGACAATGTTTCAGCGAATCTCTCTATATAAGTGTATACGTTTTTCCAGTTGTTATTGAAATTTACATAGTGTCTCAGTTTTTCTGAAATCAAAGCAAAGAACAAATTAATATAGATTTTTAAAAAGGAATCACCGTTTCTTAACTCCTAGATTTAATTTAATATAAAGTTTTGACTCATTCAGCAGCTGAGCCCACTTGTGGACTTCTTTCTGCGAAGGAAAGTGAAATATTGTTCAGAAACACTGTCCCAATGCTGTTGCTGGAGTTCCCAAAAATGGGGCTGCACTAGGTTACTTTGCTTCACCTTCTGTCCAGTTCATCATAAACCAGCTCATATTGATGTAAATCTGGAGACTGTACCGCTCTTCCATCGTCTGCTTCTTCCCTTCTCATGTTTTGGCTCTTTATCTTTCTGTTGGATGAAACATTTTATGTCACCATTCTGGTGACAGAGGGTGTAGTAACACAGTTTGTTTCAACACTGCATATCCAAAGACCTAAGATCTGGAAGTTCTTAATCAACAAAGTGATGGAATTTGTTTATTTAATACGAAAAATTTCGATTATAACTGGAAAAAAATGACACATGTTTGATATGACATTCACATATATACAAACACGGTATATTAATATATATATATATATATATATATATATACATATATATATCTCCTGTATCTCTATTGATACGGGTAATATTAATGTCTGTTTAAATATATTATAAAGGAACATTAATGAATTTGTAAATGACCAAAATCTAAAATGAAAAATTATTCCATTTTTGTTTTTGTCCAGTATTACTCAAACTAAAGTTACTTGTGCCTTTTCTGTCCAGGTTTGCTTTTTGAGATGTACAGTACAGATAGACAAAGAGAAGGCTGTGAAATTTTATATCTGCTATTTGCATTGTTGTTTAAGGAGGCTTAATATTTGGTGTTTTAAATGATTCTGTTTTAAAGGCCATTGCTTTAATGCCAGGGTAACCAAGAATCACAGAGTAGAAATATTGAAGGAGAGTCAAAGAAAATGCACTGAAGATCTATTTTTTATGACAAAAGATTTTAGACTAAAATATATCTCTGTACAGGGAAGAGTGCTCTTTATTTATTGTTTTTTTTTTTTTATGATGATGATAATAATCATTGTTTTAAGGTTGTTGTTTTTTTTTGTTTTTGTTTTTTTTACTTTTTTGTTATTGGAAAGATTACTTTGTTACATTATGTGTGTTTTTTTTTTCTCCCATGATTCTCTCGTGACTTGAACTGGTGACAAAGATGAGACTGAGTGGCTCGTATTGAAGGATCAAGTGCCCTGCAGATTTCACACACAGCAACATTTCTAGTCACTGAGGAAATAAAAAAAAGAAGCACCAGATACCCTGGTTGTTCCTTTCTTTCAATTTACCGTCGCACTGTTAGGAACACAATTCTCCTTACATATTCCCCCCAATACAACTTACATGTTTACTATTTTAAGCTTCTCAAAAACTTAGACAGAATATTTCTCAATTGCTTGTTTGATTTTGCAGATTTAAAGAATTGTGGGCTGATTTTTGATAACATCAGCCCCCAAGTTTGGCTCCCATGTTCCCATGCTCACTACCAGGAGTACGAAACTGGACCTGGACCTGGACCACACAATGCTGGGGAACTGTACCTGGAATGGATTTTCATAATTGGGCATGTAAACAATTAGGTCAGTCTCAGACCCAGACGTGCTAGCTTGCATTAGCCACAGTGGTGCTCTTTTGATTCAAAGTTTGTTTGTCAGAACCCACCGTAATTAGCAGTAGTTTCAAGCTACGTAGGCTAACATAGCACCTATAACAGTACACCTGCTTAACACAAAAGAGGCCTCTTCAGTGTTGCTCTTCATCCCTGTGCTTTCCATCAGTGTTTGCCAGCACCAGATTCACAATGGTTTTTGAACGGCTCTTGTCTGCTCGCTGTTTACCACATCTTAGCTCTCGGGTCTGCTATAAACTGCAGCTTGTGAGACCTGCGTGGTTGTATTTTTTGCCGTTGTTGGCTGAAGAATCTTCTATTTCTAACACTGCACCAGTGAAGATACTACTTTTCTGTGGCCTAATGTCAATACACAGAAATGAAACTGACCCTGAGCAAAACAATGTGAAAACCACACACTCCTTGTGGCCCATCAAGGACGATAGATATGGATTACTTTTGGATTCATCTGTAGTTTGTTTTGTAGGAAAATGCTGCACACTCTCCTTTTAAGGGGCAGAGACGTGTTCATAGAATGACAAAAGTCAAACTTCAAATTTCAATATCTGAGAGAGTCTGAATATGTCAAATATCATTCATCAAAGTAACAGAGATGTACAAGAGGACTGAGATCTACTGTTTGGAACCATAGCCATACAGATTATTTCTCACATACATATCTGACCCCTCACGCCTTGCATCTGTGTTTCTCATTTATTTCATTTTTTTTATCTTTGAATTTCTTGCATCTAATAAATGTTCATAAATTGCAGCTTCTCTATAATACACTTGGTTTTCAGCACCTTATTGTAGGATTCAAAAATGGTATTCCTTTAGTATGGCCACTAGGTGTCCTTACTGAGTCATAGATTCCGTTTCCATCTTCACTGGTGCAATGTTTGATACAGAAGTGTGTCAAGTGAAGACTAGAATCACAGAGATACCCTGGGTTTTCAGTTTTAATTTTAGTAGACAGGGAAACGCCTTTCAAAAGAAATTCACCTTATCATCTCTGAACCAACATGAACTTCATGACATCATGCATATGAATTCCAGGAACTATGGTTAACAGTGAGTTGACAGTGGATTCTGGTTGTGACTCCCTTTTATGAGCACTTACTTATTCTGTTTGGATTTCATCCTCTTTATATTATATTATATATTATTATTATATCTCACACTGACTATCATTCAATTCACCTTTTTGTTTAGTTGTGTAAATGCTCCTGACATGTTTGGCACATGCATGTAACTTGTGTTGGACAATATTTATTAATATGTGCATATCTTCCACCCCAGCAGTGTTCCCTCTCTCATGTCCTTGGCACAACAACAACGTTTAACAGCACAGCAGGACATGGATTATGTAAAGCAGCCACAGCAAGTGTGTCGACAAGAAGCAAAAGGTTGGTATTTGCTCTGACTTGACATTCCATAGAAAATGTTACAAAAGGAGCGCAGATAGGCTCTTGTATTATTTTCTTTTTACTTTATGTTATATCAAAAAATAGCTTGAAGTAAAAAATTCTTCCTCCTCCAAAGCCCAGAACATGCTGACAACAACAGAGCCAGGGGGAGGTTTTTTAAGGAGGCATCTGAGGAGGTAATGTGGCTAATTAAAAATAAACATGTGTTTCTAGGACAAAAGTCAGCACAATACACGAGGGTGCAGCTGAATCAAAAAGAGACTCTTGCTGCTCCTCTTACGTTCGTCCCTCACTGTTTTCCTTCTGGTAATATTTTTAGAGACGGGGCTGCTGTGATGCAATGTCTGTAGAGTGGGGGAACATCTGTGCTCCTGAGGGAACTCAACTTATACCCCCTGTGTGTGTGTGTGTGTAGCATCACATCACCGTGTCATACTGTACATTCCTTGCATTTTTATGCGAAAAAGGGAACATGGCGTCCCCCTCCCCTGGCAGATGATGTGTTTGACAGTGAAATGTTCAGAGCGACGTAGTGATCGCTAAGAGAGCTACAGACACACTGAAGCAATGGGTGTATTCTCGTGTTAAAGGTCCAGTGTGTAATATTTAGGAAGGTTTATAGGCAGAAATAGAATAAACTACCCATAAATATGTCTGTATAAGTGTATACAGTCTCGTATATAATATATATGTATGTAATTCTATTGTAAGTATCTTACCAGAAAATGATTTTGGTAGAAGTTGAAGTCACTGTTTATAATAAATAAAGTAAAAGTCTTAAAGTATATGACATTTACTGTACTTAGGTATCAAAAGTTAAAAAAAATGACCACGGTAGCTCATTGGTAGGGTGAGTTGTATTTCAACTAGAAAGGTTGTGGGTTCAGTTCCTGGCTCTGCTAGTCTCTATGTGTCCTTGAGCAAGACACTTAACCCCATGTTGCAGCATGTGAATGGGTGAATGGCAAAACTATAGTGTAAAGCAGCTCATCAAGGCTAAATTAGCTCTATACTGTATATATATACAGATCATTACCAACTCTTCTTCTTCTTCTGAGTTTATTTGGTAGTAACAAGTAACAAAGATAGTTTGAGGAAATGCTGTGGAGTAAAAGTAAAAGTTGCTAGAAATATAAATAAAGTAAAAGTACAGATACGTGAATTTTGTTCTTACGTACAGTAAAGACTTGTGTACTTTGTTACATTACAACACTGAGTGTATATGACTTTTAAAAAAAAAAGGAGCTTGGTTTTCATCTTGCACCATCATGTTTCTACTGCAGCCCAAACCAGCCGACGTGTTTGCATTTAGCTCAGTATGCAAACAAAGAACGACATCCTTTCTGGCATGTGAAGGCCACCACAGTTCCCTGACAACATTGGGAAAGGGAGGCTTGCGCATAGTTACAATTTGCAGTCTCACCCTTAGATGTTGTTTAGTTTCTTTGAGCTATGGTAAAAACCCTCTACACTGAGGAAAAGTGCTGCCTCTTCTTGGCTATTTTCCATGACATGTTCAGGTGTCTGCTTTCATGAAAAATGCTATAAGAGCCTCTTTAAATCAACAACATCGAGGGGTTCATAATAGATGTGTATGTGGAAAAATGTATTTACCAAAATAATTGAACACACCTAATATAATGATTATAGACGCTTGTGTTTTTGGTTTGAACAATACAGTCATCAAAATAGACAGTCACATAAAAGACATGATCTATTCCATATTTGAATACAGTAGAATATGGCAGTGAAGATGCCCTTTGCTGTAATGTGGGCTATTTACATGGGTATTTGCATGGCATTGGCATGGATGACCTGCAGACTGGGGACCATGTGGGTGGGACACGATTAAATGAACCCAACTGCCAGTGCTTATCTGTGAGTTGAACTTCTCCAGCCACCATGGAGACAGCAGTTTGGTCAGTACTGACATTTTGACCTTTTTGCCAGCACAATGTTGACGTAGTGTCACATTTTAAGCTGATAGGGAAAACTCATTTCTGGCACTGTGTAGGTCTTTGTTTCTGGAGCTTAACAAATGCACATTTAGTTGAATATATGAACCAATGGAAACATTTGCATTTGCAAACCTCATGGTGTCATATCCATTTTGCATTCCAGCACACTCTTCCTCGCGTGCTCCCAGTGATCCGTGTCTTCGATCTCTTCTGACGTTTTTGTTTGCAGCATATTCAGATCAGCCTTCGCCTCTGCGTTCTATAATATTACGTGAGCCCCTCTAACGCCTCCTGAGACACCGTGTCCTCCTCCATCTTTCTCCCACCCCTCGAAAATTCACTCATTGAGAAAAGTGAAAGCTGCAGATATAAATGTCACTCAGCAGGTTGCAGTGGAGTCACGGTGAAGATACAGATCAGGAGGTATTCCTGGAATGTGTCACAGGTTCCAACAACCAAGGGTTGCATCGTGTGTCTTAATGACAAGTGGCCGTGGGTTGGGCTACTTCTGTGACATCATGGGAGACGGGGAAGGGGGAGGGGGGGGGAGTATATAGAGTGGCAGAGCTCAGACACCTGCAGCACATTTAAAAACACAGCTGAGTGTGCAGATACAATAGTCGTCTCTACTGAGCTTTGTCCATCTGTCATCAGCTATGTCTGCACACAAGAGCATTCTGCTTTTCATCACTCTTTGGGCTTCAATGCAGGACGGTGAGTCTATTTTCTATAATATTCTGATATAAGACATTTAAAATTCCATGCTCAAAGATCAGTTTTAGGTTGTGTTAGACAAATGGAACTCTTGCACTTTATGTAATGGTAATAATCTTACAGCACATGGTCATCACCGTATATCGGTGCTCATGCATGTTTTGGCAAGCACAGCAGCACAGGGGTCATGTCACACAACCGCTAATTGTTTACCTCATAACTGAAGTAGATGGAGAATGTTACACGTATTATATCTTTTTTCTTTAAAGAAAAATGGGGAAGTATATAAATGATTCACTTTGAGAACCTTTGAGATTTAGTATTTTGTCCATGAATTAATAAATTCTAATCCTGTAAATGTTTGTTTGCTCACAAAACTCGGATGTGTTTTAGTAGAAAAGACTATAACTTTGTGACATGATGAGGTTTTTTGTGTTCTCAATCTTTATAGAGATTTAAAAAAAGTGGATAAATAGTAAAGGTGGGCAAAGCTACTGAAATTGTAGATTGGATTAAAAGCGGTTGATGTTCACTAAATGAATGGCTCTTGCTACTGGACTAGGTTTGGGTCTTCCAGTAATGAAACAACTGGAAGAAGCTGGTGATGGAACCCCAACACAAAGAATCAGGACCAAGCGCTGTGCTTGCATGAGCCAGCTGGACTCTGAGTGCCACTACTTCTGCCACCTGGACATCATATGGGTCAATACACCCAGGTGAGCATGAGAATGCACATACGTATTCAAACACACATCAGATGAACCACTTTTTGTATATGGATGACAGATAATCAGAGCTATCATTAGATGTTACTGCATAAAGTATCAAAGAGCAAAGTCTGCATGTTGTTTTAATCAAGAATGTCCCTCTCTCTCTCACTCTCTCTCTCTCTCTCTCTCTCTCTCTCTCTCTCTCTCTCTCTCTCTCTCTCTCTCTCTCTCTCTCTCTCTCTCTCTCTCTCCCTCTCTGCAGTAAGACCACAGTTTATGGTTTAGGCAGCGCTCTGACCCGGCGCAGAAGGTCCACCGGCCGCTGTACCTGTGCCAAACCTCAAGATCAATTATGTACCAACTTCTGTCAACACAGGTGAGTCAGGCCTGGAGATCACACAGTGTCAAGCAAGAGTTAAAAGCTAATGTGAGCAAACAGCGGGTGTTATTTGGTGGTGGTATATTCTTTGAGGAGGATATTATTAGCCTCATGTTGTTGATATTGTCCTAATTAAGTGTTAACAACATCAGGGTGCAAGGTTAACTTTTGTTTCGGGTGGTTGTGAGGACCAAATAATTCATTTCTGTAGCACTGAAAGGACAAGATGAGCATTGACATGGAGATGGTGACAGGAAACATACTGTTAGTTTGACAAGAGACATTTGTAACCTTCAAGATATGAACTGTTTTTGTATTTGTAGTGGATACTTTCATTCAAGTGAAGGTGCTCTTTAAGTTAACAGTAAACTATAACTACATTGTTTACTGCTGTGCAGCCCTGAGATCAAATCTATGAAGAGTCGTCAACTAAACATCTTCACCATCCTAAGGTGAGCTTTAACTTACGTGCAACATTATAAGCTCTCTCAAAAGTGAACACTGTCCTCTCATTGTTCCTGACGGGTCTGACGATTTGTGCCACAGAGCTTTGGCGAGCAGAACCAGGATGCAGCTCTCTGAGGCTCAAAGTAACAACACTCACTAAACAAAGTGGCTGTTGAGCAACGAGCGCGACAGAGGAAGAGGACAGCGAGCAGCTGAACAAATGACGCTCCTTTGATGGAGAGCAGGAGGAGGAAAAAACAGGGGGCTGCTGAAAGATGAGTCTGATGCAGGAAGGCCGAAAAGGGCCGCAGAGATGTTTGTACCTGGAGACACACGGTGGAAAAACACAACAGTGTTGCACGGACTTATCACGGAAACAGAAGAGGTGGTCCAGCAATGAGATGAGCCAATACTATATCAGGGCTTGAAAGTGCTGCTCCTCTGAGTGCCAGGCTGGGCAGAGATGTAGATACAGGCCAGCAGCACTGGGTCACAGCGACATGGATACTGGAAGAATCCATCGTTTCAGTCACAGTTTTGTTTTATGAATCTGAGATCTGTGTATGTTATTATGTGGTAGACCTTTGACAAAGAAAGTTTTGTAGAATTATGAATTACAACACAACTATCAAGCATTTTATTGTGTGCGGAAATTAAATCTGAATTGTGGCAACAGTTGGCTGATTCGTTCTCTTACGACCTGCTTCTCAATTCAACTTTTTGGGTTGTAAAAATAACACTCTCATGTGTAACATGTCCTCCCCGTTTTGTTTTTGTCATAGGCTTAAAATATACCCTATTTGCTTCGGGCAAGTGCACAGTGTAAATGAAGTGATTACTGTAAAGAACCCATACTGAAAAGAGAGGGAAAATAAATCCTCTTAGGCAGCATGTGCGGTTCAATTGTGTGATGAGCAAACACATTTCTCAGTTCAAACGGAGGCCTGAGATGGATGAATGGTCCAGGAATTCAAGGCACACAATAATAATAATACGTTCACCTGGTAGTCAAAGGCAGCATGGCCCGTGTTATCCCAAGGATCTGTGGAAAGAATGCAGCGTTTTGTAACTTTGAAGTCTGGTCAAATAACCAGATGAACGATAACACTCAAGTGTTCATGTGCCCCTGATTTCATTCAGTGAGTTTCCTGGCTTCATTGCACTTTATTTCATGCCTGTCATACTTCTCCTTCACATTTTTTTTTTTTAAATGACACCCTGCAGGCATTTTTCCCCCCAAACAGGCCTGAGCATGGTCAGAATTGCAAAAACAACTGGTCGCAGTCAAGGCAACTGTTACTGCCGGCAGGAGTTTAAATGCATGACTGATTAAACATGTATTTATATATTTAAAGATCAATTGTTATATTTTTGACCCAGTATTCTGTAATTATTCTTTGTAGGATGAGCTGCTAATAGTTTACTCATTAGTTCCCTAAAGAAAGTAACATTTTCAGTCACTTCACATGCAACAGATAACATATCAAGTGACAAATAAACTAAACAATAAATTAAACTAACAGCTGTAATTTACAAGGAGTAACTGCCATAGTTACCCAGAAATGGTCAAAGGTGTCTACATTAGTTTAAATAGTATAATAAATACAGAAACACACGACTATGCTAAATTAAGACCTAATCTAGCATTTACAAACAGCAAATTAAGTTTTAACAAATGGTTGTCGTGGTTTTAGACGCACCTTAGAGTGTTGAAATCCATTTATTGGGTCTTTAGATTCAAGATTCAAAGTGTTTATTGTCATATGCACAGTAAAGAAACACGTTTCCCTGTACAATGAAATTCTTACTTTGCTGTCCACTCAAAAAACACCAGCATAAAGTAAAAAGTAAAAAAGAGATGCTTTTGTAAAAAAAAGTATAAATATACATAAGAAAAAATATAAATATTTCAAGAGACTAAAATAACATATATGCATAAAATAAGTGTAATTATTATTAAAGGCTCTCAAAAGGCTCTCAAAGTAAAACATGTGTTGTCTTAACAGTCATCGGAAGACACATGGAGGTGGACGAGGAGAAAGACTTAGCAGGGACAGGAGGAAAAGGACAATGAAGGTTAGGAGGAGGGAGAATATTGCCATATGAGGTTGACATAAGACTCCTCGTACACCTCCAGTGTTTTCAATGAGCAGAGCCAAAAATGCAAAGGAGGGGGAGGAGGAATACAAGTAGAAATTGGAGGTGAATGAAGAGTGGAAGGTGCAATAAAGATCAAGAGGAAGTGGAAGAAGGGAAGGATGAGGAGGAGGAGAGGGAAAAAGATAAAGACAAGGTGGAGGAACAGAGCGAAGAGGATGTGACACTTTCCCTCCCTTGTTTTTACTGGCAGATGCTGTATGTGTCACTCAGGACTGAACTTGATATTTTAGTAAATTTTTTAAATACTAAACTTGTTGCAGGGATTTGTGAGTGCGTCTTTGTCTTTTATAGTTTAACAGTCATTAAACGCTATTAATATTATTATTATTGTTGTGCATTTCTAAAGGTCATACTGACCAAGAAGCACCAGCAGCAGCACCGACTATTCCACATCACAACTTAGTGATCAAGAACATGCCAAAAAAAGAAAAAGAAGCAAATTCCAATTACTGATTAAGACTTATTTAAGACGATGTGGTTCTGTGATGACAGTGTGAGCTGAGGAACCACAGTCAGCATCAGTGGCAGAACTCTGTCCATGGTGCTGGAACAGGACACGTTGCAGTGAACCACTAAACACATCTGCTCTAGTTCATTTAATAAACCAGGTAAAACCCTTGAAGATCAGTTCATCATTTGTTTTTGTTGTTTCTGAAAATACAGACCTGATTAACTTTAATAAAGAATCAAAGGATAAACACATTAGACAGATAGAATGGGTTAAAGGAGAACTCTTTGACTGAAATACGATTTAAAAATAAACCCACTGAATCAATGTCAAAGTCATTATAATATCGAGGTGCTTGCATCAGTGAACTAACTGCATGTTTTTAAACATCGCATTATTAATTCCAAAATCAAGTCTGACTTTCTTAGGTATAACAATGTGTTAATACATAAACCAATGTGGGTAAATATTAACTAACCTTAATACTGAAGTGATGACATTTTTAAAAGGACTCTTTATCATGCAGCTTTTAAATATGTGGATAATAAAATAGGATAATAAAAAATATCTTTTTGCGACCTGGTCAGAACGAAGGGCCTTACTGTAAGGAGATAGCAGGTTCTCTCCTCGTGTGTGTGTGTGGGTTTTCTCCGGTTTCCTCCCACAGTTGAAAAATGAAAGTGGACACTCTAAATTGACTGTAGGTGTGAGTGTGAGAGTGGATGGTCATTTGTCTTTATATGTGACCCTGTGATGGACTGGTGACCTGTCTAGGGTGTACACCACCTTTCGCCCTATGTCAGCTGGGATAGGCACCAGCGCCCCCCGTCACCCTCATGTGGAGGTTAAAGCGGTAGAAGATGAATAAATGAATGAAAAAATATCTTACACACATTGGTATGCAGAATGAGTATATTTGTAGTTACATTTTAACATTACCTGTGGCTCCATAGTCCTCTGTGTAATAACTTTGCTTTATTGCTTCACTGGAAACAGGCCTGTGAAACTACTATACGTACAATGTGGTAGTTTTAGAAAGTCTGACTGACTTCAGACTTTCCACTTCAGCCAGCGCAGCTCCAAAACAGGAAATCTCTCATCTGCAAACAAACAAACAAACAAACAAACTCTCACCTTTTCTCCAGCTCTGTCCTCTTTAATAAGTCCCCCTCTCTGCTATTGTCCAGTGAACTCTGTCACTGTGTTTGCCTCCTGTGCTGCTTGGCTCCTTCAGCGGCCTTATGAGACTGTTCACTGGATCTAATGGGACTGAAAGTTAAACATTATTGTTGTAGTTGCTGATAAAGAAGAAATAAATGGTCTGATAAGAGGGAAGGAGTTACTGTGAAGGAAATACAATGTTACCGTGGTCATATAGAGACCTAATTACTCCAGTTTTAGTCATTCATTTATTCATTTATTCATACAAAGGATGTTTTTGTGGAAAGCATGAAAACACTAAACAGTTGTTGGAGAGACAGTAATAATTAAAAGGATTGATTTATACCACAAAATGATGCAAATTATAGTGACTGTGGTAGCTCAGCACAATAACAAATACCATTGTTTAAATTGAAATAAATAAATGAGCTGCAACAAAGGGTATAAAAAAGAAAACGCTTCATTTTGTCAAGCACTAGCGGACATGTTTCTGGTGTAGGTGCAGTCAGAGAGTATTCTGTCTGATTTAGGTATGAGTCTGCATTCGAAGGCGCATTTTGTTTTCCCTCACTATGCTAATATTACTCACAGTCCTGTAATTTATATACACTATTAAGTAATCAGAATAAATTAAATGAAAGTGCAAAGCTCCAACAAGGTTGCTCAGTTTCCCATAGTGTCAATGAACTCTTACTCTAACTACAATTGTGTTAAAAAAAAATAAAAAAAATAATAACAATAAACTAAATCAATTTCATCCTCAGGCCATAACCTACATCCCCAGCACATTCCATCACAATCTGTGCTTTACTTTTTGAGTTGTGACATTTAAATAAAACATACTTGACAAGTTTCCTCTGCTAAAAATATCAGTCCTAATATTAACACTATAGGGGTTTCCCTGGCAACAGTCCAGATACTACGTTATGCAACAGGCAGATTTACATACATTGTTGTTAGGAGGTCATGCAAAGATTTGTTTTTCAGTGAACCACAGAAGCAGACACTGGCCTGGCGTTGTTCTCTAAAGATGCAGGTGCAGGATCAGCCACATCTGGTGATTCATGTGATACTTCATGACTGTGTGCATACTTCTCATTGGGGGGAAGTCACCATGCTCTAATTGGCATCTGTTCCCCTGAAACCTCAGTGGAGCGAGAGTGAATAATGCTCAATTTATTCACATTGTGAGCATGATACAGTTGAATGGGACCAAAGCCTTCAAATGACTCATATTAGCGCTGAGTCTGTGGTGTAAAGATGTAGCTGTAAATGGTTACCTCCCATCCGATGCAAAACACGAGTGTTTTATAACAAATGCATTAACACTATTCACACTGAAACTAGTATCTGTATTATGTGCGATTTTGTCTTATCTATTTATTTTTATTGTATCGTAATTAGCCTGTGAAGCCAAAGACAAATAAAGACAATAAAGATCATTATGATTAAGTTTCGCTGAGTAAAACAGCAGAAAATGCTTCATGTAAAATAGCATTTAAATATTGCATTTGAGGAAGGATTTTGTGCTCTTTGTGGTCTTCATGAGCTACAGCTATTAGGTACACATGACACCTGCATCCTACCTTTTTTCTGCTACCGCTGTCATTGTCCTCTGACCCCTGGCATCAACATGAGAGTTTCTGTCAGAGAAATGCTGCACACTGGATAGTTTGTCTTTTTTAGGTAAACACTACATGTGGTTGCGTGTGGGAAAATGTCAATAGATCAGAAGTTTCTGAAGAAAATCACTTTTCTTTCCCATTCAGCGGGTCGTCTTGACCATGTCTACATGCCTAAATGCGTTGGGTTGCTGCTAATTTGACTGATTAGATATTTGCATTCATAAAACGTTGTACACGTGTAGCTGATTAAGTGACCAGTAAGTATAATTACTTACTGGTCTTGCCTCACTGCAAGGTACTGGGTTTGATTCTGGGATTTTCGGTTTTCCTTAATCTATTAGTAATACACAAAACTTCAAACAAGCACTATCAACAGCAGCTCCGTGTGTGATGTGTCAAAAACAACGACTTTGTTCCGATGTAGCCAGTGGTCAGATCGTCCACATCTGCTCCTCAACAATGTGCAGTGCAGCGTGCGAGCCACCTAAACACACACGATTGTGCAGTGTCATGCAAAGACAAGCGGGCCCGTCATCAAAATATAAACTTATCCGTGTGTGTGTGTGTTTCACCCTCCACTGTGCAATGCGATGACTCTTTACCACCTGGGCACAAGATCATGTTCTTTTTTTTTTTCACGTCGACTCTCAGGCAGCTGCCAGGTGCTGTTCATGTTCATGTCAACATCCAAACCAGTGCAGGACCAACCTCCGTCTGTGAGCAGTGGGTGCTGTTTTTCACCTCTGGCTAAAGAGGGATGACTAACAAAGTATGGGACAAAGTGCAAACGATCACTTTGAAAGGAGGACAATATAAGCCTTGACAGCATAGGGATAAAGATACACTGCAATATATTCATAATAGACTGTCACTCCCTTCAGGAAATGTTATAAAAAATCACTGTGGAACAAATCCATAAAAAGTGCTTATCTGCAGATCAGAATTCTGTGGTAGCAGGCCAAATATAACAACATGAAAATAACTTCTGAGCATATACTAGGCTAATTTCCTCTTTGAGTTGTGTAATTCTGTGCAGTTTTAAAAAACACAACAACGCAGTGAATATTTTGTGTAGCAATAAGACAAAATGAAATGAGTATGTTCTCTGGCCATTTGGTTTCCGAACCACTTCGGTTCTTCTCAGTGCTCATGCACACAATTGATCAGAAAAGAATTGGCGGTCTGGTTGGTTTCAGTCATCTTGGAGATCTTACCCCAGTTCTTCTGACCTCTTTAATGAGATGCTGAGATCAGGAGTCTGTGGCAGGTGGACCATCTACAGCAGGACACACCGCACATGCTGCACATGTACATTTAGGGTCACTGTAAAACTGCAGAATGAAATTTGAACTAATCAGATGCTTCCTGAATGGTAATGAAGGCTAAGGATTTAAAAAAGTAGCCTCAAACTTAATGGGTAGCAAAATGAAATAGGACTCTGATGCCTTTTTTGCGTTTATGATACCCAGAGGCCACCTACTGGCCAACTAGTGTGACAGCATGTTGGGGAATGAGATGAAGGGAATTACAATAAGCACACATGGTTTATTTTATCTAAAAAAAAGAAAGCAAATCAGTACAATTAGAAAAACTGGAGGTTATTTTTAATCACTGTGAGTTGAATAAAGGCTGAGGAAGCAAAAAAAAAAACCTAAATCAATATAAAAAGTAAATATTTTGAAAGAGCTGATGACGATTTACAACAAAAGTTTATTTGGCACTAACTGCATAAACCACATTCCTAAAGTCTGAGATACAAACCCATATCAGATAAGGAGTTGGCACTTCATCATATTGACACATAGGAGGAGTGGCACTTGTTTCAAATATTATTTTATGATATTATTTTGACAGTCATCCCTCGTTGTGA
Organism: Solea solea; assembly: GCF_958295425.1. NCBI lineage: Eukaryota > Metazoa > Chordata > Actinopteri > Pleuronectiformes > Soleidae > Solea > Solea solea. The sequence continues at coordinate 11,888,085 of NC_081146.1, forward strand.
TATAACAATTTTACCACATCCTGTAGTAAATGGAGCAGACAAGAGATAATGATACAACGAGAGAGATAGATAGCGGTAGAAGATGGTTAGAATCATCACTTCTAACGTCATCATCCATCATCAAACCTCACTTCAAAGTGGATTAAAATCTCTTTTACCAGTGAGACCTACCTAACCCACCACAACAACAAATAATATATATGACAAAAACAATAAATACAAATACAGACAGTAAAACAAAACGTAATTTCATTCAGTGTAATAAGATCAGACTGAAGATCATTCCAGAATCAGGGGCCATTAAAACACATACTGTATGAGCAAGTCAACAATTCATGTTTGTTTGTAACATTTGTTGGAAACGTCACAAACGTCACAAAAAAAAAACCACAAGCAATGTTTTTATATAATAATAATAATATATAATATTTGTAATATTAGCTCAAGTGTTTAGATACAAGTGGTTCATGGTCTTTGAATATGAAGCAAATGAGGTAAGATTACGAACAGAAGGCTCTGGCCATAGACAGATAGACAGACAGACAGATAGATAGACAGACAGACAGACAGACAGATAGATAGATAGATAGATAGATATTGTTCGGTATTATTACGACAGGCTGGAGAATATAACGGTATGCAGTGACATCCCTCCACCCCCCTTCACTCCGACCTCACACACCCCAGATCAATGCACCGCAATGCCTGATGGGTAGTGGAGTCTTCACAGCACAAAGAGCATCGGCGTTTGCTACAGCTACGGAGGAGATGCAGCTTCCATGGAGAACTACCGGTACCGAGATTCCTGGCTCGGGATGGTTTCCGGTAAGTGCGTAAAATGTTTGGAACCGGCGCTGCAAGACGAGCAAAGTGAGGTGAGGAGATGACCGGGCTGCTATTTTTAAATAAGCCTGTAACTGTTTACGGAGGAGGAGGCGGAGGAAGAGGAGGCGGAGGGTAAGTGAGGGGAGAAGCGGTGTGTGAGAGAGCTGAACGCCTGTGAAAGAGTTTAAAGGGAAGATTTTCCCCAAACACAATAAACCAAGTTGCGCCCCAACTCCCAACAAACACACACGCCAGCAGGAAACTGCACGTCGCAGAGCCGGAATGTCTGGCTCTTGTGTTGCTTCTGCTGCGTTTTTTGCGATGTTTGCATTTGCTGTTAAATCGCTGAAAATCACTGCAGCAGTTTCTCCACCTGAAACTCCATTTTCCACGGATGCTCTTTCCACGCACAACAAAGGATGCGTGTGACATCCGGGATGGAGGCAGTAGAGATGTCGTATGACATATCATATAATATATATCATTTAACAAAACAAAACATGACCTCGTTGTTGTTACGTAAAGATGCAAAATGCACCTGGAAAAAAAAAAATATATCCGAATTTCTTTAAATTAAAAAAAATTCATTAAAAAAGAAAAGAAAATCTCTTTGCTCCAAAGTCATAATACTCAAATGAACAAAAGTATATTTGCTTTTTGTTTATCTGCATGTGCTGCATCTGCAAAATGCATTTACTATAATAATACCAGAGTTTCAATGTATTTTACAGTTAATAAAACTAAAAAGTAGGTGTAAAATGACTGAAAAGTCACTTTAAATTAACTCATTTTTTAAGCATTTCGTCCACAGGTTATAAAAAGACTCACGTTCTCTGGGATCACAGCTCTGTGCCCTGCGTTCCCCTCATTTATACACAACAGATTTAAGACAATCTCTATCCCTGAAACTGTTTTCTGATGTTGACACATGTTTTATTGCGTTTACAGCTCGAGTCTCTGTTACACTGTTGTCTTCTTTTTTTTTAGGTTTCTTTAAAGCGTAGGATGTTACTGTTGGTACTCCAGTATCAGAAAGGACCTGTATGTAGAGTAGGTTTCATGGAACAGCCAATAAGAGAAACCCCCTATCTCAAAATATAGTGTATACCCACTTATTTAAGCCATACCCACTTTCAAGAAATGTCTTCATACTCACAAAACCGCTCAAAAAGATTCAAAATGCTGTAATATATGCCAGACCTGTGTCTGACCTGTGTTCTTTAATGCCACATGTACACCAAAAAATGACTAGGCATAGGACAATATACATTTTTTCCGTCATGATTATCCTGACCAAAATTATTCCGATTCACGATATTATTGCGGTGACTAATTAATATAATTATTTAGGTTTTTAAACTTAAACAGACGTTGCCTTATGTTATGTATGTACCTACGGTGGTCAGAAACAAATAGGATCGCTGATAGGATACATATTTTTTTTGTGGAAAAAGAATGCATTTAATGAGATCATAGTGAGGTGAAGTTGTGAGGTAATTATTGTGGCACATTAAAAACTAGGTGAGTGAGACACGATTTTCGCTCGCGTGAAATATTAATTTTTTTTCTAGTCATGATTATCACGATAAAAACTCACCACGATAAAGTTATTATAAGTGCTTTTTATCACGATGAGCAATAATATTCTATATTGTCCCATCACAGGCATGACATCATTATTTCCCCAAAGTAGGGTAATTGGTTTTCAAAAAAATTGCATTTTAATTAATTAATTAATTTTGGTTCCATGGGCAGAAAAAAGTTGATAAGATACAAAACTCATTCTCGCGGAAGATGCTGTAGTTAGAGCTCATAGAAGGTGCAGAATCATCTTTCTCCCTTTCAAACTGGTGCCATCAGTGGCCATATCAATGTAAGCTGTAGGTGAGAGAAAGAAGGAAGGACAGTGAAAGTGGCGTAGGAAACTAAGAACATGCAGTTATCTCTGGAAGAAACTAAATGTCTGGTGTTATTTTGGGTGTCTGGTGAATTTGAGGAGAACTTGTGGAGAAGTTCACTGCTGCACACTGTCACGTTTACTTCTGCTCACCTCTGATGACCTTTGAGCACTTCCCGCAATTCATGATGTTAGTCGGTAGAACTTTGGTTCTGCTTATGTTTTGCGACCTAGAAATATTTCGCAAAATTTACATAGTAATAATTTCTAGTAATAAGTAAATATTTGATTATGCCAGTGTGTTTTTATTTTGTTAACATTCTGAACGTTATACTGATTACTGTTACAGTAAAAAGGTCAGAGTTCAGGGTTGGGGGTGAAATCATTGACTGGGAAGAAAATTAATAGTTGCTGAACTCAAGACGGAGTTGTGTCTGAATCAGGATTCACTGAGAGCATCAAGGATCGGAATGGTATCCATGCAGGTTATCTCTGAATTTACATTATGCTGAAAGGAAAGTTTATTATTTTGTTACATAATTGGTCAGTAATTCTGCATAATGTACGTTGAATACAGTATTTTACAGAATCAAATACAGTATATAGTACAAAATAAAAAAACAACAACAACTCAGGGTTGTTTGGGTTTATTTTTGACAGTGCTTTTATTTTGAAGTGTATGACCGGATGTTGTGTGATCCTGTGAGATTGACTTGACTCTGGTCTCCTGTTCACTCACAGCATCATGAGCTCTCTGGCGCGAGATCCGCTGGTAGAGAGAGGCAGAGACAGACTGTGTGCGTGTGTGTCGTCGGCTGTGCTCGTGAACCGCGAGTAACTGGAGTAACTGCTCTTTAATTGGATGCTTTTCACGCCATAGACCGAGTCCACCGCCACCCGCAGCCAGGTAAACTGAGCTTTACCTCCGGACAGAAAGCGCTGGTTAAGTAACAGAACGTCTAATCTCGGCGATACAATTAGAAAGCAGCGCTCCATGTAGACCTAATTAGGACGTAGGTTGTTGAGGGTAAAGATGGAAGACGTGGTCCACACTCGGGTCTCTACGTTACCACGGTGAAGACTGGTGATACTTCAGAGAGATGGTGGCGCTGCTGGTGAAGCTTCTCCCCCCCCCTCACCTATCTCACCTATGCATTTGACAGTGGAGACTGTATATATTTGTCTTCAGTGACAATCATAATATACTGGATGACATTATTTTACCTGTAGTGATTCGTTCGTCGACAAGTTTAAATCAGAAAACCTAATGATGGGAGCTTCTTTTTGAGCCTTCAAACTGGCGTAAAAGTAGTAGTATTAGTAGTAGTAGTAGTATTTAATTAGTGGATTTTTAATTCTCCTTTAATCAGTTGACAGTCAAATCCACATTCAGTGTGGTCCACTCAGGTGCCTCCTCTCCTGTAGCACAACGTGCATTTTCTCTGGTTCCATTTTGTGTCATTCCTCCAGAAGTTAATTTGCTCTTCTGGGAGAAAAATGCTGCCTCATGTCTTGTGATGTAGCTTAGCTCCTTCCACCTCCCACTGGAGGCTCCCCCTCCCCTCTTTAATCGGCCATTAAGAGGCAACCAGAATGGTTAAGCTGTCAGCCAGGGCCTGATTGATTTGGTTTAAAACCACAGATGAGAATGATATGTGCTTGAGATTCCTCGGAAGCCCACAGCTAAATGCCTCTCCTCCACCACCATCCTTCTCCTCCTTCTCCTTCTTTCCTCCATGCACTGACAGGGAGCAGAGGTGGACAGTCTTGCCTCAAGCTGGGGCACTGAATGTTAAGTGGGCATAAAAGCAGACCATGTTGGGTGTGTGTGTGATCACTTGCTCACTGAAGCTGTGTGTTGCATGCTAAGCCGTGCTCCATGCTCCTGCAGTGCAGTTGTCTCTACACAGGTGGAGGAACAGCAAGGAAGAAAAAGTTGAGCAAAGACGAGGAGCATTTTGGGCTCCTTGTGAAAAGTGGGCCACCGGTCCCTGTGGTGAATGGTGCTTTTCTGGGGCAGGCTCTGTGATGACGCTCACCCGGCCCGGATTTGGAACGCACACTTTTGTCTTGTCCGTCCATTTCTGAGAGGGACGGTGTGCGGCTCGGATACACACTGCAGAAAAAGCAGACACACTTTGCCGCTTATTCCTCATCTGCAACATCTCTCACTGACACCTTTTCTGGAGCCGGCGTAAGTATCAGCTCACTCCACCTGCCTCAGGTATCAACTGGTATTAAATCGATAAGATTGTTGATCGTAACGAAGTCCGTTTCAGACAGTGTGAAATGAAAGATTCTTATCCACTGACTTGGCAAGCTTTTTCTGCCCAAAACCCAAGCACTGGAATGAGAAGCAAGGTGCTATTTAAAGATGGCATAACACAGCCAGCTGCTGTCATTTCCGCTCCCATCGTAATTGAATCAGAGTTAGTTGTGTGCACCAGCGAGGGTGTGTGCGCTCCACAGATTATACAGTCGGGACTGTAACGGCTACTTTCACATACCTGATTGGTGGCTGTGTTTGTGGGACAGAGAGGCCAGGAAGGGCTGGTGTCATCCATACTTTAACTATCATCCACGAAAAGGATGTGGCTCCTTAATGTGAGTTTTTAAACAAGGTGACCAATCCTGACTGTGGAGCGTTGTGACAAGACAATAGCACAGACGGTGATGTCGGTGCTGGGAACTGAGGTAACTGTTGGTTACTTCTCTAATTAAGCTTTAAATGGGTGTTTTTGTCATTGATGGCTTGTGTTGATCTGTTTGTGCGGTGACTTAAGAAGAGTGACAGCGATCCTGTACAGTTTGGATGAAGTTATTATTTGTAAAGAGCAGTGAGAGGGTTAATAACTCAAATGAGAACTAGGCCATCATTGACATCCTTTTTTTTTTTTTTTTCATGGCGCACATTCTGAGACTGGCTCTGAGTCTGAAATAATAAACAGAAAGTGAAACAGACCAATATTCGATCGTGGGGTGCTGCTGCTCAAGCCAGCACCCCCTCCCTCCTTTGGACTGTTGTGTATGTTGTCGTTGACATGCGGCGTGGTGAGCAAGTGTTGTGGCTGAAATGGCGGAACATTCTCTGCATTTGCAGCTCTGCCCCCTCAGTGCCTCCAGTTTGTGCTGTCGTTTCGACACCAAAGATATTTTCTCTTTCTTTGGACAGAGGGAAACTCTCACCACGCTGTTGATTATTTTGAGTCATCCAGCCAAGACTGTGGCACCGTGTGAGAGTGTAAAAAAAAACCAATGTCATCTCCGACCACAGATACAGTACATAGTGACTCCTCTCAGTGGTGTTTGGGTTTTCCTTTTCCACTCTGTTTGTAAGACTGTACTACGAAACCTACAACACTTTTAAAGCCTCGTTTATTTGGTTTCAGACTGCCACACATAATGTGTATGTGTCGTGACACACTTCTTCTTTTCATAGGGAAGTTTATCCTTTGGCCCTGCCGGTAAACTCCCCTGGAAGAGGAACAGAGAAGAATACCAAAATACAGAATACAATTATATGAGTAATAAACCAATTATGAGTTTGCACGGCTGAGTTGAGACAGACAGACGGAGCTTTGAAGACAAAACATTGATCATTGATTACATCAATGGACGTCATTGAGTTTTAAAACAGCTTCTTGCTGTTATCTCTCCAGTCATTGAAAATAACTTAACCTTATTCCAGTATCGTGCTGCATTTGAATTTGACCAGTAATTCACAGAAATTTCAGATAATATGGAGGTCTATTAAACAACCAGAAGATTTATGTAGCCATGAAAGTCATCAGAAATACTGAGAGAAGACCTAAGGGAATGCTGTGGTCACATTAAGAGTTGGGGTTTGGTATGTAAATTGGCTTTTTCTTAAAATCTTTTGGGTTTCTAATGCAAAATAAATCTCTGTGCTGTTTTTCTTTTTTTCTGAAGCACTAAAAATGTGGCTTTTATAGTGTGGCAGCATTTTAATTGCAAAGAATGGAGCATTGGCAGGCCAGTGTGTAATAATGCAGTTAAGTTCTGAATTTAGGGCTGTAACTTTATTATTTTTGATTTAGTTTTCGTTCTACATTGTTTTAATCTGACATTCTTAATCTGGTCTTGAACATGATTATCAGTTGTGTTAAAATGCACACATGGATTAAGCAGAAGCTTCATTTTGATTTGATTAAACAAAAAAAGTAAATGACCAAGTATATATTCTCTTTCAAAAGCATCCGTCAAAGCCTGGAATCAATAATTTATGTGGTTAAATGGTCAAGAGCTGATTTCTTTCCTTAAACTCATCATAGATAACTTCATAAATCCCTCAGCTCAGTGGCGTCATCACTGTGCTGTTATCCCCAATGGCAAAGCACAAATATATTTAATAAAATTTCATAATGGCAAAAAAAAGCAGATAATCTTTAGATTTACGAGATTTAACTAACAGATGTTTGGCATTTTGCTTAAGGAATACAAATTTCGAATTTATTTCTCCTGTTCAGCAGTATAAGAAATGGATCGTCCACCATTCTGTTTTTTCCATCTTTTAAAAACGACAAACGCAGATATTAATATTTCCATTCTCAAAAGTGAGCATATTCAATAGGCCGAGGTGGTGCAGCAAAGAAAAGTCTGCAAAGTTTCTCATTCCTCCTTTTCTTTTTTTTTTTGTTGCCTTACGGTCTGGAAACTGTTCCCATAACAGCCTCACTGTACTGGTGCCAAACTCAATCTTTTCTCCAAACTGAGTCAAATCACAGCTGACTGTGTTTCTGTGCTCTGCTGCTCTCTGCCCTGTAGCTCTTCACTCTGCCCTCAGTCATACAGTCTGTGCGTGGTTCCATCCTGCAACGTTGCCTAATGCTGGTTATCTTTAATCTCAAATTGTTCTCACATTGTCTCTAGTTGCTTAAAACAAGTCAAAAAAAATAAACCCTACACAGTTAAAGTTGCTCTGTAAAAGCACATTGATTGGATGAAATTAAAATGTATCTGAAAGATAAAGAGGAGTGTAAACTGCAGACCTACGAAGGTTAATCGCAGCTGTATGGTTTTAGGACTAGAGAGGTAATGACATTGTCTTTCAAGGAGAGTGAAGCACAGCTACAGACCAACGTGTCATTGACATTTCTTGGAATTCGTGTCGCCAGTATTTATGTTTAGCCAAACAAGTACTGCACTTCAGCTTTTCTTAAAACATTTTTTTTGTAGTAATGAAAGGAAACACTTGGCTGTCACAAGTATCTAATTAGAGAAGACGGCTTTTTACACTTGAACAGTTTGAACAATGCCCAGATGGAATCCAAAGTCTGAGTGTCTCCCACAGTGATATTTAACACTGCCATCCACATGACGCAACAGAAATCCACTCACACTTTTGCTTGCACAGTTTTTTTTTTTGAGGATTGCAACAGTATTTTTTTTTTCTGGCTGTATTCAGTAGAGCTGCAGCTGACGAGAATTTTCATCACCGACTATTCTGTCGATTATTTTGCCGATGAATCGAGTAATCGTTCGGTCCGTAAAATGCTTAGCAGCGTTTTTTCAAACCTGGAAATGATGATGATGTTCCAAACTTGTGTCCCGATTTCAATTTTGACACAAATAATCGTGATTATTATATGTTCCATAATGGAGCAGCCCTCGTTTCTTTGTTACGTGGAGCGAAGAAACCAGAAAATATTCACGTCTACGAAGCTGAAAAATCAGAAAAATGGATTTTATTCTTTAAAAAACAAAAAGAAGCTCAAACTGATCAAATCAATCATCAAAATAGTTGACACTTGATAAATAATTGATGTTGGATTGTTGCAGCGTCGTTAATGGACCAAGCAACCAATCAATTATTCGAGAAAAGAGTCAACAGATTAATTGATTGTGGAAATAACCATTAGTTGCAGCGCTAATTGCATAAAATGTCAGGAAATATTGAACAGTGTTTTTCAAACCTGGAAATGATGACGCTGTCAAATGTTTTCTTTTGTCCACAAACCAAAAATGATTCCGTTTTAAAAATTTCTTTGAATCAAAGAAACCAGAAAATGAAAGAAAGAAAGAAGCTGATTATCAAAATAGTTGACAATTAATTTAGTAATGGATTCAGCCCTAGTTTTCAGTCTACTTCATTGTGTTCTGAGAATATCTTCTGCTGCACAAAATCTATTTTTCATTTTTCAATTTCCCTTTATTGTCATTGTGGGGAAAGACAGTTAAAGTAAAACTGTTGTCCCTCTGCCTGTGACACCTTCACATACTACTGTATGTATCTAAAAATGCACATTATAGCTGCTCTGTTGCCTCTTGGTGTCTATATCTATAAGCTGCAGGCTTTTATTTGTAGTATTTATTATTTATTTATATATTCTCCTCTTTTTTTTAGCCCTAGCATACAGTTGTCATGATGCGGAAAAATGAGGCCACTGTTCAAGCGCAGACATTACAGTTTAAATGTTTTATCGCTTTTCCCAGTGATGCACTCGAGTTTCTAGGAATCCCCATTAATCTTTAATTCTCACTACTTCTTGGCAATGGTCCTGGTTTTATGACTAACTATGATCTTCTTTTATTGTTTTTTTTTCAGAGGGGTTAAGATTTGTGGAGCTGCCATGATCATCAGGAGACCTGAATAAATGCCGCGGTTACCCCCACTCCATCCATGACTTTCTGCTGTGTACGTCTACACCTCTTGTAATATTTCCACAGACTCAGGGTTAATGATGCGAACGTTATTTAATGTTTTCATGCAATATGTGTATAAAATGTACTTTAGTGTATTTTCTTTGAAGGCTAAGAGTGCTTAGTTTTGAAGTACTTGAGAATGAAAGAAAAACACTCACTCACATATTGTCCATAATGTATACTAGGTAAATGTATTTTATTTATCTAACAATAATAAAGACACACAAACACACACACATATATATATATATATATATATATATATATACATACATATTCACACAGTCATTAACAAATTAATTAGACCACCTGTTGAGAATTCACATTTGAATGGAATACAAGTAAATAACTATAATTTGACATCTTAAGTAAGAAATAATAGGTTATCAGGTTATTTTTGTAAAACGGTGAATTTGAAAATTCTTGATCACAATAATTATTATATTTTAACATAAAAATATAATTTTGGTTAAAGAGCTTCTGCATACTGCCGGATTAACCATTACAGAGACATACAAAATTATCATTTTTGCCACACTATTTCTATTGTTATTATCAAGATGGAAATTGCATTAGAAAAAGTGTTGTGTTACTGTAATAAATACGAATATAACCTCCCTAGTACAATATCATTCCAATAACGTCATCATGTTATTACTGTACTTTAATGTTAAAACCAAACTGCTTTTTTCTTTCAGGAACTGTCGAGTGGTGTGCCTCAAAATCTGTAATGGAAAATCGCGGTGAGTACCATGTTGCTTGTTGTGGTTTGTGAAGTGCCGCGTTAATGCTGGGCAGAGAGCTGTAGATCCACTCATCTTGCTTTACATTCAGAGTGTTTATGGGGTCTGTCTGGCCTCCAACATTTTACGAGCCTCTCCGGACGAGAGCCATATGTCTTCTCAGCTGACTGAGGATCGGTTTCCCCTCTCGTGGCTCGGCTTTTCTGTGTGTTTATGTATGAGACTGTTGTGACAGTACCACAACAGAAACTCAGGTGGTGTAACAGGTGGTTTGATCACAGACCACATGCAGCTTTTCAGCTGATCAGTCAACTTTTAATAGAATGGATCTGCTAAAGACGTCGTCAGAAATGTCCAAAAGTAAACATACTGTCCACCTTGTCCAAACTTGAGAGCCCTGAGATTTATCACCAACTCTGCTCTTAGGACTTTATTTAACTTTACTTTTGTGGTATGACCACCCCTCACTTTTCAAAGGGAACGACTTGTAATTGACAAAAGTATTAGGGATGCACAATATTATAGCCAGAATATTGGTTATGGCTTTAAAATGGGGATTTCTGCAAACGTGACTGAAATGTCTTGGCGTCCTCTCCAAATCTATTTAATGTAATCTTTTTATTTTATTGATTTTGCACAATGAAGAAAATGTATATTTACATCTCACACGAGTATGCAATTTCTTTTGCTCTTTTGGCTTCTTCCCACATCCTCATATTTGATTTGATATTTGAGATTTTTTATGCTGGATGCAACTCCACTGGATGTCACCCCCCTGTGGCTGGGGTCAATTTAGAATGTCCAGTTAACAATGAGCAATGGGGATTGGGTTTCTTGTTCAGGAGCAAGCACTCCAGTCCATGACCTGGTATGGGCTCGAACGGCAACCCTTCAGTTACAAGCCAGATTTCCTTTCCGCTTGGCTATGAGCTGCCCGCAAGAACACGCGTAAAATGTGTATATATAGATAATCCAAGTGTGTTAAATTGTTAAAAAGCCAGTTATTTGTTTGACATTACAGTCTATAGGACATGTTCCACACTCCTGCTATGTTGGACAGCATGGAGTATGTGCGTGTGTGTGTGTGCACGTGCACCTGGCTCAGTTTGTCTGTCTGCTGAAGTGGCCTGGCCCAGTCTCTTATCCAGGTCAGGCCAACAGGTTCTGGATTGGCTCAGCTCTCTTTGGAAGCCGGCCCACTGTGAAGGCTGTATGTGGGGCATAGGAAGAGAAAGGGAACGCTTCCGATCGCTCCCATCTTTTTAAACAGCTTGAGATGTGGCCAAACGCTCCGAAAACTCTGATCTATCCTGGCATAATAATGACTCGGCTTATTCTCTGGATTTCCCTGAGGCATAGTCAAAAAAAGGTTTTCCAAAGACCAAAAGTAAATTCAGACGGGTCCGTCTGCACTCCTAATCCCAAATAGGGCAGCTCTTCTTGGCAAAGTGTGTTTCTAATGCTTTTATGATTCTATTCATACTGTGATGAGAGACTTGGAGATGTGCATAAGAATTGTGTCTGGAGGCCTCAACAGAGGTGAGCAGCATGATAAACACTGTGCTAGTTACAGTTGTAGCATGTGATCAACACTTAGCCACTGTCTGTGTTCTAGTAGCAGCAGCTGTCGTGCTACCAATCAAATATGTGGGGAGATTGACATTTGACATTTTTAAATATTTGATTATTATATAATAACCAGCCAATTATTACATATCACAAAGTTCTCAGAAACGAAAAGAAAAGAAAAGCTGCCAAGTCATTAAAACTGTATTTCTTTTGTTGAAAATGAATGCATATTTATTTAATTTATAGCTGATACATGCACATGTGCACTTTATGGCCGTCACTTTTTCCAATAACAGTGATCCAGACCTATTAAATTAAGTTATACTTTTTGTCATTGAATATTGATTTATTTACATTTCTGAAGAATCTACATTTGTGGATAAAGAATTTGCAAGAAGAAGAATCTTGACCACATTTATTTTACCTCTCTTTTTAACACAACACACAGTCTTTTGTAGATAAGAGTTTGTTGGGTAGAACCTGGGAAGCATGTTGAAGGATAGCTTTCTAACATTGTTAGTGATACAGCAGATATTTGCATCATATGAAGACCAGTCTGACAAAGAACAAGGTTTACATGTGTAGGGTAATGTAATTTTGTTAAATGATGGCGGATTGCCTTATTTATATTTTTACTTTGACCTGACGAGCAGAACTGGAACAACATGAATTTTTAAATAAAATGTGTATAATTATACTGAGCTGACATTGGTTGAGTAGTCTGCTTACATAATGGATCCTTACATATGAGTACGTTGGATTCTGTTGTTAAACCATTATTGTACAAACTAACTACATAGAATCCTACTATTAGTTTTGCAACTATGTTGAAATAAAAATTACTTTGTGAAAATATCAGTTATTTAGATATGTTTTTGGCTTGGTACTACTTCAATAGGCGCATGCTTTTCGAGGAGGTCATTACAGCTTTACATCCTATGTTGGAAATAATATTGAATTTTGAATAAAAAGTGACGGCCCGAGTCCATTTCAGTGCAGCCACTTACTGCAGATTGGAGAGATGAACCATAAGTGTTGTTCAATAAATGCGTTTGTGCCATTTGTTACAATTGGACTGTAATATTTTCTAAAGACTGACATCCGACATAGAAAAACTCATAACTCTACTGTTATTACAAGTTAATTACATGCAGATGAAGTGATGGAGCAGCTCTGGTGGACTTTTACGCTGCTCCTGCAAAAAGTAATTTCTCTGTTTTTTCCTTTTGTCTTTTCTATTCAGACGAAAAATGTCAGTTTGTGTACATCACTGTCCTCTGTTCTCTTGTTGTCGTTGTCAGCTCTGGGAAGAAGAAAAAAAAAAATACTGACAGCAGTGTGTCAGACACATAGTTTTCAGGACAAACAATGTGGTTTGAGTTCAGTGGTTTTAAGTCGAGGTTTTTTTCCAGTGATGGTTGTGTTCTTTTGTTGTTTCGCTTGGCATGGATCAGTGTTATGATCATGCGAGCTCTTGTTCTCTTGAGACTTGCTGCAACACAGAGCATGCATCACATCATTACAGGACGCACGCTCCGCACCACACACCACAGCACACATGAAATTGAAAACATACTTGTAATTCGTCTTTCTCCCTGGAATGGTAGGCATCTCTCTCTCTCTCTCTCTCTCTCTCTCCCTCTCACTTATAGTGAATGCTGACCTGTGCTTTGAGCCAAGGAGGGAGGGTCAGTGAGAGAGGGGAGAGGGAGTCCAGCTCCTAGAGAGAGGGAAGGTCTTAAGGAGATTGCGAGAGGGAGGGACAGAGGAGGGTCTGAGCCGAAAGACGTAGACTAAGGGCAGACAAGAGAAACAGAGAGGAGAAGAAAATACCTTAGGTGGAGTGAGATCTGGGAGCTTTGTCAAAGACAAACAGAGGCAGGTGCAGCTGCCGATTTGTCCGGTGTAGTGTGCACATTTTTTGGGTGCAGGACAGGTCGAGGCCCCTCAGGGGCTGGATCATGGGACAGAGCCTTGGTGTGGAGACTCCAGCTCAGAACCCACAAAAACACAGTGATGGCGGTGAGTTTCTTCGCTGACTCTGGGACTCTTTGTGCACTATGTGTGTACATTTGCGTATTCTAGTCTTGATTGTTTTGTCATTTTTAGTGCCTTTTTGATAACAAAGGAGAAAGAAAGGACTGGGTATTGTAGAATAAACGTTGCACAGTTATCCTCACCCTCTCTCTACCCCCTTCACTTTCACCACCACAAGGAATGTTAAATCACTGGGATCACGTGGATGAATCACAGCTGTGTTTTTATACTCTCATGCTTGCATTTTGCACTTATTTACTTATTATCTTGCAATGCACAGGAGTGTGGTCTTAGATGTTTGAAAGACATTTTATTTAGTGTGATTTAATGTATGAGGAGTGACTGTATGAGATTAATTAATGAATTAAATGATTGATTTTTGAGTTGTTTTAACATTTTCCAATTTTAATGAATGCACTTTTTCATATTGCAGAGTGAAAACTGATAAGTCGATTATTATTAAGTTGCAAATTGCAAATTTCTTACCTTAGTGACATGGTCATAGTATGTATCAGAATTGGTTGTTCTGTGAAATTGAGTTTTAACTGGTGAACTAGTTTTAGGCCTCACCAGATTCCACAAGAACCAACCACGCTCATTATAGTCACTTTGTTAAATAGATTACATTTCATTTCATAATCTGCCCTTGCAAAGATTAGGCTAATAATGAGGTCGAATTTCCCAACCATTTCCTCTCGTGGAAGTGAGTTTCTTATGTAAGTGAATGGGAGGGCTTGGCTTTAAAGGCCAGGAGCATTTAAAGAAAATAAAAAAAATAAGTCTTTTAACCACCTGAGCGAGCTGCCATGACACATTCAGTCATGGGGTTTGAGGCAAAACTGTCTGTGGGACGTGTTTGAGAGAGTGGTAGGTGTGTTTACAGGACAGGACTACGTCAGAGGAACACACTCGCACAGTGTCACACACCCCCATGTTTCCTGACTGGTATGCCTTATCTTGGCAGAACTCCTGATTACAGAGCATGAGTAGGATTTTTGGTTCTGGCTTTGTTCTGAATGGAAAACCTGTTATATATCATCAACAGTCACAGTGCTAATGATTTTCACAAGTGTCATTACAGTACTGTGTGCCTTTCATCGCGGTTTCCATGAGCTGCACAGTTGACTGTATTACGGAGTGAGAGGGGAAGAGGTTGTCTTTGTTCTCGGTCACAGAATCAGGGTGGAGTGCCGTTTCCTCCCTGTGTTTCCAGGCTGCCCCCCCCCCCCCATAAGTCCTGTACTTTTTCTGTCTGTCATAGCGTATTTACCCTTTACTCTCATTCCCACAGTGACACACAGCTGTAGTGTCACCACGCACCAGACCTCCTCTCACTACGGCTGAAACAATGACATGTTGTTGGGCCTTTCTTTGTATCTGAAGAATGATTTCTGAGTGGATCCACAGCTCTTTTCAAAGTGATAATTAAGTTCGGGGACATTTTTTTTGTGTTGGTGGATTGACACTTTTTACAATGAGGCGACGCTGGCTCATGTACAAAAGTTCCGAGGATATGATCTGTCATCTTTTTCAAGCGGATGCCAGCTGCATGGGTTGAGTTGTCTGCGACCGTCGTCATCTCTGCAGTGCTGTGGAGTCTGCAGGCCTGACACAGCCGGCGCTTATCCTGCTTCACGGGCTTCAGCTGAGCCGCTGTATCAGAACAGCGGGCTGTGTGAAAACCTCTGGATCACAGGAAAGCCGTCTGATACAATGCTTTATCCGGATGTCATGGCCGCTGGCCTGAATCCTCCAATCTACGTATACCTTACCAAAATAAGAAGGATTTCCATGATCCAGGACACTTTCTTCAGTCGTTTTTAACAGTTTCCTGCATCTTGCCCCCCTTGGATTTTTCTTCCTTATTGTTTTATTGTTGGGATATTAACAGGACAGTTCATTTGTGGGTGGACAAATGCTCCCTGCTTCCTCATGGCATGCTGTTTCAAGTCCCACCATCATGCAAGCTGGACACTTAACACTTCTCTTTCAGGTAGACTATTAGGGCTGCAACTAATTAATTAGCTGATTATTTTCATCATTGATTGATCTGTCGATTATTTGCTCGAGTGATTGTTAAGTTGTTTGGTGAAAATGTTGATCGGTGTTGTCTCCCAAACTTTTAAAATGATGATCCCAAATTTCTTGTTTTGAACAAAAACCAAAATGATTCAGTTTCATTTACTTCTTTGTTGTGTGGAGCAAAGAATCACATTTAAGAAGCTGAAAAAAAATCAGAGAACTTGTTTTAATTATAAACAAAACGCCACTCAATGACCAAGTCAGTTGACGATTCATATAGTAATCGATTTATCCATGTAGCCCTACTGACTAAAGTGTCTGTTTTTGATGAGTTTTTAAATAGTAAGTGTCTGTAATTGTATAGCACTAGTCTAGTCTAGACCATTCACACAACTCTATCTGTATCTGTTTCTATAACTATCATACCCATTCACACACTGCCAGCACTGCCGTTGGGAGCAACTTAGGGTTAAGTGGACTTAACCCTAACCTTAAACCACCTTCCAGTTGAAAAATGACCCGCTTTACTACTGAGGCATGGCCAGTTTGTCAGGAATGAACATTTTAGGCTATACAGAGAAAGAAGTACATTCCTTGATTAACTTTTTCTGTGATTTGATTTGAACTGTGTTGGAGATTTTACTGACAGCTCAGTTTCTATTGACTATGTAAACATTCGGGTCAGATTTGACCCTGCCAGCAGCATTGAAGAATAACCGTGTGAGGAAATGGGAAAACACTTCCCATTGTCCTTCTGCTGCAAGAACGGGGTTTGAATCATTCTAGATGTTCTGTTCTCATGTATTTTTTGTTGGACTGCTCGTTAAACTCCATCAGTATTGTAGTTTGTGTGTCAGGAGGATATCGTTGTGGGTGTGCGTTATCGTCGGTAATTTTGAATCGGACCCTCTTTTCTCTCCACTGGTAAATATTATGTCTGCTGAATACGGCAGCTGCAGCCTTGAGAGCAAATGTTCGAAATGCTATCGAAGCTCAGCACGCTGTCAGTTGGCCTGTCAATTACATAGCACATTCTCCGTAACCATGACTACTAATTTAATGGAGTGCTTCAGGTCTTAGTAGTGTCTCCTAATGACCGTTGTTTTAAAAGGTTTTGCCGCGTGGTTGTTAGCTGTGTGTATATGGAGCATGATGACTGACAGTTTTCCCTGCTACTGTGTGACTGCGTCCATTTGTGTGGAAAGAGGCAGTGAGGGCTGAATGGTAGATAAGGCACTAGTCTCCATCCAGCCAAGGAATGTGAGCACTTGACAGTGAGAAATCATGGCTGAACGCCAGCATCAGACCTTTCCTGTTATGCTGTGGATACGTGGAGGAGGCCATGAGCTTTCAGCATCACCCTGTCAAAGCACAATCAGTCCTCGAGAACTAACAGCTAAAGATGATAACCGCCGTAGTAAGGATGGCCATCTTTACAAAGACGGCAGATGAGATCTGTTAGATTAGAGAATTCCTCTGTCGGATGGCGCTTTTCCACTACACAGTTGTCGAGTCGGCACCCGACTCGTCTCGGCACAGCATGACTCGGCAAGTTTTTAGAATCTGCTCTTGTGAGGTTCCAAGCGAGCTGAGCTGATACTATATTGGTCAGTGTCGTCACTAGAAGATTCATGAGCGCAACGTCTGACACAAGAATCAATCGGACCCTATTTGCCGAACTGTAGATCAGTTAAAAAGACGTAAAAATCCTGAAAACATGCCGTAATCTCCAACATTTAAAAACAGAGGAGTCGTGTATTTAGCGGCAGCCATAAGTGGCGATTTCAAGCAGCAAGCCCCATCACAACCCCTTCTGCCATATTTCAGTTTGGTAACTCTCTGAGACTGAGTCTGTGCTCCGGTCATGCAGGACGTACTGAAAGATTCTCTGAACATATCTTTTTAATTAACTGAGTCTAATGATTCAGTACACCGAAAATAACTGCCTTACAAGTCACTCATCACTAGTCTGCGTGTGTCTCGTGTGAAACGGCGTCACGGCAGTTTGATGCAACCGTGCTACGATGACTCCACCCATGTGCCGTGCCGTGCCGAGTTGAGGCAAGCCGTGTGGGAATGTAGCGACAGCTCATGGATGCTCCAGTGTTTCGTCGGGTTGGGTTAAATTTTTTTTAAATTCATATCAATTTTCATTTAAATGATCTGATATTGATTCATTAAAGCCTTTGTCGCCTGTGACTGTACTGTAGAGTTGCACTGTGTGGTCATATTAAATGAAAAGTGCATTGATATAACTACTTTTGGGTTCCGTTTTAAATTTGAACATTAGCATTAATAATCAGAGATCCACGTAATGTACAATTTGCAGCATTAGTTTTCTATGACGATCTCTTTCACTGCCAAGCAAAAATGGTATGAAAACTAAATATCAGGGGGAAAAAAAAGAAGAATCGATATCGAATCAAATCAGTAATTGAACCCAATCAAGACCTTGTGAATCAGAATAGAGTAATTCAGTAGCGATATCCAGCCCTGTTAGTTTTGCACGAATGATAAAATGTTCCCTCTGTTGTTTAGATGATGAAAATGAGCAGCACCACAGCACAATGGTGGGAGAGGAGGGCACCACGGGGGACAGCACTCCTCCCCCAAAGCGTAAGGGCAAGTTCTCTACCCTCGGCAAGATCTTCAAGCCCTGGAAGTGGCGGAAGAAGAAAAGCAGCGACAAGTTCAAGGAAACCTCAGAAGGTTGGTGTTTGTTGAAGTCATTCAACACCTCTACCCCCACCCCACCCATGGCCTTTTTCACTGGTCATATCGGTTGCATTTAGCTTTCATCAGAATTCCTCAATGCCTGTTTCCTGCCTGACTGTTTACAGGCCTCTTGGTTCAGTCCACCTGCAATAAGACAATAAGGCAAAGCTGCCAACAAACTCCTTCTGAAGTTTTGTTAGAATTTTGGAGCATGAGGTCACACATTCAACGAGAAATGTGTTTTTCCTTATGGAGAGTGTGAAAAACCAAACTGAGTGTGTGTGTAACCTGAATTCTATTCGTTGATGACAGAGCTGGAGAGAAAGATGTCGACAAGGCGCACGCGACAGGAGCTGATTGAGCAGGGAGTGATAAAGGAGGTCTCGGACAACGGTGAGAAGTGCTTCTGTGATTTATCTGATCTCTGATCACACCCAGCAAGAGTCTGGGATGGGCTTTTTTTTTTCTTTCAAAAATCTATTTTCACCTTGCATTTTTTAAAGTGATATAAAGTCTGTTCAAAATGGCATTCCTCTCTCCTGAGCTGAGGGAAGTGGAACGAATTGTACCCTGCAGCAAAACAGCTTTGAGAGGGGTGTGTGCATGCGTTCTGCTGGCCCAGCTGTAGCGGACACCTATTTATTAAAACCTACAGCTGCTCTGTCATCACACCAACAAACACAGACTTGGGCATTTGTTTTTTTAACAGTGATATGGGGCAACACATATTTATTTCCATTCATCAACGATCTGTTGCATTTTCTGTAGTTGGTCAGTCTTTTAAATGTCCTAAAGTCATGCTCATCGTGTAATTGTAGGGTTCAAGGATATGATTTGAACCGCTAAACCCAAGCGTATTAAATTTACAGTAATAAAAACCAGAGAAAAGCAGCCAACTCTCTTTCGTGAAGCCACAACTAGCAAATGTTTAGCATGATTTTGCATAAAATTATGTCTGTGTGTAACATTTTGTCGATTAAATAATTGATTCATCAACTAATTATGCGCATCGCATCTACATTCAACAGGGGAGGGAACAGTAAATGACATGAATATTCTATGAAACACAACACATGAATAATTTAGATCAGCAACTCAGAATAGTGATGGATGCACATTCATGTTCATTTTACTGAAGATTGTGGACTCTTGTCAACCTTAGTTACAGATGCTGATTCACAAAGCATCAAGCAGCCCTGTGTGAAGAACGGCCACACTCTGCCTGTGACCACTGGGGTCGGAGGCGGAGGTGGAGGTGGAGGTGGGGGAGTTGTCAGTGGCAGGAGCCCATGCAACCAGGGCAAACTCTCCTCAGAGTCAGACTTTAGGATGAACCCATCCTGGCTCATCCATCCAGATGACCGTAAGGGTTGCCCTCCATCAGACGGAGACCACTGGGGGACTCTGTGTGCCAGAGGTACAGGAGCGCATGAAAATGGGCGGCGAGGTGGAGGGATGGGCATGCGTACACATGGTGAGGGTGAGTGGAAGCCTAACATGGTCTGGCAGGGCCAGATTCACAGTCAGATGGAGGAGGGCAGACGTGGAATCCGACTTCACCCCGAGGATGGGCAGAAGAGGCCTGGACTGCAGAAGACCCCATCTGAGGATGGCAGAAGGAGCAGGCCCGTGGAAGCCAACTGGAAACCTGTGCTTCCTCGACACGCATCTGCAGAGGAGGGAAGGGCCCACAGAGGTGAGTGAGTCACACCAAATCACACAAAAAAACCCTGTTGAGTTTTCCTCACTATGAGTTCATACGAGATGTATGTTGTATTTTTCATGTACGTCTGTAGATGTTCTTCATTCTGCAGTCTATGTATTTTTTCTCCTTCATTTGCTGTCATGTTCCTGCTTATATGCTGTCCTCCCAGATATAGACAGACTCCCATTGGCTCCCAGGAGCCCTGCTCCAGCTCTGCTTCTTATTCAGGCACATGAGGGAATAGCTCGTCCTCTCTTCTCCTCTCCAAATTAAAATGTCGTAATCGCCAAACCCATTACTGCCCTTTAACGCTAACATTGACATTTCAGTAATAACTGGTGAAGAATCACGGCTGAAAGTTTCATTTACGTATTACATTATGGTGTTTTGCTCTCTTTTAAGACTAAAAGAGATAGTTTGGAATACTTTGCTTGTATGAAGTACTTATACACAGTAAGTGTATTACACACAAGCACCTGTCTCCTTAAGTGTACACTATCCTAGCAATGTCTTTGCCATTTTATCTTATTTATCTTATTTTATCTTAAAACAATCATTCAAATAAATCAAAGTAACACAAATTGAACAATCAAGGCAGTATGTGCCTTGCGAGTGAATTCATCGGATCTACCGTAGTACAAGGAGTTTGAAATTTGCAGAGCATGACAATCAGTTTATCAGACTAGCAGTTTATTACAAAAGGCTGTCAGACGTGAAATTATATGTGTATACTTACACTTAATATAGTAGGTGAGCCTGAGCCTTTTGTTAAGTTGCCAGAATCTGTTTATTGTGATGTTCTGATGAGGTCTCTGCTGAGTTTGCACCCACCTGTCTGTGGCGGCTCCTTGACACCTGGAGCATGCGGGACACAGTTACTTGTATGTAATACATGGGCCATGTAACCCCACCCAAAAAATCCTGAATGACCACATCAAGTTGTCCAGTGTATGTGACACATGACTGACTTTCATGTTGAAAACCCCAGAGCAGAACTACTCTAAGAAGGTGCTCTTTATTCCGTCTCACCTTGGATTTTTCAGATTTCTTTCTCTGATGCTGCTTTTCTCTCTGTCTCCCACTCTCTTTCTATGTTTATCGCATCTCCTCCTTTCTGACCTCTTTTCTCTCTCTCCCTCCGTTGTTCTTGCTCACTTCCTCTTTTCCTCTCGATTATTTCCTATTTAGTCGCATGGCGTCACTGTGATAAGGGCTCGTCTGTAAATAAATAACCATCAACTTCAGAGCCGCAGGTTTGAGGAATTGTGTGGGAGCAATTGATGTGTGGAGGCCGCTTATGGGTGCGGTGTGGTGGACAGAGGGAGTTGGGCCTTTGGTGGTAATTGCAGTCGCCTACTCTGTTTATCTTTGCACCTGATCCCTAGATAATGCAGTTCTCAAACAAGTGCCATTCTAGAGAGCACATGGAGTTCTGAAAATGGCAGCAGAATATGGCTCAGTGCCTGGGCTGAAACATTTATATATTCTCCACACAGAAATATTTATATTGTGAGACATCGCTAATTAAAGAAGAAAAGATAAACAGTCTTTGTAAATGGCAGCTGTGCCGAATATGGTATGTGCACCACAGTCACTAAAGTGTGTTTTAAAGTGTTCCGTCCCAGTTGATTGCAGTGCTTTACATACTTCTGAACTTCTGTTATGTAACATATTCCCACATTACTCTCTCGCTCTCTCTCTGTCTTTGTAGAGTCAGATAGCCATTTTGTGCCTGACCCTGAAGCCCTGCGGAGCACCCTGCGTGAACCTCTGCCACCTAAACAGCCTGTCATGCCTCCAAAGTGGCTGATGAGCTCCACCCCTGAACCTGACGGCGAGGGTGCGCCTCGCACCCCGTGCAACCACCCCGGGGCCAAGTACTCCTCTCCCTCCGCCACCTCGGCTGCAGCGTCCAAAGCCGCTCGCTGCGTCTCCTCTGCAGGTGTGTCCACTCAGCAGTCCTCATCTGCAACCTCCACCTCTCAGGCCACCAAGCAGCCGCCTCTGCCTCCACCCAAGCCGGTGAACAGGAACAACGCCACGATGTTGGGTGAGTTCTGCAGCTAGTGGCCTGATGCAGCCTACATCAGCAGTTATGAATAAAATGTCTGCTCTGTTAGGGTGACATTTTCCCACGGGTGAAAGCAGCATGTACATTTAGGAGTCAGTGCACACCTGATGGTGAAGTGAAGCTTTCAACACATCTACTTGAACATACACTTGAACACACGGCCTGGTTATGATGTTATCTGAACAGCTTGAGCAGCTTTTCCCCCAGCTAATTACTTATTACGCCTGGACTATTTTAGCTGCCACTTTTCAAGTGTTCTAGACTCTGAAGATAATGGGGACTGTTTTGGCTGCGGACCGCTGCTCAGTCAGATGCAGTGTAGTGGTTGTTGTTGTTGTTTACTCCGGGTATGTCTCATCTGGGATCTTGCCTTAATTGCCACTCAGGCAAAACGATCTCGCCTACTTCGACTCATTTTAATTTTATTAGCAGATCTTTTGACTTTGGCACCGTACAAATGTGTGCACTACTGTGCGATTGCACTACGCAAGGTTCATTTTAGTTATGAGCTGTTATACTGTATTGTTCACATGTTAATAAACCATCAAGTTGAATGAGGGAAGAAAAAAAACATGCAAGATGTCCTGTTTGTGGTTACTTATCGTTTGTAACAGATTGAAAATAGAATGCACTTCCAGCAAATTTAACTTGACAGAATATTCATTAAAAAACATGTAGTAACTTTGACTCTTGACAACATGGGAGAGTTGTGTACTTGTTTCTTTGCTGAAAGTTAAAGAAAATGAAAACCACCCTCCTATCTGTAAGTTAAATGTGGCTCCATAAGCAGGAGTGGTGTAATAAGAAATCAGATGAGATGGGAGAATAGTCAAAAGTAGGGTTGAAATTTAAATGACTGACATAATGAAGAGTAAATGGGGTAACAACTACCTCAACAACACACACCAGTACACCCTTCACGCATACACACGAGCTGAAGGCCTCCATCTCCTCCCCGTTAGTCTCCGCCCTGCACGGGGGAGAGAATGCTCAGCTTCCCCTCTACTGGTCCTGCTGGAAGCGAGAGTGCGACTATGATGTCTACCTGTCCCTGCCCGTCTACCTTTGCCGACGGGCTGGAGGCCTGCGCTCAGGTAAAAAGATGCCCTCTGGATCTCTTTGGCCGGGGCACTTGTTTCTGGAATGTCTTCCTTCAGAGTCTGCGTTCTTCATCTTGTCGCGTCCTTTCTCGCCGCCAACATACCCCTCCCCCAAAGATGCCTTTATCTTGCTGACTGGCCTTGGTTGCTTCTCATTGGGTGTGATATATAAGCGTCGCATGCACATAATAGCCTTCTGATAAGTGTGCTGGGTGCTTTGCGAATATGAGGAACGACCTCAGAGTGTATGAGTACAATGCTGTACTCTTTTATTTGGCATGTGAGTGAGAAAGAGGCTGTGGCAGGTTCCAGCTGTGACCTGCAGTGCATCAAGTCAATATAATGGAGCTACTCCACTCTGCTTCTGCTCAGTATGGATGGATGAATGGACGGAGGGATAGATGGGTTCTTCTGACATAAAGGCTTGATTTAATTTAGAGTAGATGGTGTAATACAGTTAAGCATAGTCTAAGTCTACTGCATGTTTCCAGTGTGGCAACACTGATTTCCTATCATGCCTCAAGAGCACGGCTATTGCTTTTTAACATTTGAATGTATTGAAGGTCCAGTTTGTAACATTTAGCACAATTTATTGGGAGGAATTTAAGATACTAGTCGAAATACCTGGAGTTTTTTCCACCATTTAGTCAGAACTGAAGATATTCTTCAAGTCCATATGCCCACAGCTAAACTCCTGACAATGACCTGGATGGACCTCCACAGACAGCACACAAAATACATTCCTTTTTTACTTTCCCCTTTGTCTCTCTGTCATTAGTGAAATTGTAATATTAATTTTATTCTCAGTGTTAAGAGAGCAAAGTTAATACACTGCAATATTGGGCTAAGACGAGCTATATTTTCCCTGATTGCTAAAGAGAGGCACCTGGGCATGACTGTGTCTGTGAAACTTTACTTTGTATTTACAGTGTCAAGAAATGTTGGTCTTATTTTAGGCCTCAAGTTTTCCGTCTAAGAAATAAAGATGACGGCACGTAATTAGTGTCATAAAATGGAAAGAATAAATAAATTGAATCAAAACTAATTATCCCATAGTTAAAAGTATAAAAGTATTGATCCGAAGCCCATGTATGGAACTGTCCTCTAAAGCCGAGCTGCATACCCCAATATACTGTCTGTATAAGGGTATAACTGCTTTAAGAAGCTATATTTCTACAACAACCCCAACCGACAAACCAGCCAGGGCGTGCATTTCGTGTTTTGAAATGGAAGTTTATTATGCAAACAAAGAAGAACATGATACTTTCTTGTACATAAAGGCCATCAGAGTTCTCCGGAGTCTCAACGTTAGATGCCACTAATTCTTACACACTGGACCTTTAAGCTCTTAATTACAAAATGCAAATGTGCATGCATATAATATGTGTATTCAAGCTCTTTACACTTTAAATAAGCTGATGAACAATATCTTAGAATCTGCCTGTGTAGAGCATGTAGGCTGAATTTGTCTCTGTGACCTGGGGCACATGCTGCACACTGGGTTGTTAGGGCAGTGTGTGCATTCAAGTTGACACGGTCATGTGACCCAACTCCGCTCTATGTATGAGATAATGCTCAGTCAGACATGTAATCCCAGTATTTGTACTTGTTCATGTGTGTTCTGTCATGGCTGATGTATGTGCTCTCACGTCACAGTGGCAAAACTAGTCCGGAAACAAAAGCGCTTGGTGTTAACCTCCAAGCTCCTCCTGCTCTCGCTCTTTTGCTTTGTGATTGGATGAAATAACTGAAGGTACTTATTTGCAGGTGACTTCACCCAAGCCAGTGGAGGTGCCAGTCTTGTGCCAGCCAAGCCTTCTCCACCGATGCCCCCCAAGAGGACGACCCCTGTCACCAAACGTACTACAGAGGATTCCTCTGCTTCAAGCCATCCCATCATCCCCTCGCCTCTCTCTCTGGAGGATCACAGCAGCCTCTCTGTGGGCTTCCAGCTGCCTCCCCCTCCTGCCTCTCCTCCCCTTCCATCTCACAGACCACCTTCTCCACCCCGCCAACATATACACACCCACCACCTCCACCATCAGCACTCCTACCCGCACCCGCTGCCACAACCCATACCCATGCTGTTTGACCCACCGAGCCCCATCAATGAGTCGCCCCAGCGCCCGGCTCCTGTCCCGCTGCATATCATGATCCAGCGAGCTCTGTCCAGTCCCGGCCCGGCTCAGCCACATCCAGACGGCTCACAGCGTGCACATGCTCTGCTTTTTGAAACCCCTCAGGAGTACCAAGGAGATCGCGGTCGACCCTTGCCTGTCAGCATCCAACCACTGAAACTGTGAGTCAATCAGGGGGAAAGACATTTCCGTACAATGTAGTTAAAGCAAAAGTAAGGTTACCAGACAGAGGA
The DNA here is from genome assembly GCF_958295425.1 of Solea solea. Lineage (NCBI taxonomy): Eukaryota > Metazoa > Chordata > Actinopteri > Pleuronectiformes > Soleidae > Solea > Solea solea. The sequence goes on from NC_081146.1 coordinate 11,913,803, forward strand.
CAGAAATGTGTCTGTAATATTGATACAGATGCTTTATATGTTATTTTATTGATTTATTTTCTCTCCCCATTAGATCTGAAGATGACTATTCAGAAGAGGAAGACCTAGAGGACGACGACGATGATGATGATGAAGAAGAGGAGGAGTACGATGGCGAGATCCCCCAGCCGGAGCTGGAGCCACGGAGTCGCCGGTGCTTCGTTGGTGATGCTGGTGTTTGTGTTATCCCAAGGGGAAACAGCAGCGAGGAGGAGGAAGATGAGGAAGAGTATGAGGACGATGACCATGACCTGCACCGGGACGACAGTGACTCAGATGGCCCTGTGCTTCATAGAGATGAAGACTCGGATGAGGAGGATGAACCCCCACCTAGTAAGCATAATCAAACCTAGAAAATGTATTTAATAGGGCTGCGATATGCTACTGTCACGATACTGGATCGCAGAAAACACTGATAAACAAAATTTCCAATACTTTTTTTAAGGTCAACTGAGAGAAAACTATTTTTAAGATGATATTTAAACATATGTATTTGTTTTAAGAGTGGATTCAAATATTGTGCAGATATTTGTTGTCCTCTACACAGGACTACACCTCTCTGCTTGGTTTTCATCTAGGTGCCCTGGCCAACAAGGTGAGGAGGAAGGACACACTGGCTCTGAAGCTGAGTAGCCGTCCCTGTGCTCCAAACAGGGACAGGTTCTTGCAGGATAGGAGCTGCAGAGACGACCAGCCTCCGGGACAGACTGGCCTCACCTGGCAGAGCAGGGAGCAGTGGGAGGCCATTCGCACACAGATCGGCACTGCACTCACAAGGTTATTTCCCACACCGTAACTTTGTTTAGAGAAGTGCTTGGAAAAATAAGGTTTTATTATTATGTGTTATTAATATTTCCATGGTGTATGATCCTGTCATTGGGAGCCTAGTTCGAACTACACTTCTCCTCCTCCTTCTGGCCTGTCACTGTTTGAGTAAAGGAAACATCAACAACCTCCGAACTGCTGCCTACACACTGAAAAATCAAAGCTTTGAACATTCGGATTATACAGTTACTCAGTTGACATAAAATACTGTTATTTGTGGGATTTTTTAATTGTTAATGTACTTTTACTGCCGTTGCTTGCTGCCCCAGGGGCATATGTGTATTTTTTTTATTATCCTGGGCTCAGTGGTGCCTAATATGATTCTGAATGTCATACTTTTGTACATGTTCCATTGCTTTTGTGTCCTTTAAAGTGACAAGAGTGAATGTGCATTTTCTGAAGACTTCAGGTGATAATTTGTTAGATCCTTGTCCTACTTATTGCCTGAATGACAGAATGATGAAACTGTGTAAAAATAGTACTGCTTTCTTTTTTTTCTCCCTTCAGACGACTTAGCCAGAGACCCACAGCTGAGGAGCTCGAGCAAAGAAACATCCTTCAGCGTCAGTATCAAATCTTTCAATGTACTATTGTTTTGGGGGGGAAGCCAAACTTGCATTTAATTACAATACATGTAAAAAATCTGATATTTAAACACCGCAGGGACAAGAATTTACACCTAAAAAGGCTGAAATGTGGATCACATTTTCAGTGTCTAATTTTAGAAACCGCTCTCCCTTTCCTGCACATCAAAACCAGGCTTTCAAACCTAATTTCTCCTCTTTCTTTCCATCTTCAGCCAAAAATCACGCCGACAGACAAGCTGAAGTTAGAGAGATCAAGAGGCGGTTGACCAGGAAGGTGAGACATCACATTCCCAACAGAGATCCAAGTGTTAAATGATGTGTATTTTCTGGATATTCAGCTGACAAATACATTCTGTTTGTTGTAGCTGAGTCAAAGACCCACTGTCGCAGAATTGCAGGCCAGAAAAATCCTGCGTTTTCATGAGTACGTGGAAGTAACGGATGCTCAAGACTACGATCGGAGAGCAGACAAGCCGTGGACTAAACTGACTCCTGCTGACAAGGTACAGATTCAGTGTTTTTGCTTGATCCAGCAAGTATCAAGCAGACTCTGTATATACAGATTTCTAAGTGCACAATTTGTGAATACTGATGGTTAGGTCATCTGTTTTTTAAAATCACGTCTACCTGACAATCACTGTCCTGTTGTTTTTTTTACTAGGCTGCCATCCGGAAGGAGCTTAACGATTATAAGAGCATGGAAATGGAGGTTCACGAAGAGAGCAGAATTTACACAAGGTACACCTTAATCAGTTGGGTTGTTTTTGATGTGATGTTCCTTCAGATTTCAGTCCTGGTTAATTTGGTGACTGTGAAAGTGTATCTGTTTGAAGTGCTACCCAAAATTCTTGTAACAAGACTGAGCTTTATGAGACACTGTTTCCTGTGGCTGCTTCATTATAAAAGTAAAACTAAATATTTTAATGTGAATTGCCTGAAATGTGGGTTTTTGTTACCACTAACTTCATGCTAATCCTGTATGGAGAGAAAAGAGAATAGTAAACAGCACGAGTGCTGTTAGAGGGATAACATTAGAAAATGTAACATTGGATTACTTTGTTCCCAGTGGACGACTCCCTCATTTGTGAGGGCAATTTGAACCTAGCCACGAACAATGAGTCCTATTACTATATAGAGATGAATTTACAGAATGATTGGATTTTAATGCTGGAAAAAATGCTGAACATAAAGAGCTGCAAATGCACGGTGTGATTTTTAAAAAGAATATTTATTGATCTATTTGTTTTGTTTCCTTCAGGTTCCATCGACCTTAGCATCCCCCCCGCTCTTTTTTAGATCGTGAAGCACTTAAGATTTCTGTGGCTGGAGGCTGCTCCCTATGCAGACTGATGGCCCTTTATGTTTCCTGAATGTACTGTAAAGATTATCAGGGAAAGCCTGGAACTGAATTAAAAGCAAGAATGCTTCTCATTTGCCCCCACCCCCACATCGCCCTCTCACTACATTGCTTTCACTAAACTGAGGTGCAGGTGGGTAAGGACCAGATGCAGTATTTTCCCAGATGACAGGGGAAACCACATGCCAATGAAGTGGAGGAGTGGCAACGGACCTACAGGGCTTACCTCTCACTCTGCTGTTATTTATGTGGTACCCATCAGGGACTTGGAACTAGTTACAACCTTTAATGCGGCCTCATTCTGTGTTGCCTTTTTCTCTTCTTTACTGTAAATGAAAAAGCTAATTCATCTTGTCTATGTAATAACGCGATAACAGTAATAATAATGATAATGGCTTAACTTTACACACGGTAATAGTAGATAATAGAGACCAGTGGCAGCAGCGAGAAAATGCTAGAGAATGAAAGCTGGGATACTCTGTTGCACGACTGGACGTCTCTGGAATATTGTATTTGTTTTACATAAACTGTGTACAGACTGCTGTTGTGATACGTTAGAATGAAACATGGAGAGATCTACTTAAAAACAAATTCTGTTATGCACAAGATATTTTGTATTATAATTTTGATCACAAGAGTAGTGACAGCTTTTATTTGAGCCTTTTTTATTTGGCTTGCCTGTATTTATGGTTTTGATGTGAGTTGGCCATTTAAGCGTCTATGTAGATATAGGAAAAGGTGGTGGTCAGGAGCCTGTTTTTGTGTGTGCCAATCTACCCAATGCCCAAAGGACTATAGGATACTGGTTTTCATATCACTGATTTCTGCAATTCATTGCATGAGCCATCACAGAATCCAGTGTCGCTGGATTTGGATATTTTTCATTTATACTTTTTTCTTTTCTTTTTTTTAATGGATATTTGTATTTCCCTTTAAAGCTCAAACATGCAATGCATTCTGTAGCCATTCTGAATAAGGACATGCTAGTACTGTCTATACTAAGAGTATGTATGTAAGTTGCTGTGAGTGTAGATCAGGGATTTATCAAACATTCTGAAAATGTATACGGTCAACAGGGAGTCATTTTGGCTGGTACCTTCTGACAATGCAGAAGTGTTTTATCTTGGATCGTTGTCTGGCCAGTCGCTTACAGGGTCCTCTACGCTTTGTACAGGTTGATAAACAGTAGTTTTAACTGATGCTTGTGTATATTGTCTTCCTTTTAATTTAGAAAAAAATAAAGTTATGATAGGTTGCTATTTTTTTAAGCACAGAGTATTAGTTTATGATTAAATGCTACAAGAATGGGATTATGAAAGTGTACTTTTTCTGTAAAACGAAGTACATTTGTAATTGAATGTGGAATTGTATGGACTGAGATTTCTTCATTTTAATTGTAAATAGTCACATCTGGATCGAATAAAAATCTTACAATTCCTTGAAACTTCTGTGCACTGACCACCCCCTGTAAGCACTAATCAATAGGCATCCTAAACTGGAATATGAAGTGAAAACATGAGGCTGCGGTGACACCTGGTGGCAGGCAAGTTTTGTATAATGAAAGAGTCTGAGCACTGCAATAAAATTGGTATTCTGAATGTATTTTAAATGCAAAACTTGGTGATTTCATTATGATGCAACATAAGTGGTATATTTTCAGTAGCAGAATAAAAGTCTAAAGTACTACTGTAGAGTAACAGTAGAACGTATAGATTTAATCAATGGTGAGGAAAACCAGTATCCTTGCGGGCCTACAATTATTATTATTAATTAATGCATAACTCAAACAAGAAAGCAAATGTAGGGTCTTGATCTATCAAGTACTATAATTAAAAAAAATGAAAACTCAGAATAGAACTAACACCAGTAATGTACGCACAAGTATTTGTTGGCAAAAATAACAAGCAATGAAAAGAGCATGCTAGAAAACATCTGGACATACTTTAGTAAAGAGGATAATGTCAGGGAAGCGTACGAGAGAGACAAGACAAACTGCAAAAGAAAGTAATAAAGGGGGCAAAGTCTTACCATCAAGGTTAAAGGGACCCTTCCGTTAGAGCTTTATATATTTAAAAACAACAAAATAAATGACAGAGAAACCAGTGATTACCCTGCCACAATGTCCAGGGGAGGTGAAAACAACCCTGTTGCTGTTTTTGTCAGAAAATAATCTATCATTTTAAACAATACAGTATTTAGTGCTCTGTCTGCTCATAAGAACTCTAATCAGTGTGTATACATTAAATAAAAGTAATCCACTGTTATATTAACAAATGTTAGGTTCAATTTACTAAAACGTTCCCCCATCACATTTTTTAAAAGACGCCACAGTCACTTCATCCTGATTTGAAGGCCAGTGTTGGATAGTTTGAAAATAGGGGAAACGATGCCTGAGGGTGGCAGTAGTGTGCACCATAGTGGACTAAGGCTGCCGTAAATCTCCAGCGAAGAAGAAGAAGTAAAACTTCAGGGACGAAGAGGTACGCATCGCACCTTCACTTCAAGGAAAACTATAAGCTTCCGTACGTCACAGGTCAGTAATTTATTAGCTCACAAACCGCACATGCACTAGATATTATGCATTGATAAATATGTTTCCACATATCTATGCAATTTACGCTTCAAAGTAAATTAATTTAAGGGTGGCATGCTAACGCTGTTAGCTGGCAGTTAGCCAGCGTCACATTCACACGTAAGCTTCAGTTTAAATCCAGCTGGTTTAAATGTGTTATGCGTCAATAAACGTGTGTTTATACGTGTTATATCATTGCTGTTTTAGTAGCCCGGCCAGACACCTTTTCATTTTGATTAAAGACCCAGACTGAAGAGCAGCCGCCTGTAGCTAATGTTAGCCGCTTGTAGCTAATGTTGTAAATGGTTACATGGACACATGGTCACTGCTCACGCTGCTTATTTTAGACCATTCATTAAAGTTAACGCACCCTAAAGCTGTCTATATATATGTCGAAATGAAAGTTTGAGTCCACAGTAGTTATTAGTATTATTATTATTATTATGGCTCAGTGGGATGTTAGGTGAAGTGGTAGAACAAGTCATGCTGATTGCCACACTGATTGTCACACGGGCAGCATGTGAGCAGAGTTTACAGTTGTGTGTGGTGTGAGTGTCTGCTGTTGAACTGACCCTCCCTCTGACACTTGTGAACAGCTTCTGCGGTGAGAGACAAAGCCTGTTTGTGCCTGTCTGTTTACTTGGTTCATTGTAGACGTCTGAGTCATTGGAAATATGTAGAGTTAATTTCACACTTGGCTAAATAAAATGACTCAAATCTCGGCAGCTGTATAACTAGCTCCGCCAAAAAATGCACCCCGTGTTTATTTCATCTTGTAGAGCGTGGTGGTGCTCATGTTATATGTGGATGTCTTCTTGCATATACATGGTAATTTCCCATGTGTAATAAGTTCCTGGGCTAAATAAAATGGGGCATGCAGATCTCATCACTAAAACCAGCTCTCCCTAAAATGTTTTTGAAAGTCTATTTCACATTGATTGTCATTGATATATATTATTGAAGTGCACTGTAGAGAGAAAATACAGATTGAAGAGACACACAAGTGCTGCTCAATGATTGCTATTTGTTTTAAGCAAGTCTGTGTCATTTGTAAATGTAATGTAATGTAACCATAACCAAAAAAAAACATGTCACAAATGTTACAAAGTGGCCATTTTGTGGCTATTTAGTTCAACACGCATTGTTGTTTTGCAACCAGTTTTACACCAGTCTCCTTTTTCTAGTGTTGCTGTCATGCCTGCTAGAAAGAGTGCCACCAAGAGAAAGCCTGAGACTATTCTCAAGGATGAAACAGATTCCAAGAAAGTGAAAGGTATGTGAAAGCCCAGGTTCCACCATGTGGTAGAATTTGGTATGTTTTACAGTCAAACTTAAAAAAATAACAATTATGATATTAAATATGTTTGATATTAAATTAATTGTGTGTGTTAGTTTCCCATAGAAGTCATGGTAAGGAGGCAGGTGAGGTTCTTATCCTGGGCCAGGGTGATGTAGGACAGTTGGGTCTGGGCGAAGACATCATTGAGAGGAAAAAGCCAGCCCATGTGCCCCTGCCAGAAAAAGTTGTGCAGGTGATTGCTGGAGGCATGCACACAGTGTGTCTCAGTGACACTGGACATGTAAGTAGAAAAAATTGTATTTCTTCTTTGAAATGTTTTTCTGCCAATATTAGAAATGTCTTACGTTTCACAGCAAATCTGAATTCTGAATTGTTCTCCTCTCCAGGTGTATACATTTGGCTGTAATGATGAAGGGGCCCTTGGCCGTGACACAGCAGGGCTGGGGACTGAGATGGTTCCAGGAAAGGTGACACTGGAGGAGAAGGTGATCCAGGTGTCAGCAGGAGACAGTCACACAGCTGCACTCACAGAGGATGGAAAAGTTTACCTCTGGGGCTCCTTCAGGGTAAGTTAATGAGCTATTTTCCAAAACTTGTTAATTAGTTGATTAGTTTTTATAACGTTTCTCAACCTTCACGAGAGAAGACACTTTCTTTTTCAAGTATCAGTACAAGCTACATGAGTATTGAGTCACTGACTCTTTTGAATTTTACTTCTGAGCTATTTTAACTTTAATAAAAGTGAGCATATCAGTCAGTGACATCCAAGTATTAAAGTTTGGTACCAAGCCCTAGCCCTGTAGATGGGGAAAAAAAGGATTCCTCATACACTGCAATATGTCTCCAGAAATATTGCGATATATATATATATATATATATATATATATATATATATACTCTATATAATGCTTTTGAATGATCTAATATCTAATTTTGCAAGATATTGCACTGAGAATGTCTAATAACGAAGCACCATACTGCCATTTAGTATGCATAACAAAAATAACAGCAGCGTCCATGATGAAAATAGAGAGTCTTTATCATCTTCATGGTTTAGGAATATTTTCTCCCTTTTTTGTTCATTCATTCTTTTAAATATCTGAACCTTACTTTTTACCTTCCTCTATTTTATTTATTTATCTCTCCACTTTCATTTTAAATTGTATTATCTCTGCAGTATCTACATGAAAAATAAATTTTTTCAAGTTGTTTAGAGTTTCTCTTGCGTGGCACTTGAGCAAATGACACGATTATCCTGTGATTTTTATCCAAACACTTGATATCTCATTAACACAAAACTTGGGTAAGAATAAAATCATATTCTCCAGTTCTTGTCCCTCTGAACTAAGTTCAGTTTTAAGTGTATTGGAGTCATGGGTGTATAATATCTGACAATGTTCTTTTGCAAATAAAAAGAACAAATTGCTAGATGATTTCTTTCTTTCCTCACACCTGTAGGATTTTGTGATGTAAGACACCATCATACATTGTTTTGTGTATATGTATACGACTTAAATGTCAAACAGCTCTTTACATTTGTCGATCGACGATTATCTACAGTGTTGAGTGACAAAGCTTGAAGTTTTACCTTTGTCACAATTTACTAATAAACCCTCATTCATTTTCAACCTTTTCACATCATTAGTACTTTTTATGACTATATAAATTGTCCACAATTAACTATTCAAAGAGAAAAGCGAAGAAATTCAACTGTGGAGCTCTCGTTAAGCCTCACTGTTTTCCTCTCGACACTTATCACTCCTGTTGCAAGATAACTCATATTTTTTGATTTAATTAATACTCAGTGGCACACTGGCAATTATATCTCTTATTACTGCTGCCTGCCATCTGCAGTCCCACTTAATTTATGACAGTGCTGTGAAACAGTGTGTAACCTCTGCTTCAGGACTGTCACGGTATTGATTTTCTTTCTCTTATGGCACAAATTTGTTAAACCATTGATGCTGCTGCGTTAACCGCCACACACTTAATGTAAGCTGCACTGAATTTCACTGACATGCTGTTGCCAGGTGATCTGTTTTCACCATGCACAGGCATGTGCACGGTTAAACACTAACACAAGTCATGGTAAATTGTTGAAAGAATATGAACACAGATTATGTTGTATTTATCTATCAAGTTCACCACTACATGACCAAACACCAGTCACATTTACACTTATGTCGTTTGTTTTGTGTAAGCCAAAATGTGAGCTTTATAGATCGCTCGATGAAATCATTAATTTCCTGCACCCTTTTCAGGATAGCAATGGTGTTATAGGCCTCCTGGAGCCTATGAACACATCTGTTGTTCCACTCTATGTCGACATGCCAGAACCTGTTATCAAAATAGCATCTGGTAAGAAACCATCCATTTCAGTGCCAACTGTTTCTATTTGCTCACTGCGTATAGACATCTCACAATGTTTGTGCTCACTTTTATCAGGTAATGATCACCTGGTACTGGTAACACTCAGTGGAGATCTTTATACATCAGGAACAGCAGAGCAGGGGCAACTGGGAAGAGTCTCTGAGCACTTTTCAGACAGAGGAGGCAGGAAAGGCCTCGGTAAGTTACACGGGCCTCTAAAGTCTTCAGTTAATAAAATACAATATTATACAATATATGATGTGATTGCATTTCCCATAGATGTCTTCATGTCTTGTGCATATGTTTATTGCTGATGCATTCTGACTGTGTCGCTCGTGATTTCAGCACGTCTGCTGAAACCACAGGTGGTCAAGTTCAAACGGAAAGTTCACTTCACCGATGCCTTCTGTGGGTCATACCTCACTATAGCTGTATCGACAGACGGACATGTGTATGGATTTGGCCTCTCCAACTACCACCAGCTTGGTCAGTATGTACCCAAAATATGCAAGAATTTAAGTCTGACCCAATAGTTGCTTATATATGAACTGCTCACTGCATCAGATGTTTTAAATGCTGTTGTATTTTTAATAATTTTTATTATCTCTTCATATGACCAGGCACAAAAAGCATCAAGATGTGTTTTGAGCCAGTAAAACTCACCTGCTTCAAGAACTCAACCACCTCCTGGGTTGACTTCTCTGGAGGGCAACATCACACTGTCTGCCTTGATGCTGAAGGTAAAGTGCAGCTCAGGATCCTGATTATCTTTGACTGTTTTGCAGTCTGTTGCAGTGGGATCACAAATTGTCTAAAAAGTCAAGCGTTTTTGTCCAATGGGAGTGTGTTTTGTCTGCTTTCACTCTCATCATGTCAAATCACTCTGCGAAGCGTATGGGTTTTTTTATTGGCTTCAGCTCTAATCGGCTGCAAAGAAAGAATGGTGGGCCGAAGTAAAAGATACAAAATGGTATGAACTGTAACGTTGTCATTAGTGGTGTTTTCTTCTTCCTCCGACTTGTTTTGTTGCCAGAGTTCTTGTGACATCAAAATCCAACGCACAGGAAACTGTAGAATGGAGGAAAAAAAAAACAGATCAACCACTGGCAAAGGGAGTAGGTTTCCACGGTGGTATACTTGCTAATTTTAGTATGAATTAGCCCTTTAAGTGTGAAGTAACAGTGATGAAATACTTGGGATTGGGATTCAACACTAAAACCCAAACACTGGAAAACAGTTTAGTTTAATTCAAATCTTTCCTCAACCCTCAGGGCAGGTTTATAGCCTGGGTAGAGCAGATTATGGTCGCCTTGGTTTGGGCCAAGGGGCTGAAGAGCAGAGCGAACCCACACCTGTGAAGGGGATGGAGCCGGCCAGGAGTGTGGCATGTGGGACGGCTGTGAGCTTGGCGGTCACTAAAGAAGGTGAGAAGATGTTGCAATGTTAGCTTCTCAGGTGTTGACTCATAACATAACCTACTACCTTAGCAATACGTTTAGACAGTGTTTAAATGTGTAAGAAATGTTTTCTTTCCTTTGCCTTTGCTATTTAAAACTGTGCTACTTAACTTAGATATAAACAAATGTCCGTTTCCTTCAAACCATTATCAAATCAGTTGACACAATATCTGTTAAGCCTGTCGGCTCCCACACAACTCTTCCCCTAGCAACATTTTGCACTGCACACAGGAAGTGATTAATTCCTTCCAGACAACGGAAACGGCGACATTGTGCTAGTAAATTGAGATGACTGAAATACAAAGAACTGTGCACAAAAAGTGAGTTCTATTGCTTAAACCTGGTCGTGAAGCACTTTGCGATGCCTGCCCCTGTGCTGCTGCTGTATACACACTGCTGTATTCCTCAGTCAGGTCTGATAGTATTGCTTGACAGATGGAGACAGCATCTGTTCCAAAAGGCTGGCAGAATAACATCAACATCAAAAATCATCAGACGTTGCAGAATTTACCTTCAAATCATTTGTTCAGTCCACCACAAAATGTTTTCTTTCGGAAAAGCAAACGCTTCATTCATAGCTTTATGTTTTCTCCAGGATCGGTGTATGCCTGGGGCATGGGCACCAACTTGCAACTTGGCACAGGGGAGGAGGATGACGCGTTGAGTCCAGTAAAGATGACAGGCAAACAGTTGGAGAACCGTGCAGTACTGATGGCCTCCAGTGGAGGGCAGCATACAGTCCTGCTGGTCAAAGACAAGCAGGAGAGCTGATTTTCGTCTCTCGACTGATGTGTGAGGAGTTTGATGAGTTTCAAGGAGGGGCCTTGTCTATATGTTGGTAGACGGTAAATCCGTAAGTGGTTGCTTGTGCTGTGGGCGGGGCTTCAGCCAGTCTTAAGATAACTTTGCTCTTCTTGGCATGAGGAAAATGTTGTGGATGTTTCGTAGATAGTGACAAATGAGACTATTTTTTTAACTCTAGTTTTTTTTATGTTCCCTTTTGAACTCATTACAGGTCATCAGTATGACTTTAAGATGGTGGACGGGATGTTTGAGAATGCAACTTGCATGCATATAAAAGAAACAAGAGTGCCAGCCTTTTAATGACCTTCCCACAGTCTTTTAACATATTTCTTTCTTTAAAGCAGCAATTAAATTGGTCTTGTTTCAGACAAAACATTTATACTTGCAGGTGTGAGACTACTGTTCATTTTACACAGGGTGTACAATATGGTTGTGGACATTTGGACAATTGGAAATGCATCATAATGTATCCTGCATTTTGTTCGTTTCCCAGTCTGAAAATAAAGATAACTTTTAAAAATTGACACAGGCAACATTTTAATTTTTTTTCTCTTAATCCTTTCCAAGTGCTAATTCTGATGGCATCATGGCACTAGCAGAGGAAAACTACTAAATGCTACGAAGGAAAACAGGAACACTGTCCATTTCCTGTATCACTGTATGCGTCAACAATGTGCAAACATTGGCCGTTAAATTAAAAAAAATTTTTGGTTCATCAAGATGGAGTTGCTGAGAATACATTCTTTTTTTAATCAGATTGCTTATAGGTTGTGCTGGGAAAAAAAGGATATAAGATGCTCTATACTGCATATTCTTATAGCCTCTGTTTATACAGTACATTTTAACACAAATGTAATAAAGCTGCCTAAATGCTCTGTGTTCTATGGGTTAAAGAGCATCGTCATTATCAGCTGACCAGTCAGTTCACACTGCTTCTCCTTAATACCCAACATGGAAGCGAACGCCACATTCCTTACATTTGAATCTGTGAATGTAAATCAGAAACATTTGGATGCAAATGATGGTACAAGTACGTACATCAAAGCTACATGCCTTTTTGTTTTCTCGGGCCTGAAACATACTTGGTCCTTGCTTGTCTCATCTTTTTTTCATCAGACCATTATAGACAAATAATGGTAAGAGTTGAATTCTGTGAAAAGCCCTCGTGGCGAAAAGCTTTGAAATGCTAAACTCTGAATGATTAGTTAAATAAGTGGAGTGAACGCTTGTTTCTGTGTCACTTGTTCTGTCACTTAAGTACCGGTAGTATCAGGAATATACACTTGAAGCCATTATGTCGGCGCTCATCAGTCAGTGTTACACAGTGGTGGTGAAAAGTTTGTTAAAAAGCAATTGATTATAATCTTTTTCTGTTTCAGGGGCTTCTGCTCAGTGGTGTGCGTGTCATGGCGAAATCTATCCTTATTTTTCACAGCTGTATTAATGTGCTGTTCTAAAAATGCAAATATGTTTAAAGTTAATTATCTCAACACCCTTGTTGAAATAGTTTTATGTCTCTGTGTTGGCGAGAGTTGGACCAGCAGGATAATGTTGTGGTGTTTGTACATTTATGTCCACACACAGTATGCACACATTTCTCTTAAATCTGTTATCTTGGAGGATTTGACCTTTGAGAGGAGGGAGAAATATGAACAGTGAGAACAAATACAAGAGACAAACAGACATACGGCCGCAATAAGACACATCATAAGACGAGAAGTTATTGCATAGGATTGTAAACGTGTTGCCCATAACACACATTAGCATGATAGTATTGACACTGTGTGTTAGAGCGAATAAAATCAATGACTTACTGTTTGCTATATTTTAAAAAACGTCCACGCTTTTACGACAAAGCAGACGCCTCACTTATGATGTTGTTTGGATTATACTCTCCAAGGACTGTATTTCAAATATAGCAAACAACTAGAATGTTATGTAATTATGGAATGCCCTTTGTTCCCATTCACATCATAATGTAAAAATGGTTCCAGTTCTCCTGGGTTTTTTTTCTCCGAACAGTGCATCGCAGCCTAGTTTATGTAACACTTTGATTATGCATGAGTACCTTCTACACCCCCACTTAAGAGAACTTTTAACCTTTTTACATTTCTGTCTGTGTGGTGGCGGCAGTTGTGGCCGCTGATGTGACTGTTTTGTGGTGATGCGTTTCATTTGTTTCCTCATGATGCTGAGGTTTTAACTGACAGTGACCAGGGTGGACAGGATTAGACATGAGCATATTTGAGGGACAGATCAGGTTGAACGATGTGGAAATAAAGTAAGAGGGTCAAGGTTGAGGTGGTTTGCTCACTTGCAGAGGAGGCCTAGTGTTTATAATGGACAGAGGATGTTGAAGATGCTTAAGAGGAAGACTACATAGAAGGTTCATGGATGTTGTGATGGAGGGCATGAGGAATTGGACAAAATGGAGGCGAATTATTATATCCACGTTATTCATAGAGCACATTTAAAAATAACACAGTTGCTGTACAATAACATTCAAATGACATGAAACACAGGTAGAAATAAATAAGTGAAAAACACAACATCTCGCATTCACGATGCTACAAAAACAGAGAAAACTGCAGTTTAAGTCTAAAATGTTGTTTCCTCATAAAGTCTACAATTGAAGCAAATAAAGCCGTAATCTTTTGAAGCACCCGCCCTGACGTATTGTCGGTAAATGGGAGTGATTTATGCTGTGGGATGATGGCTCGTTAAAAGCCTCCATCTGTCAACAGTTTAAAAGACTTCCAGGATGGAACATTGAACAGAAACTTTACTCTGCATAAAAAAAATAAAAAAAAAGGATTCATTCAGCAGAGACGCCCTGTGATCAGCTTCCTTCACTTATAGAAAGTATAGCAGGATTTTTTCATAATGCACATGGGTTTTAATCTCCCTCTAATGACAGAGGAGACCAAGGAGGCTCAGGCACCTGCGCTGCCACACATTCACTCTAATAATGGAGAGAGCAAAGTTAATCACAGCTCCCGGCTGCTCCTTTCAGGAGCTGTGCACAAGGCAGCCGTTTGCTTTTGTTTCAGTAACACATCTGATATGGCACTAAACTGTAGAATTATGCTACCCAAATTATAACATGACAATAGAGCACATTTTGGATCATTCTGCCCAGCCTAGTTCAGCTCTTTGCTGCCTTTTTGATTAACATGCACTTCCAAAATGCCTTCAGTGTCATCGTTGAAGTTTATCTGTTTTTTGAGATTTTCGTGAAGTGGTCCATCGTTGTGGACAACCGTTGAACACGATGCAGAGAAGCTGTTCCGTCTTTCATACGCAGAAATATGATCAATTTGAATGAAAAAATTATAAAGTTAACATGTGTACAGTCGGTGTTGTAATGTAGGGCTTTTACTCCACTACATTTCCTCTAACTATCTTTGTTACTCGTTCCTACCAAATAAAATCAGAAGAAGAAGAGTTGATAATGGTCTGTATTTATTTATTTTCTAGTCTCGATGAGCTGCTTTACACTATAGTTTTCCATTCACACGCGTCAACATGTAGAGTGTCATACAGTGTCTTGTTCAAGGACACACATAGACTTGGAGAGCCAGGAATTGAATCCAAAACCTTCCAGTTGAAAGACAACACGCCCTACCACTGAGCCACCATGACTCAATCCTCACTCCTCACTTTTTTAATACTTTCACTTCTAAAACTTAAGTACATTTTATATCAGAAAATAACTTTTGATACTCAAGTACAGTAAATGTCATATACTTTAAGACTTTTACTTAAGTAATATTATTTTTTTTTTTAAAGTGACTTCAACTTCTAGCAAAGGTACCTTTCACTTTCATCCCATCACTTTATACACAACTGTGTACAGTACATGTAGAGAAACAGATCAATTGATGGAAAGCAAATGTAGCATCAACAACACAACACCTGTGAACCCCCTCAAACACTTCACATCCATTTGCAGTTGTTTGTCATTGCTCTTGTTAAACGACAGTGTTTCTGTGTGGGTGTTTGCAGGTGGGAAAGCTCTCATCCCACTTCTTTCTTTCATCATAGAATCATAAAAGGATTTTCATACCGTGCATTAGTGTTTGTTTCTTCATTTGTTTCACTATGACATATTGTTTGCCATACTGTCCTCCTTCCTGTGTCTGTCTGGATAAAGATGACAAATGGCAAGCTTAGCCTTTCAGCAGTCGTACATCACATCCCCCTTGTTTTTGCAGATGATGTATGAAATGCTAACCGTTGCCATGGCAGAGAAGCTGTTGTTTGGCTTCAGCCTCTTGAAAACGTTAATGGGAGAAGTGTTTACTCAGAGAAACCGTGCATTTCCGTGGCTGTGTGCACAGGAAACCAGATAGGGTATTATTAGCAAATGAATATCTATCTTGCTGTTAAGCTGCTGGTACTTCATTGCTCGCAGACCTTACTTGTAATTACTGGAGATTGTCTTGATAGAGTGCAGTCCTTGTCCACTGATATGAGGGCATCTTGTGAGCCCCACGGTGCAGGACTACCGGCTGTGAAGGAGCTGATAAGAAGCCCCGATCTCTTCATCTGATGCATGTTTTGTTGACCAGATAACTCCAAGCATTAAACCCTGTTGACACTTTAAAGTCCCTTCACTTTTCCTGTTATTACGTATCAGATCTGTCTCATATTGTCCATGTAAATTGCAATCTTGCAAATCACTGTCATGAACAGCAGCTCAATGAAGATGCAGCTCATACAACTGATGGTTATTTTGGTCGGCAGTGGAATGAAATAATTCCTGAAATTAATTACCACAACTGCAAAAGATAGCAGGTTTAATGTTAAACTAGGACTGCTCGTGGTGCATGAAAGGGTCCTCTGTCCTCCTCCCACGCAAGTTGAGGAGTGCAGCAGTTCTCTGACCTCACGGTCTTCCTCGCTCAACAGTCTTCACTTTTATTTGTTAACCGCCTCAAAAACGACTGCAAAGCCATGGAATAACAATAACAGCGCTGACGTGTTCAGGGTCGGTCTCTTGTGTCACACGTGTCAGTGTAAGGTGAATTTATGGGGCACTTCCTGTTTCGTGGCGAATGGTCACATTTCCGATGGTTGCCGTGGCCAAAACGCTTTTGAATCATCAGAAACATATGATAACTTTTTGCTTTTGATGTGTCTAGTACAAATTGATTTTATGTTCAAGACGAGTTTGTTCATTTGGGAAGCGAGTTACAGGGCGCTTCCAGTTTCGGACGGCCTACTTCCTGAGTGCAGGTCATGGGTTGCAGGCGTGTTCAGGGCGGTCCCCTGGTCTCACATATGAAAGTTCGAGCAGATCAGTTGGCCAAGTTACACGGCACTTCCTGTTTTGTGGCGAAATGGCGGCTACGTCCAGAATGGCTGACTTCCTGTTGGGTCAAGTCTGTGTCCATAGACGTGTTCAGGGTTGGTGGTGGGTTATGTTGGTACGATAAATGTGCTCAGACTAGTGTGCAAATTGCTGAGATGGACGCAAATTTCAAAATGGTCGATTTCCTGTTCAGTTGAGGCCTTTTGTGTTCGTGAGTTATTTATCAATCTGCTCCTTTTTGACTCTTTACGTAAAGCTTCCTTTATACAAGGAAAGCCAGAGTCAACACTTTCTGGAGTTTACCTGAAAAATTACAAATAATTCATAATTCAACAAAATAGTACAACTTTAGCGTGGAACGCAAGTGACGGCGTGTATTTAATCCTTCCTTTACAATACAGTATTTGAAGTTGTGTTTTTATGAATGGTCGTATTCTGAGGTCAACAGTGTATCAGGGTTTTCTTTAAATAATTCTAGCACTCAAGGTGCCTACGTTCTCTTCCCTTGTCTCACATCTGCCATCCACACAGTGTTTGCATGTCATGTCACCTAATGTCGCTTGTCACCGCTAAGCTCGAACAAAGTTTAGGAGCAGGATAAGGAGCAGCTTGAGCCTCCCACCCATTATGGCTCCAAGCTGGCAGATGGCACCCGATTTGAAACCATCACAGCTCCTCAGCGGGGGAAAACGGAAGTAGTTTGTGCTTCGTGAAACATCACGAAAAGTTTCCCCCATATCATTTTTCACTTCTCACTTTTTAAAAAACAAAAACAAACTCAAGAAACTAGTTTCATGCTAAACTCTAATCCAAATCACCAAACCTCTCTCTAATCATCATTTCATTTGCTTTTGTACCCTTGTGTGACATGGTTCCAACTCAGCACTGGTAGGGTGTTCACTGTTGATGCGGCGCACGCTTGAAGAGCCTCACGAACAGCGTGTAGGCGTCTGCTGCTATGTTGAACCAGTAACATGGTTGAAGCACCGTGGTGTAATGGAGCTACAATGGAGCAAACCACTCTGTGCAGCATCAGTTAGACGTCGCTCCCATTCACCTAATGTAGATTTACTCGCAGAGAAATGAGCAAAGGGAGTCGCAAAGCAAATCTTCAAATCACTCCAGAAAATGCATCCTCCTTATTTCGCTTCTTTAAAATACCCGCGGGGTTAGTGCAAGCCAGATGTTTGTCACTGCTGGAGTGAGCACTTTTAGGAAGTTTATGTCAACGCCAGGATGAAAGTAAAGGCAGCATTTTTGTGGCACTCATCCAGACTAAGGGTGCACTGGTTCAAATGTTTCTGCGTGTTTTACATCTTTATTTGTTTGTTTTAATTGTACTAAAACAATGTTTGAAAACAGTGCGTGCTGAAGTGGTTTGAGACCAGTGTTATTGGTCTCAAACCACTTCAGCCGTTTTTAGATGAGCATTTCCTGATCCTCCATCAATTTAACCCAGGGCTGTATTTGTTGCTTTTACTGTTGTATTTATCTGTATTTTGTTTTTGGTTTTATTGCTTGTTGGAGAATCGTGTCTTTGAAATGACTCAGCACAAATGTGTTGTTAACAACTTCATAGTTAATAAATGGTCTAAAATGACTCTATCGGACTATGTCAGTATCGGTAGATACTCGAGTTTGTGGTATCGTCCCATCCCTAATTATTTTGCAAATGACCTGTTTTTCTAAGCTTCCACTGCTTTTTTTGGTGTCTGCTCTGAAAATGGCTGGCAGCCAATGAGTTAATAATGAATAAATGATCAATAAATAAAATGTCTTAAGAGTCATCCAGATGAAACAGAGGAGAAAACAAAACTACTGGATATTCTGAGCTTCGGATTATTGAATTATGGATTATTAGTGCGTCAGAGCTGTCCTAAATGCTGCTCTGTTCTTTTTTCCCCCCTCATTATTTGTTTGAGTGCATGTGCAATCAGTGGTTACGGTTAAAAGTTGAAAGATTTTTAAATTGTCCTCATTATACTGGAATTTGTAATAGAAAGGCATCTCTGGCTGAACATGTTTTTTTAATGCTTGTTGCATTAACATTTAATACAAATGGGAAACAAATAATGTTGCATGGCTGCCTCTTCTTTTTTCCTTTGCCTCCTTCCCCTTTCTTCCCTTCTTTGTTGAAGAAAGCACTTCAGTGTTCATATTTCCAAATGCCAACTTGCAGTCTACTTGCGTCAGGAGTCGGCTTGACTAAATTATTCATTTTGATGCTTTTTTTACTAATTTACACAGTGGACATGGAGCCATGTATATTTCATAGGTAACAAACTTGTCTCTGGAGCACAGAGAAAATCAGCCTCATGTCACCCCGATCCCCAACCTCACACCTCACCATCACGATTATCTATTTAAGTCTGCTCCGTGTGGCGGCGGCGGCAGCGGCGGCTCTGCACTGCCTTGTCTATGTTATGTATGAGCCTCCGACAGACTGAACGTCTCTGATTGCTAATTAATCAGTTCACCCTGGTTTTCAGTTCTTCCAGACATCATCAGTCTTCCAGCAGAGAATGATTTCAGCCCTTTTAATGTGTGCAACAACAATTAACCACAGAGCCGTTCCTCAACTGTGTAATTCATAGACCACAGTAACCTATAGTTGATGATGTGAGCTTTCCTACACTCCTCACTGGCATTTACATGAGGAATGTTTGAAGTGTAATGACGTGTGTGGAATGATGATCACACGACTGCACAATAATTATTGAATGAAAAATCCTTCTTTTAGAAAAGATAATATAATGGGTTTTTTTTATTATTCTTTCATCCAAATGACTTTACAACAGTTGAATGATGGGGTTCGACTGACTTTGTGCTCAGTTACAGACTTTAGAGCGGTTTAATTGTCAGGACAAGGCTGGCGATGAGCCTACATTCAACACATTTTGTGGCTGGACAACAATAGCAATAACAACAATACTTACAATAAGCTCATACAAATATACTTATTACATATGTGCAGCCAAACCCTGATGTAAAATACTGCACCCATGTACCCAGACATTTTTACTGTCCAAAGATATCAGAAGCACACTAATTCCCTCATACATAGTATACCATATCTTTTTTGTTTATAAAATACATTTTTCTATCTATTTAAATATTTACATCTTCAGCTTGGGGCACAAATCTATAGACAGGCTGCGGGAGATGATAGGATTTGTTGACAATCCTGTAAATGTAGAAAATCACAAGCCTTTAGATGAAAGAATGATTTGGCACCTCCATGATCCATCCCTGACTTATTATACATTGTGCTTTTATTCCGTTCTGTCACGTTTACACATTCATTTCCGATGCATCTCATTCATTTCTGCTTTCCTCCTGTGACCGGCTGCTGCCAGGGGGGGTCAAAGGCCACTGGGCCCTGAATCCACATCGACCCAAGCGGTAATCGATACTTCATCGCACAAACTAATTATATGTGTAACTCCTATGAGGCCTCACTGGCATTTACAGAGTACAAGTTGTTATTATAACATCTATAATAACGATCACACAAAAAAATACTATTTATTTAATCAAAACTGTAATAAATGTTTCAAAACCAAAGCTCTTACACGATACATCTTGTGCTAATTCAGCGAAAGGACGAAAGCACATCTATACTGTATTGACTGAAACTCATAAAAAAACGTCTAACTCTAAAAAAAACAAATTCACTTTTTTGCAAAGAGAACTCGTAACGCCGAAGGCATCATGGTACAGATTTCCATTCAGCTGAATAAACTGTCCTCAACAATGCAGAAAACATTTAGAAAGTAAAAAGCTGTAAAACGTTAAAGACTTTTTTTCTTTTACTTTCTTTTTCCAAGGTGAACAAAAAGCACTTCGTGTAAATACATAATTCATTCTAAGTAAAGCTCAGTGGTACAACAACTTGACAGCACATTTGAACAACAATAAAAAAAAAAGAATACATTATCTATATACTATGCTGTCACATAACAGTATTATCTTTATACTGATTCTGCAAACAATGTCACTGACTTGACTGTGTGAAAAACAGCAAGCGTCTAAACATCACCAAGGTAAAATAGTTCATAATTAGTTGTAACGTGTATATGGAGATGTCTTTTTTGCCAATGAATTCCGGATTTGTTCCGCCTCAGACGTCACCTGTACAGCGACACACATTAATAAGGTAGAGGAATGACACAGATACATGGCTCAAAGCTCAAATATGATGATTTCCACTTTTTAATTACAGTGTGTGTGTGTGTGTGTGTATGCAGCCTTTGTCTGTAATTCTTGAGTCTCAGCTAAACACATTATTCACATTATTGTACCTCTCCACTGAGGCTGGGTGACAGTCATGATTTATGGCCTGTTAGATTTGGAAAGAGATGCACATTTATTTGTGTCGGCTCCGTGGAGAGTTTGAATCTTCAATCTCAAGAGTTTCAAATGAGATTCAACATTAAAGCTGCTGTAGATTTGATGACGGTGATGTGTAATGTGAAAGGAGAGGCTTATAATAACAAGTCCACAGTTTATTACCGGGTTCCCCTCAGACTTAGAGAGTATTAGTGTTTTGTTTATTGTTGCCTGCGACTTCATTATGGGGTTCATTCTCACATCATATTTTTGTCTAAGTGCTGTTTTATCCACATTTCTAAAACAGAAAGTCATTTCACAGCCTCAATAAACTCATTTATATTTAAATGCAAATCAGTGCGTAACAATGAATCACTCTAGTGTCTTCCTTGTGGATGCTCTGCCCGTCCTGTGCTATTGCCACCTTCATGTCCTCCTGCTACCAGGGGATTTTCTCCGTCTGCTCGCCGTGAAAAGTGAAAAACATATTTTTGTGGGATTCAGTGAGTGTAGATTATAGACTCATCCTATCATACACGGGCTGTACAAAGACTCTCAGGCATGGCCTCGTCTGTGTATTAGGGGATTATTTCCTATCTAACTATATGTGCATTGAGAAGACATGAGTCCTACATTGTTGTGAAGACCAACAGACATTATTAAAGCTCTGTGTAAGCACTAAAAGGCCAGGTGTGTTTGGTGTACAGCTAAAGTGAAACTAAGCACCTCTGTGTTACCATTACATAAGAATGGGCCCTATATATATCTGTGTGTGTGTGTGTGTGTGTGCAAATAATCTACACTAATGTTCAGCAAAGCTGACAATAGCCAATGGAAAATTGACAAATCTAGAACTGGTTCAAGAGAAAGCCTTTCACATATCTGTGTTTTTGGAGTAAAACAAACAAACATGCAACTCTCTGTAGTGACTGTAGTGTGTGTGTGAGAGCGCAATAAGCATGTTCTTCATATAGACTCCGTAGTCTATATACTCCATAGTGTTCCATTCCCTCATGTGCAGACATGGCTGTCATCATCCTGAAAGATAATCCATGAAGGACCGTGTCTCATAAACATGTTTGCCAACTAATTTCATTACAGGAATTCGAAAAAAAACCCCACAATCAATATGTTGTCTTGACGATGCTCGGACTCAAACTCCTGTGGTGGAAAATTGTGTGACCTCAGTCTGGAGGTCGTCCTGAACTGTCCCGCCCCCGAACTGACCCATGTCTAGTCAGGCGGGCGGTCCCTCTGTCCCCACAGGCGCACAAACGGACGCAGGCTCCCGCGTGCTGTTGCGTGCTCGTGAGAAGCTGTTCTGCTCCAGGCGGGATCGATAGGGCAGGCAAAAATCCCTGAAGCACCTCTTGAAGTTCTCGTCTAAGAAGGCGTACAGCACCGGGTTGAGACTGCTGTTGGTGTAGCCCAGAGCGATGCACAGATGCCAGGTGGCCATGACTAGGAGATCCTTGTGGTCAATATCCACCATGGTCTTGACAATGATGAAGATGTGGATGGGAGTCCAGCAAACGATGAAGGCGGCCACGACCACCAGGACCATGCGGGTGATCCGCCGCATGTTCCTGTCTTTCTCTTTGGAGCCTGAAAGCAGGCGGACACTCTTCAGTCGTAGGATCATTAGACCGTAGCATATGGTGATGACCAGGACAGGCACAACAAAGGCCACGATGAACACACAGATTTTCATCAGTGTGTCCCAGTACCACTCTGGTTTGGGAAATGTGAGTGTGCAGGCTGTAGTTCCTAGGGATTTAAACAATTAGAAGTTTAGTAGAGGGCCATGTGGAGAAGCTAATTCAAGTTAATAACCCAGCTCAAATGTACTCTCTTTTACTGCGTGATTACTCCCTGAAATCAACGGGGAGTTTTTATATAGTATTGGAAAATTGAAGTGTTTTCTCTGCAACAATAAAAGTCCCTCACCTTTATCTGTCACCTTGGTAACGGCTATGATCATCACAGGAACCCCGACAGCAGAGGCGAGGATCCAGATGCACACGTTAATAAGCTTGGCTTTGGCGGGTGTACGGAAGTCCAGGGCCCTCACCGGATGACACACGGCGATGTAGCGGTCCACACTCATCATGGTGAGCGTGAAGATGCTGGTGAACATGTTGTAGTAGTCTATGGCGATGACCACCTTGCACAGCAGCTCCCCAAAGGGCCACGTCCTCATCAGGTATTTGGCGCTCTGGAAGGGGAGGGTGCTGGTGGCGAGAGCGTCCGCGAGGGCCAGGTTGAAGATGTAGATGTTGGTAGCGGTCTTCATCTTGGTGTACCTGATTGGTTGGGAGGAAAAGGACTGAGCTGTTTTCATTTCTAGTGTCTCACAGTCAGTGGCAGTTCTTGATAGTTGGGGGTTACGGATTTATTTCATGGTCAGCTGGCTGCTGTGATGATGATTTCTTGAGTAATTGACGAAGAAAAAACCAATTTATTATTTAATCAAATCCGAGTCCTCCCCCCGAGACCAATTATCCACTATTTCCTTCTGAAAGATGTTGTAATAAAAGAGCTTCTTAGATGCATAATGTTTTAACGGCACTTTACTAAATGCATTACAGCTTCTGTGATCTTCCTTTTTGTGAGCGGTTTTGTCTGAATGCCAGCGGAACAGCTGTCGGGCTCAACGTGAACCCACTGTAAGATACACACATTTGATTTAATTAGAGCAAAGGGCAGTGAAAGTTTGAGGGAAGACCTTATATTTTCCTCTTAATCTAATAGATGCTTGCACACCATGCAGGCTTCTAACTCGGAATGTAATTGCTTCGCGACAGGCAGAGTGAGCACAGCGTCTCTTATTTGACTATAGTGAAATCAATTTCGATTGGATTTCTGCAGCAGCTTGGTGAGATGTTAAGGTGACAGTGGAGGTCCAACCATCGTCTCACTGCGTTGTACTTTAAGCTGCATCATTCACCATCGAATTGACAAGCAATTTCTTAACACGCGGAGAGCGGGAGGGGAGGGGAGGGTTTAATACGCTGCCTGTTATTAACAAGACAAATGCATGGGCCTGAGTTTACTGTATGATTCCTGACAGGTGTGATTAATAAGATCATTTAAATGCCAAAAACTGTGCGTGTGGTCTTTGTGGTTTTTGTTACCTCTTAAGGACCTTTCATTGTGTAAATACTGACATTGTCAGGACCAGTCGTCCTCCGCAGTCAGACCTAATGAGGCAGAACCTCTCAGGCTCTCGTTAAGGTTAGATGCGTTAGGGTTAGAGGGCAGATGTGACTTGTGTTTAAGTAACAGTACTCAGGCATTAACTGGTTATGGTTTGATTAGGCTGGACAAAGGATTGGGAGTCTCTGAGAGTGTGTGTGCGTGTGTGTGTTCTTGTATAGGTATATCTGTGAGGATCAAAAACGTATGAACCTAAGGGAGTGAGGACATTTTGGGAAAGTGAGGACATTTTGGTTGGTCCTCACATTCTGTTTCCACTTAAAAGAGCCTTTTTGAGGGTTATTACTTTGTTTTAGGGTTAAGGTTAGAATTGAATTGAGGTTTAGGTTAGGTTAAGACTAAGGGTTATGCACTTACTTTTGATGGTTAAGGGGTTAGGGAGTGCATTATGTCTATGAGTGTCCTCAGTATGAATGCTGTGTGGTGAATGGCTCTCAGATGTAAAGGAACTGTGGCCGACAGGACAATCAAAATGGATCATGGGTCATTATTTTTGTGAATTATCAGCATCTTTTTCGATTGCTTTGTTTGACAGATTTTTAAACATATATTGAAGATGATGTAAAAAATGTCTCTGGGTCTGATTATTTCGCTGATGATCTGCAGGATATTTTACATTAAAAAACAAAAACAAAAACCCGTCCAGTGTTATTTATTGTTCTGTTTCTAATTTGTTTGCGGTTCTTTGTTTACTGTGTGCATTTCTTACCTGACCACTCCATACATGACAAGCACGTTTCCCAGCAGTCCCACCACACAGATGAGGGAGTAGAGAGCCGTGATACAAACGGCGAGGATCAGACTTGTCGTGTCTCTGGCTGCGTCTGCGCCGGTGTCGTTGCCTTGTGAAGAAAGCGGGAGCAGATCCTCAGAAAACGTGACATTAATAGGAGTTAAGGAGACGGAGTGACCAAGCTCCTGCACGTCACGCAGCTCGTCGGGAACAAGAGTGGAGAACTCCATAGTCCAAAGATTCTGCGGGGTTTTATGTGGAGTCGAAGATTTCCAGTGAAGGTGCACAAGGGCGCACGGAATTTGGACCGCGAATTAATGGTGAAGACACCACACTGGATTCTCTCTCTCTCTCTCTCTCTCGCTCTCTCTCTCTCTCTCCCTCTCCCTCTCTCCGCGCGCGCTGCGCCCTCCCTTCGGCTAAAGCGCAGTGGCGCACACACAAAGAAGGATAACATTGTTTCCTGCACTCTTCTCTGCCGAGAGGGAAACCACTTGTCATTGTGGTTTAATTAAACCCAGCAGAGTGTGATGCTTCACCACATCGCCCTTTTTTTTTTTTTGGTATTCTTGTTTCTGACTGTTTGCCTCTTTGCTCCACCTGTACCAGCCAGCAAGTCATTAATGTCAGTCAAAGCCAGTCCAGCAATCTTTCAATATTTGATTGTATTTTCACAGCTCAATTAGTCTCCACAGAGTCATATTCCTCTAGTTACAGACCGCCCCTGTGCTTCTTCTTCTGCACTCCGTGGCCTACAGCTGCTGGAAGCAGAGCTTCATTAGGGGAGATGCCTGACTGTTAGCAGGAAATTACAGGAGTGATGCACTTATGTGGGAGTAGCAACGCTAATCACTCACTCACTCACTCACTCACTCCCTCCATGACCATCATGGCTGGAGCCAATCCCAGCTGATGTAAACTCTGGACAGGTCACCAATGTAGAGACAGACAGCCATTCACACCTACGCTCAATAACTCAGTCACCAAGCTGCATGCAAGCTCCACACAGAAACACCCTGGCCTTGGTTGAGCCGGGATTCGAACCGGTGACCTTCTTGCTGTGAGGCATTTGTGTGTATTTGTACTGTATATACAAATATTAAAAAAAAAAAAAAGAATATACAGTGCTTAACAAATTTATTAGACCACCTGTTAAAAAAACTTTCAAAAACTCGTTTAAAACTAAAAATGTTTTTTTTTTTTAATTATTTAGCAAATAACAAACTGAATGAACCTTTAATACCCATATTTGAGCCGGCTCACTGGGCTTCTCTGAGAAGTCAGGAATTCAATCAATCGAGCACAACATTCAACCACTAAAAGAAAGTTTTTAGCACTAAAAATATAATTTTGGTTATATGAACTTCTACATACTGGTGTATTAACCATTACAGAAACATGAACAATAATTTAATTTAGGGCAGCTGTGGCATAAACCATATATACATATATATATACATATATATATATATATATATATATATATATACTATCTAAGATACTATCTAACATCCTTGCTTCCTATATCATCCAACCTATAGATCATTCAGAAGTCGGGTCAGGTAGGAAGTATCACATGACTTGGTTTGATCAGTCATCCTGATCTGAAATCATTAAAGCTGCCAGTGGTGCAGGCAGCGGTTAGTTTGTTAGGGGGGTGATTTATTAATCACAGTTATTATCAATAAATCCACAAGTACACTATAAATCATAAAAAAATAAATAAATATGAAGGCCAGTGTTTTTATACGACGATGTTGTTTGTTATGGTATTACAAAATAATATTTTTAAAACATGAAAAGAGTAGAAATCAAATTTAAATGAATGATAATGTAAAACGCTCGTGAAAACATGTGTGAGAGTATCGCATCACTTCATCTAATAAAACATAATGTTTACTCGTAAACAGCATAAGTGATTTACTCTGGTGCAGATGAGTTAACATTAAAGCATTTTTTACAACTTGGTGTCACTCCTGCCCCCTTTAAAGGGGGTGAAACGGTTCTGATAGCTCGTTGCAGTTGTCACATTTGTGGATCTTGAAGTGAAGCCTACACTCTGTCCACATCACCCTTTATATTTGCTGCCTGGGTAATTGTGTTGGTATCAATTACACGTGCATGAGCAAACACATTGATGCAGGCACACAGGCACCTTCATCTGAGATGTGTGTTTGTCCTGTGGGACAACACGTAATCAGTGCTGCTCATGTTTAGCCATAAGACACCACATTCCAGATTGATTCTTTACCGCTCATCCCTGGATCAAAGAGTTTCACTATTACCATATACAACACTGCCTGGGTTTTTTTTTAGTTTTCCTTCATGAAAACTCCTGATTACACAGGTGTTTCACTTCACAGCAGGTGTACCCATTTAAAAATGTCATCAAAGCACAAATTTATCTTTTTTTTCCCCATAGCCCATTACCTTGAATACCAGGAACAACACACAGCTGCATGTGATCGTGTGCATCTGCTGTAACTGGCGCGTGCATATACTCATCCCCAGCATGTTTAAGAGCATTTCTCAGGGGTTAGTGCTTATTTGAATGCAGGCATATTGAAATCCTCTTGTGGCCGTGTCTGTAGTGTTTCCCCACTGCCTTCGTGCGCTCTGCAAAGTGACCTTTACGGACTTAACCCTTACCACCAGCATCATCGCCGCACAAAGCAGGGATGGTGAGAATAATAGAGCCAGCTCGCTGAACAAAAGCTCTGAAGCCTGCCTCTACTTTTCCTCCCAAAAGACAGATTATGTGCATCCCTCTAACTGATGAAAAGCAGTAATTAAAATTATTTGGCTCATTTGGGGAGTTTAGCAAGCTCATTTCACCTTCACTGGCTCGAGGGTTATTTGTCATATGTGGCTCCTGTTTGGATTACTGGCCATTTCTGAAAGGTTTTTCAACATAATGTTCATTTGTCTACCGAGCAACAGTGGCACCAGCAGAATATGGATTGTTTTTCTGGCTCACTGCCTGAGTACAGACTGAAATAGTTCAATTAGGGGCTGCAATGATTATATTTCAGTTAGTTTTTTTCAATAATTAAAACAAACTTTTTGATTGTTCAACTTCTTAAATGTGAATATTTGTCTCTGCTCCATATGAGGAAGAAATCATTCAAACTGTATCATTTTGGTTTGCGGACAAAACAGCACATTTGAGAACAGATGATGCCTTTGAGCTTTCCCTCAGGAGCTGCCGCAGCACAAATCTAATTTATACAAATATATAAACATATGCATGATGTTCCACACAGACTTGTATATTTTACAGATTCGTGGAGCACAGTCATCTTTGGTTTATTCAATTCAATTCCATTTTATTTATATAGCCCCAATCCACAACATACATTACAATCTTATAAAGCGAAGAGAAACACAACAGTTCACACTATGAGCCAAATACAAATGCTGCTGGTTACTTTATGTTTATTGGTATTTGAAAATATTTGAACATGGTCAACATTACATCGTCTAAACATCCACATGTCAGCATTGTCATTACTTGCTGCTGTCTGCTATTTCATTATGAAAACCTTCCATATGTGTGTCTGTGGGTCTGAAGAGCAAACATGAAAACAAAAGGAACTGGCCCACCAGCATCAGAATCTGGCCCGGCAGATTATTTAAAAAAAATGTGATTTTAAATTATTTGCTTATCTTCAGGAAAAAAATAAAATTTCATATCGAGTTCAGTGCTTTTATTGTGAAAAAATATGAACTGGTTCAAATCGATTCTGTTGCTAGAATTAACAGTTAAACTAAACTAAATGTTTGATTTTAAATATGAAAATGAAAACACTGCTGTTGTCATTGACAACAATGTCCATAAAATAACTACTTGCATATGTTAGGCTCAAAGAAGAAGCAGTAATTCTTAAAATTGAAATGATAATGACAGTAAATAACAGTACGAGTATGTATCTCACACACATTTGTCTTCGTAACAAGCTGGTGATTAAAGACAACGTCCACATTATTGTTAGTTTAAGGCAGCAAACGAGGGTTTTTGTTTGTGACTGAAGACGTTTTAAGGCACTTTTGTCTGATGAAGATACCATGCTTTGCCAAAATATTCAATTGCTTCCAAATAATAATATAATTTACCTGCTGATCCCTGCTGTACAGCAGTGAGTACCAAAGACTGGGTCGGTACCTAATGATGTGTCATGAGAGATTTTGTTTTTGGTCCCCAAGCAAATTTACATAAAAACCTTTAGTTAAGATTCATGTGTTCATTCATGCATAAAATGGAGTTTAATTAATGTACCAAAGATCTCTTGGAGATGGCTGTACATTATATGCACAACTTTACTCTTGTCATGACCATGGTTATAATAGCTTTGGATTTTTCATTAGTTCTGTTTTTAAAATGAGTTCGATTTAATTCTTTTTAAGAGCGCGTTTGCTAGTTTTTATTCGGTTTTATTTGTTGTAAATGCTCAGTTTTCGTATAGTATTTATTAGTTTTAGCGTTAGTTTTATTTGTTTGTAATATGGAGTATTTGCCAGGGGCAAATAGGCGATAATAAGTATTGTGCCGGCAGAGAAAAAATAAACACACTTCATATGAACCCAAGAGGATTATGTATGAAATTAATTCCCAAAGACGAAAACCAAGCACATTTTCACTACAGTATTAGTTCGTTTTATAAACACACAATTCAGTTTGTTAGATATCTTTCTTTTTTTAACAATTAAAATGTTATTTCATTTTAGTTGTCATCATCTCGTTAGTTTTTGTTCACGACAATAACCTTGGTCCTGACTTTGTTTGGGAAACACTGCAGTAGAGGATACACACCACAGAAAGTAAATTAGCTACAATCATATTAAGTTTTAATATCTGTCACAGATGTGTGACACCTGCTTCTGGAGCGGAGCTTATACAAGATTACATTAGACACACACACACACACACACTGAACAGAACTAAAAATACCAGAGTGCAGAGTATAGGTCGTCCCTGTAATGGCAGCAGGCAGTGTGTAATGTATATGATGAGCCATATGTTTAGTTGGACACAAATGTGAGCTGTGTCGGTAATGCGCCGTAAAAGAGTGAGAAATGTGTCTGGACATGGTGTGGCCGACACTTACAAAACGCAGCCGTTGCTGTTGCTACGTTTATGTTTTTTCTGTTCTCCCCTCAGGGGGAAAACCATGATTTATCTGTAAAGGCCAGGCATGATTACTCGCATCACTCTTCTGCCCAATGAAAACCTTGGGAAGCATTACGCTGCCTCTCTAAACCCATCACATTTATGGCCGGAATTCAGTTTTCAAGTGGGTTTGATGTTTGGGTTTTGCATTAAGAGGGAGTGATGAAGAGGACGCATGCTTCATTTCCTAATAACACTACATTAGATAAGAAGATTTTGCTGATGATTGATTCAACCTCAATAAATCCACTGTATTATCTTGATGGGTTGTTGTATATTGTACATTCCACTTGCAGCCATCATGGATTTCATATGTTGCCAGCTTTATGGCTGCAAGTGTTTCATATCTGCTGTCCAGTTGCAATATCTCGTATATTTCACCAGTTCTGATATAAACTATTTTTTAACGTACAAAAGGTCAGAGAAAAGGAAATAAATACAGTGTTGTATCCTGACATTTCATTTTCCCTGCTGCAGGTGTCGTTCTGCGCAGACAGGAGAGAAATCACATGGAAACACATCTGCTGAGGCTTAGCACAGTTTTAATGCCGGAGTGTGGAACTGTTATATTGGAGCCTTTGCCAAACAAATGAATGTTAACCAGTGCTGATTAACATAAATCCTGTGCTGCAATGTGTTTCATGTCAACCAGCAAATGACTGGTTTGCCAAATCTGAATAAAAGATAATTAATTGTATTCAAAATAATGGGCTACTGTGTTAGAACTGATGATGGAATTTCTGTGTTTGGTCATGTTTGTGTCATTACTCTCGCCGCCAAATCAAGAGACACTGATTCCACACAGCGTGCTCAGGTTACCTGTTGTTGTTATCAAAGACAAAGGACAGATGAGCTTCTGCTCACAGGCATGTTGTCAATCCCATATCTAGCTACAGTATACTCAGGCTGACCTGTTGGACTTTCAAGTGTGAACTCCCGTTATCTGCCGACTGGGGAATAGGCGAGAACTTTTTTTCTATAAATACACTGATACTGAGGCCTGAAGGACACTGAACAGACGCTGAAGCCACTGTGACACCAAGGAACTGCAGGCTTACAGTACATCTGCTGATCTTACAGCCTACAGTAGCTAGGTTATTGCATTGTTGCCCCTGGTTTTCTGTGCAGTAAGCCTCAAGGGACATGAGTCATAATTATTAACAGCTCAGTCTTCATGATTGTGAGAGATTCATCTTTGTTTGATCAGTGAATAAGAGTTGTCTCAGGGAAAAGCAAAATAAACCAGCCACAGCACCGTCCAGGGACTGGGCAGCCAGAGAAATGATTAATTTTCTGACTGCGTCACATCATCGCAATGATGCATATGCTGTCTTTTTGCAGTAAATTAGTGTGTGTTTGTGTGTGTGTGTGTGTGTTCCAGGTGGGGACCTGAATCTGTTTACACAGTCACGTTGTGGGGACTTGTTCAGCCACTGGGGGGGGGGGGATCAGGTTAACAACATCTGCCATCAGTGGTGCTGGTGTTGGCTGAAGAAAGAGAAAGAGGAGAGGGAGAAGACCTGTTAGGAGGTAACAAGACTGTGGAGGTGAGAGTAGGGACTTTTAATGTAGGAACTATGACTGGAAAAGGGAGCGAGCTGGCTGAATTGATGGAGAGAAGGAAGGTAGATATGTTGTGAGACCAGGTGAAAAAGAAGCAAGTCCAGGAGCATCGGAGGTGGATTCAAAGTGTTCTAACATGGTTTGGATGGAAAGCCAAATGGGGTAGGGGTCATTTTGAAGGAAGAGAGTGCTGGAGACATACTTCAGGAAGATTGGCGAGCGTAGAGTGGAGATTGGAGAGTGGAGGAAGATGCTCACAGGTAGATTTTATGCAGAAGATGCAATCTGAGGGGGAGAACGTGGCTTGGCATTATTGGATGGTAATCTGTAAGATGGCTTTGGAAATCAAGAAGGGGGAGAGAGTGAAGGGGAGAAGTTCAGAGAAGAGTTGTGACAGGCTCTTAGAGGTAGTGAAGAATTAACAGATGAGGGATACAGGTGTTTGAAGTGTCCTCTGGTGCAGTTGGAGTAACAGATGGGTTCAAGGTGAAGGTGGGATTACATCAGGGATCAGATCTGAGCCCCTTCTTGTTTGCAGATCATATTGCAGATAATGTAATCTGTAGTGAGAGCAGGGGACAGGTGGAAGAGAGCCTGAGGTGACAGGGGCTTACAAGATAAACAAGAGTTCAGGCTTTGAAATTGCAAATTTGTTGTTTTTCTTTGACGTGTGAGCATTTGCAGAAAGCAATGGTGCATCGTGTGTTGAGATGTCGGGAGAAGATGTTCGTGCTGTGTGTTTATAAGATCAAATTAAATGTGTTTTGCTGTTTTGTTCAGTTCAGTTCAGGTCAATTTGATATGTTGCTGCTGTATGTCTGCTTTATAATGCATGGATATTAATAACACATTAATTCACACATTCCCCTGGTACAATTAGGGTTTGAAACATGTGGTGTGATGTGAATGAATAGGTAAATATGGACCTGAATCCTGAGTGATACTTGGAAACACCTCATGGAATATAAATCCAAAGTGATATCTTATGAATAAAGAATTTATTTAGAGTTGGTCGACTGGTTTGTAAGAAATTAATTAGTCACACTAGCAGTTTATCACTCCACACAATTCTCATTGCGTCGGTTTCTGTGATTGAAAAGGTACTGATGCTTACCACAGTAAGCCTCCCCACACAGGCATAGCTGTGATTTTCAGATTTTCACTCCGCAGCTGATAACCAAAGATCCAGTCTCCCACTCTCAAGATGTTATTGTCATGTGTTAATCTTTCACAGTGGTATTCTGCAATAATTGGGCAGAGGTTTAGCCGTTTCAGCTGACAATTAGTTACGCAACAGCAATCTGCCTTGGTCTGGGACTTGATTAGTTTCTAGCACACTTTAGATATAACAAGACAGACACAGCGTGTACTCATTCACTAACACTAAATCCTTTTCACCTGTGAACACATTGTACACCACTTTCTTGCAGAGTGGTGAGACTGTTATAGCTTCTTTTCTCTTTTGAGGTGAAAGGGTGGCACACAATTATGACTAAATGTTTACAACCTCCAGCATAAGATGACTGAAAAAAATTTTCAAGGTTCTTTTTCACGTCAGGTTATGTGGTGTCTCTCCTCCATCATCCACTGTGTGTTAATAAGTGCAACGGCAGAGCTTCTGTCCTTGACCCTTCACAAACATGACAATTCATGTTTTGTGGTATGCTCGCTGTGACCGCTGGTTATAAATTATAACGTGTTTAATGTGTGTGTGTGTGTTCTTGTATTTGCTGCTTTGTGAGGACCAAAAGTTGTATAAGCCATACAAAGTGAGGACATTATGGGAAAGTGAGGACATTTTGGCTGGTTCTCTTTTTCGGGTTTAAGACCTGGGTAAGGTTAGGGTTAGGATTAGGCATTAAGTTGAGATGGTAAGCATGTGCATGTGGTTTGGACTGTGGTTAGGTTAAGGTTAGGATTAGACATTAGAATAGAGTTAGAATTAATTTTATTTGCACACACACACCAATAAGTGTGATAAATCTGCTCCTGGTCTCGCTTCTATCTTTACCTCACCTGCCTCTTGTCCTTTCTCTCCCCTCTTTCTGTTTCCCACCTCTCCTCCTTTCACCCAAACAGGTCGAGGCAGATGACCACACTTCTTTGAGTCTGAGGTGTTTTTTTTTCCTCTCCACTGTGTGAATCGTTGGGTTTCTCTGCTCTCTATAATATTGTCTGTATATACAGTGCATTGAGATCATGTATGCTGTGATTCAGCACTACACAGTTAAAATTGAATTGAAAGAGAGAGAAACTGCCCTTGTTGTAATATTTCTTACACAGCCATCACTCACTCTTTCAGAGCCAGCTGATATTTTTACTTAATCACAGTGGAAATGGGGGTGGATGTTGGAAAGGTGTGAAATGAGATGGAGGAGATCACATCGTCATCGCTCCCTTTCAAAAAAGTATCTGCTAAGAGAGTGCAAAAGGAAATGACTGTCATTTTCTGAAAGATTCCCTGATGACATTTGTCAGTGTCCAGGAATCTATGCAAGATAATGTCAGGGTTTCAAGATATCGCATGAGGTGAAGCACAGGAGCTTTATTTCAATGCATTTTAGGTTTAGTATTTGGCTTTCTTCTGAATTGGCAAAAGGTGTTTAATGATGCACTAAGTGAATGTATGTTACGGAGTGTGTGTAGCTAACGGATCAATGTGGCAATGTTTGTGCAGATGCTATTAAGCTGAGGGGTGAAATGTGGATATCAATCAGAACAGCACGGGAAAAATATATCGATTCTGACCAGCAGAATGTGGACGGAATGACTTACAGGCTGACAGAACACTGAGGGAAGAACAAAGGAGGAACAGATGAAAAACAACTATGACGTTGGAGTTTGAAAGCAGGTGTTAAAAGGAGACAAGTGCATGGCAAAGAAAAGGACTAGAAAATAAAAACAAAATCAAGCGTTCGACTGAGAAGATCTTTGTGATTAGTGTGACAAAAAATGAGTTGCTCAAATGTGGTTGTCAAGGAAACAGTGGCCCCCAATTTGTATATGAATTCTTCCTGAAAGAGCCAACAAGACCATCTCTACACCTCTGCCATGTGCTTTCCTCTCAGACATGAGCTGCCCTCACTGACACCTGCAGTGACACATACAGATACGTTTACGTGCGCACCCAGCCATCAAGGACACTGCATGGTGAATATTCGGGGATGGAAACTTTCAGAAAGGACACTTGTTTGTGCTCATTTGTATCACTGAGTCAGTGTGCTTTTTCCTCTTTTGCTTACAGTAACTGGCCTTGGTTTACCAGAGAGGATGTTGCTCTACTCTGTGTGCATAGGAAGCTTTTATTTCATAAGTCACAATGCACACTCTGGCTGGTTTGTCTGTTCTGACCGCTGTCTAACCCTAACCCTAACCCATGGCTGTGCAACATGGTGGCCTCTGCAAAGTAAGAAAAACATTTTTTACTTGTGTATTCAACCCTTCTAAATGTTGGTGCCTTTAGTGGTGAGACTCCAATGAAGTGATTGGAAAACAATATTATTGTGTATGCTCATTATATATTACTACAACAACAATTCTAATGGTGGCCATGCACAGTACTGTATATATGTTTACGTTGTCTGCAGTCCTGGTTTGACAGCCGGTTGTGTAATTGGTGAATCATATTGGTGTTGATCATCATAATCATATACAACTTTTAAAAGACAAGACAGCCTAATTTGTGTAATGTCTAAAGAGTTACACAACTATGGCATAGATTTGAGAGAATGTATTATTTTGATGTTGGTGCCTCAGTTGAACAGATTTGTCTATACTCAGGATGTGGCTATAGTGTCCATAAGGATAACCAGGAGGATTGTACAACAGCACCTCTACATGTTAACACTCCTCAGGTGTTAAGTGGAGGACAGAACTGAAATAGGGCCTCAGCTCACTCTGGAGATGGCCTGGAACCAAACTAATGAGCTGGAATGACAGCAGTGACCTTAACTAACCGGAATTGTGAAGTGTTCTAAGCTCACATATTACCAGTAGAATTGATTTTCAAGAGAAATCAGGCATATTCTCACAAGAAGACAGGCCCTTTACAATTGTCCCTAGATGTTAGCATTTGAGTTCGCAGCTTCAGATGGCCACTGACATTTGCAACTGTTTAAAGGTCATGGCATCATTCAGCCTTTACAAAGTCTCCTTTACAACGTCTTCCTCGTGGCTAAGCAATAAGCTGGAAATGTACCACATGGCTCACAGCCAGTGCAATAACAGGTAGTGCACAAGCAGGTGCTGTGTAGGTTTGGCACCAGTCCATTCTGTCATTCTGTATAAAACAGCATCCATGCACTTCAATAGCTATGTTCAAGATTACTCTGAACTGAACGGCATTTGATCCAGAGTCACCAGTCTTTCATTCAGAGAGCCAGAGAGATTATTAAAGGTTTTCAGGCTCTGAAGAAATGGATAGGGGATTAGACTTAATGAATGTGCAATCCCCATGACTGGAGTGTCATAATATATTTTGGTTTAGCTGTTGAGACGAGAGAGGGAGTTATAGGATCATACATGCAGCACTGACAGGGCCTAAACCAGATCAAAGATAGACTTTTATGATTCATGTGTAGAAACTAGGTTTTTACATCGTGACATGAGAGACACAAAAATATCGTATTTCACTTTACGTTTTAATGTGAGCAACACATGTAGAATGAAATGAAAGGATGTCTGAGATGAATGGCATTTGTGATATCCATTTCATTGTGTCCAGAAAAGGCCTTGTATTGCATTTGTATTCATCTTTTATTTAACCTTTATTTAACCAGATAAAGACCTCTTTCACAAGGGTGACCTGGCCAATAAAGGCAGCGGCATTGTAGCAACACAAAGAACAAAACTGGTAAAAGAATGACTCCAAGGCAACGTTTACAAGCAGGCAATAGAGCAGCTTATTGCAATCAAAGCTTCCCGTTACCCTTCAAACACTAATGTTTGAGGCAAAGCGCTCACTGGCAAAATGCTGACTGCACACCAAAGCCTTCATTGGGTCCTTGTGGAAAAGCTGTTGTTAGCCAGAAGACACTGTAGTGCGATTAGTCAGCCAAGAGAAGAGTGAGGATGAGCACTGTATACCTGCCACTGGCTCCTACTTCTCTGCTTGTTTAATATCAGAGGACACAGTATAGAAATAGGGTTTCCAGTGGTGAGATGGATGAGATCACATCGTCAAGTGCCAACCTCTACACATATCACAATTCTGCTCGTGCAATACTGGGGAAGTATGTCATCTGAATGTATGAGAGTGTATAGAGTCCTTTGACAGTTGCAAACCTCTGTTACATACAGCTGTGAAAAGCAAAAGAGACAAGGCCACGGCCAAGGCTTTTAAGGAATGATTTCTTGGATGGATGTTTTTCCACTTGACAGTGTGTAAGTCCAGTGTGTAATTTCCGTTGTCAAAACATGCTCCCACACTAGTGTCGCTACCACCCCAGACTTACCTGACACCTGCGGTGAGTCTGCAGACCTTTCTGAAAGGATGACCTTAGCTACATGTTTCATTTTGTATAAAAATTAATTTCATTATCTAGCTCACTCATGTTTCAGAGAACTGAGGATAATACCTTTATATAAACTTTGCTGCCCTTTCACTTTGTTATGCTGTGTCAGTCATGTAAAAAGCATCACTGTCGCCATGGGCACGAAAAACAAAATATTTCTATGCTGAGAGTCGTGTGGACGTAAAGGCTTGAATGTAACGGACACTGTTCATACTGTAAAGTTACACACTAAGCTTTTTTCATTGACTTCAGTTCAGCAGAGTTTGGATGCTGCTCTGTCTCAGTTTCCATGCTCTCAAGGCCAAACAAGGCTCATTGAATAATTTCCAGCTAAAGAGGCGAGGAGAACCTCATTTCCATAAGAATAGTTCCAGCCTCATTACACATGATAATGGCATTGATAAGAACACTCTGAAATGGACATGACATTTTGAGCATCGCACGGAACCATTTGCATATTCATATTCTATAAAGGTTGCTTTTAGTTATTGGTCTGAATTAAGGTTTTAATCCAACAGTGAAACAGATGCCTTTATGCACCACTTTATTTGTTTTAAGGACCACTCAAAGACCTTTACACTACAGATCTGCTTACATTATGCTTACAGATGCAATATGGGCTTCAGTTGTCCAAAGACTTTAACAAATCAAGACAACAAACTAAGAGTGGCGGGTAAATGGATGGTTGACTTCATATTTTCTGAGCATAAGGTTCATGGCAGGAAGAAATTAACAATTTTTGGTGGTGATCTGGGTTTGGAACCATATTCAGGATTTTAAACAATGAAAAAAGAAAGAAAATATGCCCATTTATCCAGCAGTCATTTGACAGTTAGCAGATCACAGGTGTAAATAACCAATGGAATGTTGACTGAGTTCAATTTAGCTTCCTCAGTTTCAGAGTGCATACTGTCCAGACTAACATGAACTAAACAGAGCCATCGTAAATGCGATCAGTAACACCTGAGCTAAACATGCCAGAATGGTTGCTATGCAAAGAGCCCATAATTAACTGAGATAGAAGAGTTGGATGAACACTGAGAGGTGTGTACTCTGCAAGAGCCTCCTCTATTCATTAGTGGGATTGCTGCTAACAATCCCACTATATGCTGTTATGCTTTCTACTTTTCTACTTTTTCTTATTATTCAGCCTTGTGCCTTGAAGACATTTCAGCCATATAACTATGGTTGTTGCTTTACAATGAGTAGTTTCGAAAGTGCGTCAGTGGTGCTCTCTATGTATTTTTAATGGACCTGCTCTATCTCTGGAGGTGCCATCGCTATAGTAACTACTAACTGCAGTTGCCACACACAGTTGATTCAGATCAGCTAATTAGGCTGCTAACAGGTAAACACACACAGTGACAGCAAAGATACAGCTCATTTAGGACATTACTGATCGTGTGTCGCGAGTGTTCTTTTATTAAATTGTTTTAATTAATGACTTATACCGTTCCCACACTAGAGGATAATTGGCCAGATTTTGGTCCCGATCACACAACAGCTATTAACTGATAACACCGACAGTCCGCCTCCATATCTGTTTATATTCTAAAATCTCGTTAAATCACGTGAGTTTCTGTTTGATCCCAAATACCTGGAACCTCCTCCCTGAAACTGCTGCTAGCACTCACGCTGTGCCTAGCTATAGCTTCACAGCTAACTCGGTTGTTGGAGTCAACTCTTGAGGGTTTATGTTCAGTTATACATTACTCCTCATACTTACTTTGCCTAATTGATCGCCATGTTCAAAGACAGACAGGCTGCTGTCAAGCTTATTGCTCCCTGTAGCATGTGAGGTTCATTGATTTCCTGTTAAGATCTGTTACGTCTATCTCATCTCATAGTGTACTTGTTTTCCGGGCAGTCTCTTCTTTTGAGTGGACACAGTGCTGATGTCTGCACACAGGAATTATTTAGTAGTCAGTCTGATTCCACTGGTCATTTTCAAAATGGCTGGAACTGTGGTGTATGCATGATGTCACAATTCCCACCCACAATGCTACTAATATAACATGAGAGCTGATCTGTCATGCTAAACTATGACATTTTGGAGGACATACTATAGTATGAAATTGTTTGCTGATTTTGGACGTCATACTATACTCTGACTTTTTTGACCGATTTTGGACAACATACTATACTATGACATTTTCGTGTGATTTTGGACGACATACTATATATACTATGTCATTTTCGTGTGATTTTGGACAACATACTATACTATGACTTTTTTGACCGATTTCGGACGACATAATATACTATGACATTTTTGACCGAATTTGGATGACATACTATACTATGACATTTTCGTGTGATTTTGGACGACATACTATACGATGACTTTTTTGACCGATTTCGGACGACATACTATACTATGACATTTTTGACCGATTTTGGACGACATACAATACTATGTCTTTTTTGACCAATTTTGGACGACATACTCTACTATGACATTTTTGACCGATTTTGGACGACATACTATACTATGACATTTTCGTGTGATTTTGGACAACATACTATACTATGACATTTTCGTGTGATTTTGGACGACATACTATACTATGACATTTTGACCGATTTTGGACGACATAATATACTATGACACTTTTGACCGATTTTGGACGACATAATATACTATGACACTTTTGACCGAATTTGGATGACATACTATACTATGACATTTTTGACCGATTTTGGACGACATACTACACTATGACATTTTCGTGTGATTTTGGACAACATACTATACTATGACATTATCTATCTGTGTGTGGCCCTGCGATGGACTGGCGAACAGTCCAGGGTGTACCCCGCCTGTCGCCCGATGTAGCTAAGATTCGCACAGCACCCCCTGCAACCCTCTGGTGGAGGATAAAGTGGTAGATGATGACTGACTGACTATACTATGACTTTTTTGACAGATTTCGGAAGACATACTATACTATGACATTTTTGACCGATTTTGGACGACATACTATTCTATGACTTTTTTGACCGATTTTGGACAATATACTAAACTATGACATTTTCGTGTGATTTTGGACGGCATACTATACTATGACTTTTTTGACCGATTTCGGACCACTGATATACTATGACTTTTTTCGTGTGATTTTGGACGACATACTATATTATGACTTTTTTTGACCGATTTTGGACGACATACTATACCGTGATGTTTTGTGTCATTTAGGACAACATGATTAAGAATGTCTCCACACAGTTGGTGTAGTGGTTAGCACTGTTGACTGTAACATAAGAGACCCGGGTTCAATCCCTCGTTGGAACAAGTCATCCCTGCAATCCTGAGACGTATTTGTGTGATTTTGGATACTATACGATGACTTTTTTGACCGATTTCGGACGACATACTATACTATGACATTTTTGACCGATTTCGGACGACATACTATACTATGACTTTTTTGCCCGATTTCGGACGACATACTATAATATGACTTTTTTGACCGATTTCGGACGACATACTATACTATGACATTTTTGACCGATTTCGGACGACATACTATACTGTCTTTTTGACCGATTTTGGACGACATACTATACTATGACATTTTGACCGATTTTGGACGACATACTATACTATGACATTTTTGACCGATTTCGGACGACATACTATACTATGACATTTTTGACCGATTTCGGACGACATACTATACTATGACTTTTTTGCCCGATTTCGGACGACATACTATAATATGACTTTTTTGACCGATTTCGGACGACATACTATACTATGACATTTTTGACCGATTTCGGACGACATACTATACTGTCTTTTTTGACCGATTTTGGACGACATACTATACTATGACATTTTTGACCGATTTTGGACGACATACTATACTATGACATTTTTGACCGATTTTGGACGACATACTATACTATGACATTTTCGTGTGATTTTGGACGACATACTATACTATGACATTTTGACCGATTTTGGGCGACATACTATACTCTGACATTTTCGTGTGATTTTGGACGACATACTATACTATGACATTTCTGACCGATTTTGGACGACATACTATACTTTGACTTATTTGACCGATTTCGGACGACATACTATACTATGACATTTTTGACCGATTTCGGACGACATACTATACTATGTCTTTTTTGACCAATTTTGGACGACATACTATACTGTGACATTTTTGACCGATTTCGGACGACATACTATACTATGACTTTTTTGACCGATTTCGGACGACATACTATACTACGACATTTTTGACCGATTTTGGACGACATACTATACTATGACATTTTCGTGTGATTTTGGACGACATACTATACTATGACATTTTTGACCGATTTCGGACGACATACTATAATATGTCTTTTTTGACCAATTTTGGATGACATACTATACTATGACTTTTTTGCCCGATTTCGGACGACATACTATACTATGACTTTTTTGCCCGATTTCGGACGACATACTATACTATGACATTTTTGACCGATTTCGGACGACATACTATACTATGTCTTTTTTGACCAATTTTGGACGACATACTATACTATGACATTTTTGACCGATTTCGGACGACATACTATACTATGAGATTTTTGACCGATTTCGGACGACATACTATACTATGTCTTTTTCGACCAATTTTGGACGACATACTATACTATGACATTTTCGTGTGATTTTGGACGACATACTATACTATGACATTTTCATGTGATTTTGGATGACATACTATACTATGACATTTTCGTGTGATTTTGGACGACATACTATACTATGACATTTTTGACTGATTTTGAACGACATACTATACTATGTCTTTTTTGACCGATTTTGGACGACATACTATACCGTGATGTTTTGTGTCATTTAGGGCAACATAATTAAGAATGTCTCCACAAAGTTGGTGTAGTGGTTAGCACTCTTGCCTTGCAGCGAGAAGACCCGGGTTCGAGCCCCGGTTGGAACAAGGGCCTTTCTGCATGGAGTTTGCATGTTCTCCCCGTGTGTGCGTGGGTTTTCTCCGGCTTCCTCCCACAGTCCAAAAACATGCAATGTGGGGATAGGTAAATTGGACACTCCAAATTGACCGTGAGAGTGAATGGTTGTTTGTCTCTATCTGTGTGTGTGTGTGTGTGTGTGTGTGTGTGTGGCCCTGCGATGGACTGGTGAACTGTCCAGGGTGTACCCCGCATATCGCCCGGTGTAGCTGAGATTGGCACAGCACAACCCTCTGGCAGAGGATAAAGCGGTAGATGATGACTGACTGACTATACTATGACATTTTGGACGACATACTATACTATGACATTTTCGTGTGATTTTGGACGACATACTATACTATGACATTTTCGTGTGATTTTGGACGACATACTATACTATGACATTTTGACCGATTTTGGGCGACATACTATACTATGACATTTTCGTGTGATTTTGGACGACATACTATACTATGACATTTCTGACCGATTTTGGACGACATACTATACTATGACATTTTTGACCGATTTCGGACGACATACTATACTATGTCTTTTTTGACCAATTTTGGACGACATACTATACTGTGAAATTTTTGACCGATTTCGGACGACATACTATACTATGTCTTTTTTGACCGATTTCGGACGACATACTATACTGTGACATTTTTGACCGATTTCGGACGACATACTATACTATGAATTTTTTGACCGATTTCGGACGACATACTATACTATGTCTTTTTTGACCGATTTCGGACGACATACTATACTGTGACATTTTTGACCGATTTCGGACGACATACTATACTATGACTTTTTTGACCGATTTCGGATGACATACTATACTACGACATTTTTGACCGATTTTGGACGACATACTATACTATGACATTTTCGTGTGATTTTGGACGACATACTATACTATGACTTATTTGACCGATTTCGGACGACATACTATACTATGACATTTCTGACCGATTTCGGACGACATACTATACTATGAAATTTTTGACCGATTTCAGACGACATACTTTTCTATGACATTTTCGTGTGATTTTGGACGACATACTATACTATGACATTTTTGACCTATTTCAGACGACATACTTTTCTATGACATTTTCGTTTGATTTTGGACGACATACTATACTATGACTTTTTTGACCAATTTTGGACGACATACTATACTATGACTTTTTTGACCGATTTTGGACAACATACTATACTATGACATTTCTGTCCGATTTTGGACGACATACTATACTATGACATTTTTGACCTATTTCAGACGACATACTTTTCTATGACATTTTCGTTTGATTTTGGACGACATACTATACTATGACATTTCTGTCCGATTTTGGACGACATACTATACTATGACATTTTTGACCTATTTCAGACGACATACTTTTCTATGACATTTTCGTTTGATTTTGGACGACATACTATACTATGACTTTTTTGACCAATTTTGGATGACATACTATACTATGACTTTTTTGACCGATTTTGGACAACATACTATACTATGACATTTTCGTGTGATTTTGGACGACATACTATACCATGACATTTTCGTGTGATTTTGGACGACATACTATACTATGACATTTTTGACCGATTTTGGACGACATACTATACTATGACATTTTTGACCGATTTCGGACGACATACTATACTATGACTTTTTTGACCGATTTCGGACGACATACTATACTATGACATTTCTGACCGATTTTGGACGACATACTATACTATGAAATTTTTGACCGATTTCAGACGACATACTTTTCTATGACATTTTCGTGTGATTTTGGACGACATACTATACTATGACATTTTTGACCTATTTCAGACGACATACTTTTCTATGACATTTTCGTTTGATTTTGGACGACATACTATACTATGACTTTTTTGACCAATTTTGGACGACATACTATACTATGACTTTTTTGACCGATTTTGGACAACATACTATACTATGACATTTCTGTCCGATTTTGGACGACATACTATACTATGACATTTTTGACCTATTTCAGACGACATACTTTTCTATGACATTTTCGTTTGATTTTGGACGACATACTATACTATGACTTTTTTGACCAATTTTGGACGACATACTATACTATGACTTTTTTGACCAATTTTGGATGACATACTAAACTATGACTTTTTTGA
The DNA here is from genome assembly GCF_958295425.1 of Solea solea. Taxonomy (NCBI): domain Eukaryota; kingdom Metazoa; phylum Chordata; class Actinopteri; order Pleuronectiformes; family Soleidae; genus Solea; species Solea solea. Next base: position 11,958,134 of record NC_081146.1, read on the forward strand.
CCGATTTTGGACAACATACTATACTATGACATTTTCGTGTGATTTTGGACGACATACTATACCATGACATTTTCGTGTGATTTTGGACGACATACTATACTATGACATTTTTGACCGATTTTGGACGACATACTATACTATGACATTTTTGACCGATTTCGGACGACATACTATACCGTGATGTTTTGTGTCATTTAGGACAACATAATGAAGAATGTCTCCACACAGTTGGTGTAGTGGTTAGCACTGTTGACTGTAACATAAAAGACCCGGGTTCAATCCCTGGTTGGAACAAGTCATCCCGACAATCCTGAGACGTATTTGTGTGATTTTGGATACTATACTATGACATTTTCGTGTGATTTTGGACGACATACTATACTATGACATTTTTGACCGATTTCGGACGACATACTATACTATGACTTTTTTGACCGATTTCGGACGACATACTATACTATGACATTTTTGACCGATTTCGGACGACATACTATACTATGTCTTTTTTTACCAATTTTGGACGACATACTTTACTATGACATTTTCGTGTGATTTTGGACGATATACTATACTATGACTTTTTTGACCGATTTTGGACGACATACTATACTATGACATTTTTGACCGATTTTGGACGACATACTATACTATGACATTTTTGACCTATTTCAGACGACATACTTTTCTACGACATTTTCGTTTGATTTTGGACGACATACTATACTATGACTTTTTTGACCAATTTTGGACGACATACTATACTATGACTTTTTTGGACGACATACTATACTATGACTTTTTTGACCAATTTTGGACGACATACTAAACTATGACTTTTTTGACCGATTTTGGACAACATACTATACTATGACATTTTCGTGTGATTTCGGACGACATACTATACTATGTCTTTTTTGACCAATTTTGGACGACATACTATACTGTGACATTTTTGACCGATTTCGGACAACATACTATACTATGACTTTTTTGACCGATTTCGGACGACATACTATACTATGTCTTTTTTGACCAATATTGGACGACATACTATACTATGACATTTTTGACCGATTTCGGACGACATACTATACTATGTCTTTTTTGACCAATTTTGGACGACATACTTTACTATGACATTTTCGTGTGATTTTGGACGATATACTATACTATGACTTTTTTGACCAATTTTGGACAGCATACTATACTACGACATTTTTGACCGATTTTGGACGACATACTATACTATGACATTTTCGTGTGATTTTGGACGACATACTATACTATGACTTTTTTGACTGATTTTGGACGACATACTATACTATGACATTTTGACCGATTTTGGGCGACATACTATACTATGACATTTTCGTGCGATTTTAGACGACATACTATACTATGACATTTTTGACCGATTTTGGACGACATACTATACTATGACATTTTCGTGTGATTTTGGACGACATACTATACTATGACATTTTCGTGTGATTTTGGACGACATACTATACTATGACATTTTCGTGTGATTTTGGACGACATACTATACTATGACATTTTGACCGATTTTGGGCGACATACTATACTATGACATTTTCGTGTGATTTTGGACGACATACTATACTATGACATTTCTGACCGATTTTGGACGACATACTATACTATGACTTATTTGACCGATTTCGGACGACATACTATACTATGACTTTTTCGTGTGATTTTGGACGACATACTATACTATGACTTTTTTGACCGATTTTGGACGACATACTATACTATGACATTTTGATCGATTTTGGGCGACATACTATACTATGACATTTTTGTGTGATTTTGGACGACATACTATACCATGACATTTTCGTGTGATTTTGGACAACATACTATACTATGACATTTTTGACCGATTTTGGACGACATACTATACTATGACATTTTTGACCGATTTCGGACAACATACTATACTATGACATTTCCGTGTGATTTTGGACAACATACTATACTATGACATTTTTGTGTGATTTTGGACAACATACTATACTATGACATTTCTGACCGATTTTGGACGACATACTATACTATGAAATTTTTGACCGATTTCAGACGACATACTTTTCTATGACATTTTCGTGTGATTTTGGACGACATACTATACTATGACATTTTTGACCGATTTTGGACAACATACTATACTATGACATTTCTGTCCGATTTTGGACGACATACTATACTATGACATTTTTGACCTATTTCAGACGACATACTTTTCTATGACATTTTCGTTTGATTTTGGACGACATACTATACTATGACTTTTTTGACCAATTTTGGACGACATACTATACTATGACTTTTTTGACCAATTTTGGACGACATACTATACTATGACTTTTTTGACCGATTTTGGACAACATACTATACTATGACATTTTCGTGTGATTTTGGACGACATACTATACCATGACATTTTCGTGTGATTTTGGACGACATACTATACTATGACATTTTTGACCGATTTTGGACGACATACTATACTATGACATTTTTGACCGATTTCGGACGACATACTATACTATGACATTTCCGTGTGATTTTGGACAACATACTATACTATGACATTTCTGACCAATTTTGGACGACATACTATACTATGACATTTCTGACCGATTTTGGACCACATACTTTTCTATGACATTTTCGTGTGGTTTTGGACGACATACTATACTATGACATTTCTGACCGATTTTGGACGACATACTATACTATGACTTTTTTGACCAATTTTGGACGACATACTATACTATGACTTTTTTGACCGATTTTGGACGACATACTATACTATGACTTTTTTGACCGATTTTGGACAACATACTATACTAGGACTTTTTTGACTGATTTTGGACGACATACTATACCATGACTTTTTTGACCGATTTTGGACAACATACTATACTGTGACTTTTTTGACCGATTTTGGACGACATACTATACGCTTGGGCCACACGGTGCTAAAGTGGTTAGAACTCTCGCCTTGCAGCGGGTGATTTGGGACAACATAGTATACCATGACATTTTTGAGTGATTTTGGACGACATACTATACTATGATTTTTTTTGGTGATTTTGGACGACATACTATACTATGATTTTTTTTGGTGATTTTGGATGACATACTATACTATGACATTTTTGGGTGATTTTGGACAACATACTAAACTATGACATTTTGGTGACTGTATTATAAAACATGAAAACGCAGATTGAACCTTTAAAATTTGAAGTATTTAGACAAAGTGGTATTTTGGTAGAATCAACCTTTAAAACACCAAGAGAGAGAGAGAGAGAGACTTACAAGCAGCTCCCCCTCCCCCTTCCAAACACCAGTTTCTAACGGCTGCATTATAAAATCTGACAATGTCCAAAAAAGTATAAAACTTAAACTGTGCTTGTTGAAAAACCTTAATATGTATCAAAAATGTAGGTGAGAAACGTCCCAAGTCTTGTGATCCGTTTAAAGTTTGAACCACGTCTCTACGTTACAGTATGACAACACTGCGAGGCTGATTTTCACAGGGACACAATGTGGCCAATTGTTTCTTATACATTAGGAATCTCTATTACAGGGCACTAACATTCATTAGCTCTTACTCTACTCATATTTCTACATGTCTAATACAACTTGGTTGTATCTTTTTTCTTGATTATCTTTAAGTGCATACAGCTACATACATCAACTCCCCCACCATATTGTCCCCCTACATCCCAAGTAGTGGTCAGCTGTTGCCAATAGTGCCAATAATGGTGACATAGGGCGAAAGGCAGGGAACACCCTGGACAGGTCGCCAGTCCAACACAAGGCCAACCTTTATATAATAGAGACGAACAAGCATTCACTCTCACCTACAGGCAATTTTGAGTGTCCAATTAACCTCTGTGTTTTTTGGACATGTGGGAGGACACCAGAGAAAAGCCATGCACACAGGCAACAGTGCTGGCCACATGCACCACTGTGAGGCCATAACTGAAAAGTATATTATTGAATAGGTGTAGTTTTAGCTACATAAAACAGTGCATGTCTACAGTCCCACAGTCTTGAGGCAGTTAATCTTTGAACAGTAAATGCTGTTGAGAAATGGGTCTTTGTTTTGGAACTGACATTTCTCTGTGTTTAAGCAACACTGCATCAGTAAAAAAAAAATCCCAACCCTTTGTTATAAGTCATAACCCAGTTTGTGCTACACATGAATGTCCAATGTTTTACACACTTCTCTCTGCTGTGTTTGTGTACATCTAAAACAAGACGTGTTTAAGGATGACACTGAGGGAAAAAACTCAAATCTCCGTCACTTTTAACACATTTACTGGCATTCACCAAACTGCATGACGATAAGCTCTGTGTTTGTCAATATGTTACATTTTTATGTTTTTTATATTTCTTTAGAAAATATTATAATTCAGCAAAGCTGAATACTGTATAAAATGCATGAATAATTGAAGGAACATGTTTGATACTATTGGCATGACTGATCATGTGATGGAAGGTACGCTGTACACTGAGTATCCAAGTCTGGAAGAAACAGGCTCATATCAACCCTGAATAAAACACATTTCAGAAGACTCCATGTCTAGAATAGAAGACCTGTGAATGAACCATATAGTTACAACAGATATGAATTCTAATAATGTCCAACATTATGCAGCATTTAACGTCCCAAATACACAGATAAAATAAAGAAAAAGGTTTTTCAACATTTCAACATTTTCTCTCTGACAGAGCTATATTAAATAAGCCCAAATGTTCTACTCTGTAAGGAATTGTTTGTGAGTATATGCTAAGTTTACATCTTTCTTTGATTAATTTGACATGACACATCACACCACACATGTGCATGTATATTTGAGCAAAACATGGGTTTCAAGTATAAACATTAACCTTTAGATCTGCGGCACGATGCAGTCGTTGTCTTTCAATGTGTCAAAATTTTGCAAATATAGCTTAATAAACAGGGCATCAATTTAATGTCAACATGTTTTTATAAATCTTGACGCACCCACGTTTCCCAGACTTGTGTGTTTTTAGTCATACATTTAAAGAGGCTGATACAGTAAAAACAATGACTAACATTATAAATAGTTTAAGTTAAACCAGTTTTACAGCTTTTACTCAATAGTGTAAAGGTTAAGAGCAGAGTAGCTTCCACTGAAGGAAAACCACATTAACAAATGATTAGAAACTGAAATTCTGGCGTCGCTCAGATGATTACATTTATTTGCTGAAAGAACCACTTAATGGACTATTCAGCAACATAATTTAAATTCTATTATTTATAATATGTCTGCATTTCTGTTCCAGGTGACATTTTCCTGCCTACTTTCAGGTTCTTATTATTAATTCATATTTATTCTATTGAAATATAAAAAAACCACTAACCTTTACATATTAAGTGATTTCTTCAGAAACTGTAATTTCCATTTTACTCAAAGCATGAAAATATTTTGTCATGACAAACTCAGCTGTGTTCAAGAACAAGGTTTTTCATTGTTTGCTGTGAAAAGGTTTTATGATCGTTACACAAACCCTCTGCAGCACTTTCAGTCTGCTTTTACCAGCCTGATCAAGTGACACTAATAAATAAAACCATCTGCATTTGTTTTTGCAAAGACAAAAGAAAATCTGTTGTGCAAACATGCACTGCAAGTGTTTTCTTGAGCTATGATGAATTGTTGCCATCTACTGTTTATTTTCAGTAATTCAAGAGACAAGCGTTACACTGTCCTTTAAGTCTACCATTATGCCATTTACATAAAAATTATATTTACCCTTATTTATTCATGATTACCAACAGATTAATGGCATGTCTTAGAACACTGTAAATACACTGCACGTGTTGAACAAGTGCTTGGTTTTATTCGATGTGTGGATCTTTGGTCCTTTCAATATTTGTTATTAAAATAAAAAAATAGAGATAAAAATGCAAAGAACTGCAGTGACTTGTTAATTATTGTACCCAACAATTCAATAATTAAAAACAAACAAACAAAAAAACAACCTTCAAAGCAAATTATATAACTCAATTAAAGGAGAAAAGTGATGAAATGTGCAAACTGACATTGTAAGACCTTTATTTATGTTTTTATTAAACAATTTGTTTAAAGTTGTTTATGATTTATGCAGTTTGTTGGGGTTCTATATATACAAACAAAACAGCTGTACTATGACACAGTATATTAACCGGACCATGATTGTCTTTCAATATTTATAGCACCATGATAATTATAAATGGGGTGATTTGATGACTCATGCTCAGTCTTCAAAGCCAAATAAAGCAAACCCTTATTATTAGTACATGCTTACAAAAGTCGAGTACAAATCGTAAGAATGCTACTGTTCTCAAATCACAAGCTGCAATTATATATAAACTCTCTTTGCCTCACATTATAGAAAATATGCAGTTCAAAATGCTCAAAAAACAAACAAACAAAAAAATGTGGTTTGACCTGGAAGACATCAGCAGAACTGAAAAAAAAAAAAAATGTAATCAAATATTATCAAGGATATAAAGTTATTGAAATGAAGGCCAAGGAAAGGACTTACCTTCCAGCGGTTACCACATTCATTACACAGGACAAATGTGGTCATTGGCTCGTCAGCACTGCGTGTCTGCACCTAAACACACACACACACACACGCATAAATAAGCAGGATAATCGATCTTAAAAAGACATGAATGAACTCAAAACAGTTCAATATTAAGTATTTACTGCAGTTGTAATAGAATACAAGGTCATAAATGTAGCTTCAGGCAGTCGCCGACGCATGGCTTAGGCATTCAGGTGACATGAGTCACTCACTATGACATACATCACACGCGCCCTTTCAAATTTTCAATCTATCTACACTGCAGCGCCTCCCTTTTCTCTCACTGCCTGTCATTCAATTTGCTGCCTCATTCCATCAGCACTCCACACATCCCATATAGTATTATCTGTGGGGGGGTGGGGCGACCGGAGCCTTAACGTCAAACTCAAATATGCCTTCCCTGCTGCAATAAAACATTTTAAAGCTGAGGTGTCTGACTGAAAGATTGATTTGTTGCAGTTGTCCATGTCCTTGGTAAGGTGATCACTGAATAATGCCACAAAATACACAAAGGAGTGATGATATAACCACGTAAAAGCAGCACTGCAGCAGCTCTAAATGTTTATTTTCTATTTATCTTTTGAATGTGCGCGTGTAACACTTAAGGGCCAAGGACTCCTCACTGCTGTTCTGTATTTTGAAGCACATCTCTAAAAAAAATGTCTACATCTGTCTCACACTGTTAAAAAGGACAGGGACAGTTTTTTTTTCTAAAGGGAATCCAAATAAAACATGACAGGCCAGCTGCTGATCAGGAGGAAGAGCAGCGCGTCCTTGAACCAAAAGGTCAGCGCTTCGATCCCTAGCTTCTCCAATCCATTACCAAAGTATCATTGGGAGAGACACTTCATTCACTGTATAAATGCCATCGACCAAACCTGACAGTAAGCTCATTATTCACCCATCTCTCTTTGCTGGTTTTCTTCTCGCTCATTATACGACTCCTGCACACCAACCGTCTCACTACTTCAAAAACATGTGAGTTAACTTTTACTTACTATAACGATTAACTGGCTTCTTTCAAAGTCCACTGCAGTTACACTGGAAATTGTAATGTAGTCTCTTTTTTTATTATAATAATAATTATTATTATCATCATTATTATTATTGTTGTTGTAACCCACTTTCTGTATGTGTTAAGGTCTGCTTGTGTGCATCATGTGCTGGCACACACTCTATGTCTAACTTTTATTTAACCACGGAGGCTCACCGAGATTAAAAATATCTTTTACAAGAAGGTCCTGGCCCAGGACTAGCAACAGCTCATTTAGTGGGGTCACAGGCAGAAACATAATACTGAGACATAACACATCATAATAAGCATAAAATATTCATCCGAGAACAATAATAAAAGACAGAATTACTAAATGTGCCCCATAAAATCATAAAATGTCCAGCATTCCACAATAAAACAGGGCACAGTGATTCCACTAAAACACACAGCCAGATTCATGTGACTCCAAGTTATTCAAAGTCAATTTTAAAATATTCCACATCACACCGGCTATGTGAGACTCAACAGGTTTTGTAAATTGTTCCAAGCTGACACCTTTTTCCCCCAATCCAGTGCAGACATTTAGGACATTTAATAAATAAGTCCTGCAAGTGCAGGTCGTCTTTTCCACCGCTTTGAAGGAAAATGAAGGAGGTGACTGGGTCTGTGTTTACAGTACCTGGTTGTAGGTGCAGTTCCTCTTCTTGCACTTGCCGCACTGCAGCAAGTCAGTGGAGGTGCCACCAGTTTTGGCCATCTGGTGCTCCCTGATGGCCTCCAGGGTGAGGGCGTTCCTCAGCTGTTTCAGCTCGTCACTGGCCATTTCCTACAGAATGACAACATGTCATGGCAGCAGAGAGTTCAGAGCACAGAGTACAGAAGCGGCAGCGGTCGAGCTGTGTACCTCAGCAGACATGGCAGCGATGCGGCTCAGGTCAATGTTCCCGGCCAGGACGTTTTTGCGGAGCCCGGGGTTCTTCGGGTCCTTCAAGTTGCTGATGCGGCTGCGTACTCTGTTCTTATACTTCAGATCGGTGGCCTTTATCTCCTGGTAGATATGTGCGACCACGTAGTCAAGGGAAGTTTAAAAATCTATCGTGGTTTGTATCTAAGCAACATATTTACATCAGCTGACATTGTTTCCATTTGACAGATGAATCAAGTCAAACTGAAGGATATGATCTTCAATCTCCGCTGCCATGCCGTCACAGTTGGCTCCAAAGATTTTGTAGTCATCTGTGAAGACCAGAGAGACGCAATTCATCTTAATCTGCACACAACTCGTATATAAGGCGTATGTAGTTTGATGCTCTATAAAAGGTCCAGTGTAGACAGTTTATTGGCAGAAATGGATTATACAACCCTTAGCAATCTTTGTAGTATATAATCACTTTGTTTTTTGTAGACCTTGAAAAAACCTTACAGGTTCCTACACTTGGTTGACATCAAATTCAAAAGATTTTTCAAGTCCCTCAAATTCAAGGATCGAATGTGTTGACACAGCTTAAGATGGAAGGGCAACTTGTAAGAGCCGCTTTGCCCACAGCATCGTCCTTGGGATCTTTGTAATTTCCCAAGGACTTGGAATTTGTATTTCCGAGGCATCACATCATTTGCTCTCTCTTGATTAACGATACTTGCTCATAGGAGACATTTACCTAAATATTATCTTTACTTCTTTCTAGCACAAAATGTCTATTTAGTTTAACCTTTAAGGACAAGATTTCAAGGACTGAAAACCCTGACTTTAAATAGACTTTAAAAGGGCATGAAAAATGTGGGCATAAAAATCTGAATAACCACCAGTGAGCATCAGTTGGTTGCAAAAAATAAATTTGAATAAAAGTCTATTGCCCATAACGGCCCACTTTACACTTAATTTATACTGTCAGTGAACATTTTCCTGATGAGTTACTCTCAGTCTCTAGTTCTTCAATAGAACATGATGCCAGTGTTGTAAATCATGTTTCCCTTTAGAGGAAAGTAGATGATAAAGTTGACAAAGTTGTGACTGGAGACCAGATGCAGGTTCACAATTTGTAGGTCTCACCATTGGACACAATTTCTACACACTGGACCTTTAATGCATGAGGATGTTGTGTTTCACTGTAAATGTTGAAGTGTAACATTAGCCTCACTGTCCGTGCGCAGGGCAGCTGTCAGCATCTCAATGCACTTGTCTCTGACGGTGTCTCCAGTAGCCAGGTGTGGGGACAGTGGACCTCCAGGAGAACTGAAGCCGGGGGACATGGGGCTGGTGGGAGTAGTGGGAGTTTTAGGAGCCTCGAGCTTTCCTTTCCTGCTATAAAGACACAATCACAAAGCCTTATTTCCACATCTGGTGTTTTTGGTCTGGTTTAGACCAAACTGAACTGGCTGGATTTGTTTCAGGAGCCAAAATTACATTTTTTTACATATATATATATATAATTGTACGAGAGGGTGTCTATCTGTTCAGAGACATCTGTGCAGGCTAATGACGGCTTAGCTCCATTAGTTGTTGTTGTTGTTTTCGCGGATGGCTTGATAACACATTTTTGTGTGTGATAGCAATTGTTATCCTCTGGGAGTGAAGCGACAATCAGTGTGGGAGAGATAAAGAGTTGCAACCTACAAATAGCTGCGTCTACATGCCTGTCCTGCTGATTCTGAAGGAGGCTCATTCATAAATGTCAACAACATTTAGCAAATATATGGCTCAAATTGACAAGTATTTCAATTTGAAGCAGTAATCTAATGTTGTTTTTTAGGCTTTCTATTCTATGGTTTATCAATTTAATGAAAACAGTTCCCCACTCCCCAGGCCTGTACTGACAGAATACAGATTCAAATATATACAGTTTAATATGTAGAATTTCTTCACTCAAATATCTAAAAACAAACAAAAAAACAAACAAATGGTCGATATTTTTTAAAGACACGTTTTTGCACGACTTCCATAGAAAAGGTAACAAACAGGCAACTAACGGAGGAAACCCCCAGAAATGACATGAGTGAGGAAGAAATATTTGGTACTACTTGTTGAGTGTGTTGTGTTTGGCACAATACATATGATCCCATTCTGCTTCCCGACGTTATCGAATTACATCTTGTTTCATTGTTTTAATTGAAAGAGCACTAGCAGCAGAAATTACATTATGTGCCTTTTAAAATTTAGTTGACATGTTATCAAAGAATTGTCTATTCATGCAGCCAACATACAATTCACTCTATTTCAGCTCCAATATCATTTGGTCTCCACCAACTCATGACAATAATATGTGACCACTTGGCAACTTCATGTTCGAGCAGGAAACGTGTGATTGAGGGGTTTTTTTTTACCGGCTGCTGCTAGAAAATAATGAGACGAGTGAGATCATAAACATCACTAGGATTATTTTTGAGATACCTTTCAACACTGTCAGTTGAGGGCTTCCTCTGTGGAGGTCCAGGCTGAGGGGTCTTGGAGCTGTGCGAGTCTCTCCTATGATATAAAGTCTGCATCATTATCTGTTTGTTTCTTATTAAAATTAATTAATTGTCACATCATCATTGCACCGGTGAAGGTTAAGTCATTTTTACCTTTCACTCGTTAGCTTCTTTGCTGGTAGAGGACAGCTTTTCTTTGCATCAGTGGAGTCACGTCTACAGTAAATGTGATGAGAGCGTTTCAGTGAATCTGGATTTATTGACTATGTTTACTTCTGTTTAAAGTGAGATTGGTATTGTTATATATGAGTTGTACCTGTCCGCTTTGGAGTCAGATGAGGGACGTTTCACAGGTTGTCCAGGCTTTGAGTCACAGGAGTCCTTCCTGCAAGAAAAGAGAATTTATGTCCTAATAAAATACAAAGAGATAAAACACAGACCTGGGTATTATGTTTGACACAAAACAGCGTAAAAGAAAACATGCACAACTACTTATTTTACTGCTCCTGCACACCTGTGTTTTTCTTTCTTGACATCCAAGCTGGGCCTTTTGGGAGGTGGTTGTTTACCATCAGAGGAATCTTTCCTGAGAAAAAGAAACATTTGTGTTTTGTTTATTATTATTATTATTTTTTTTAATTAGGTTGTTAAAGAGGCAAACTCTTAATGCACTCAAGATAACAATTAGTATTGATAGGCCAACCTTTCTCGTTTCACTTCGTCTGAGGTTTTGTTCGAGACTTTGCTGTCCGATGAGTCTTTCCTGCAAAAGGGAACACAGAAGCTGTGATGAAACTGAACAGCGGATCTACTCCAGCTTGAACTATGTCACAACACAAAAGCAGAAGCGAGATATTTAAAAAAAAAAAACTAAATTATAAAGCCCTGTTGATCGTTATGCTATCTCATGTTCCAACTCATGGTGTCCCAAACCAAATTTTTATCCCCGATACATCTAACACAAAACACTACAAACTGCAGGCGATGGCCGTTATATGACGCTGAGTTTCAGTTAAATAATAACAAGTGACTTTTATACTTTATATAAAAAAAGAATGTGTAAATGTAAATACATAATTCATCAGAAAACAAAAGTTACATGTGTAAACTTACATGAATAAGTAATACTCTGTAACTGTAATTGCCTTTTGCAGATTGTTTAAAAAAATGGCAAAAAATCAGCTCGATTAATTGACCTGATTCTACTACAAACATATTTAATCTAATATACTATATTGTGTCAATATTCTGTATAAAAGACCATAAAGAAAAAGAATCCCCAGATGCCAGACCTGTCTCTCTTCACGTGATCCGATGTCTGTTTCTTCTGTGACGGAGGTTTCGAGTCCAGCGACTCCTTCCTGCTGTGGCAGATACAAAAGGATACGATGCAGAGCAGAACTTTACAAGTGCAATAACAAAACAACTAATCCTCCCAGACACGTCAAGGCAGTGATTTCAGACTTGCACCACTCATCTGATGCAGACCTCTCTCTGTCCTTTTTCCCCTCTAGAGAGGGACGCTTCGGAGGAGGTGGTGGGTGAAGGTGAAGAGGGAGCGGAGGAAGAGGAGCATTGGGGTCGGGAGGCTCTTTTCTAAATTAAGAGACGTGTTTGAGCTGAATCACTTCAGGGTGAGAGGAAACACAAATCTGATCAAGTGCAGATCCTGACCTTGGTGGAGGTGGATGAAGGTGAAGAGGGAGCGGAGCTATCGGAGCGTTTGGGTCCGGGGGAACTTTCCTGATGCGACAATTCACATTTTGTTGGAGAATAGACTGAAACCTCACACATCTCTGTATCACATAAGAAAACCACACACATGCACCAAAGCATGTCTGACCTCTCATTCTTTGCCTCGAGTAGAGGTCGTTGCTTTGCCAGAGGAGAGGCAGGTTGAGAGGCGTGAGGACGCGTATGTCGGGAGGAAGAGTCTTTACCGTCCTTCCTGAACAAATATCACAACAGTTGAGATCAGAGCGCTATCCCACCCGGCATGCTGTTGTAGCTCAATATAAAATCTGAAATCTTAAATCACACACACCTGACTAACTCATCACAGCATGCACCATGCACAGCCATTATCCAGTTAGGCCACGAGTCTGGTTATAAAAGTGCATGAATAAATGTTAAAAAAAAAGTGTATATGAGTAATTCAGAGACGTCATGATATCGTGCGGTGTTTACACAAACGTCCCCGCAGCTCAGGTGAGACCTGACCTTTCTATTTTCACATCCAAAGAGGGACGTTTGATCAGGAGAGGAGGTCGAGCAGGTCGGGGAGGAGAGGGGATCCGAGTGGGATACAGAATGCTGCCATCTAAGACTCCTCTCCTGGAATAAATAATTCAGTCTCAAGCGCTGTTGGATGTTTCTGATGTGTAATAATCAGTGTTTGAGCCGCCGTCTGCTCACCTTTGAAATACTGTCTTGTGAATATCAGTGGGTTTCTCTCTCTGCGGTTCACTCTGCAGTCTCTCTTGCTGCGGTGTATTCGCCGGCCTCTCATGTCTGCCGTCTTCCCTCAGCTTGTCCTTCTTTGCGTCACTGCGGTGCTTCTTGTGCTCCTCGTGGTACTTCCCCTTTTGATGTTCTTCAAGGTGTCTCGGCTTTTTTGGTGTCTCTAATGGTCTTTGTTTCCTTGGTTCTGTCTTGTATTTTTCACCCTGCAGGTCTGGAACATGCTTCTGTTTCTTGTTGTCTGTCTCCAGGTGTTGATCCTCCACGGATTTTTGTTTCTTGGATTCTTCTAAATGCTTTTCTTTATTGCTTTCTTGTGGCTCCTCCAAGTGCTTTACATCCCTGAGTTCATCCTCGTGTCTCTTTTTGTTCTTGTGCTCATCGCTATGTTTCTCTTTTGTCTTTTTATCCAAGTGTTTTTTGTCAAGATTTGAGTCATTCTTGAGTTTGACATCCAGTCTCCTGTGACTAACAGAAACAAAGGAAGCTTTTGTTCAAGAGTCTGCAAACACTCACTTATACTCACAGGTTTGTTGATGTAATGCACATAAGGCTATTGCAGGAAATCAAATGTCTATATATTGATCTGTATCTGTGATCAAATTATCAAAATAAGCTGCTGCAAACAGTTTTAACGGCTCCTTACAACGTAAGGGAGTCTTATTTTATTGTAAGAAAAAGGAACAAGTATTTTTTTACAACAGAGTAAATTACACGAAGCCCTTCACACATCACATTAGCTTGGATATGAAAATATAAACCAGTAACGATATATAAGATGGAAATACAACAGTCCATATACTGAGATTTCAAGTTGATGGTCTAATAAAGTTTGAGGAGAAATGCAGGGCTTCAGTTAAAGATTGGGCGACCACTGCTTTCAGACCTTCTTAAGAAACTTACACTTATAAATACAAATACTTAAAAATCTGTTTGAAAACCACCACACGACAGACACAGTCACATAAGGAATTGGACTTGTAATTTATCTAATCCAGGCTGGGGTGCCTCTGAGCAGGGCACCGATACCGTCAGTGTCAGTATCGGACAGATAAGAATGTAAAATCCCATACAAGCCAAAAATCCTATATGTCACGTGCTTCACTATGGACCGACTGTAAAAATGTAAATAACAATCAGCAAAAGCATTTTAGCTGAGTCATGTTTAGGCTGTTGTAATATCGGTATCGGTAGATATTGGTATTGGACAGAAAAAAGTGGTATCGTCCCATCCCTGATGTGTTTCTGTGCCCGTGCAGCACCTGCGAACATACTGACCTACTCTGTGTCTTGGAGGGTGAGCTGTTTGGAGACACTGCAGTTGCGCTGGAGTCCACTCCATTCTTCATTTCAGTTGATTTCTCAGAGCAGCCAGAGTCTGTGAGGGATCATAAATATTAGCAAATCATCCCGTATGCTGCCGTATTCATTGCACAAACAACTTATTACAAGTAAACACAGTGTGTAAATCAACTCTCAAAGGTCACAGAGTCACATGTACCCAGGAGTCTTTTCCAGTCTTTGATAAGGACCTTTGCCAAGGCAATGACTTCCTCGTCTGTGCAGTGCTTCCTGATCCCGTTCACGGACATGCCTATCCTCGTTTCCTGCAACAATCATATAAATGAGCTCTGCCGTCTATTTTTATAAACATGTTATACACTCACGGGCCACTTTATTAAGTAACACCTGCTCAACTGCTTGTAAACGCACACATCTAATCACATCACAAAACAACCTGATGAAGTTGACCGGCTGGTATATTCTGGTGTTTTTTTTCCACACATCTCAGGTTTTACAGATAAGATCATGGTGAGCTGCAGCTCTCTGGAGAATGACAGAACCACTTGTCACAGTCATGGTATGCAGAGGACCCTCTCTCTCTCTCTCTCTCTCTCTCTCTGAAACACATGTCGAAGCCTGAAGCAGATGGCCTTCAGCTGCAGCAGGTGCCAAGCTGGCCACTAGTGTCACTAATAAAGTGGCGGGTAAGCGTAAGTGACCCAGTAGATCTACCTGAAGAAGTTTGAGGGTCATGTTGAAACCTCTGAGTTCTTTCAGCAGGTCCATGGCGCCCTCCTGCACAAACAAAACAATAACAACAACACATACTTAGACTCATACAAATGGAAATCATGGGATTAGACCTAAATAGTTTCCCCTCAGCATTTAGAAAATGAATAATTGAATATTAATGACATACAACTTGAAGAATGAATGGAATAAGCGTTTCCACGGATGTCGGCTTTTCTCTTATCACAAGCGTGAATTCCTGTAACTGACGTCCCGCGCGCGCCTATCCAGTCAAAACACGCACTTGACTTTATCAACATTCTGTGGTTAAATTTTTTTTTCTGTTTGATTTAACGTGTCATCAGCAAACCCGCGGACAAGGTGACAACGCTTGATCCACGAGGCGCTGCACACTCGAGGACCGAAATTGGAGCAACTGCAGCAATTGGAGAGACCGCGCCAAACACCTGTTGATCTCTGTCACAGTACAGTCACTCTCTCGGGTTACATTTGTACACACACACACACACACACACACACACACAGAGAGAGTCAACAGAAACCAAAGTTATCCTCTCAGACAAACCGGAGCAAACCATTTCTTTTACAGAGGAGACATTCACGGGCCTTCGGCGCAGCACGCGGTGGCAGGACAACGAACGCGCCACCTGTGGGTGTCAAAGTACATTCTCACCGTGTTATTCCTAGACACCATCTTGTCCAGTTTCTTTGCGATCCGGATGAGATCTTCCTCTCGCGTCATCGCTGCATTTAATCGACTTGAAGACACAAAAACAAGTGCGACGACTTTGTAAGAATTTAGTGAAACGAGAAGAAAATAAAATGGATCCGCGCGGCAGTTCGGACTTTACGCACGGCGCACTCATTCAGTTCAGAGGCGTGTCCTGCTGCACGAGCCCAGCTGACCGGAGCAGAGACACATGACAACAACTAAATATAGACACTGTAGTGTACACACTGGACAACACACGGACGTCAACCTAACGGCGACCAATTTAAAACCATATTTTTAACTTTAACAGTGAAGCGAATAGTGTTGGATCTATAGAGTGTGTTTTATTTGTGTGTGTATGTGTGTGCATGTGTGTGTGTGTCGCCTCAAACTAGGTCAATGTCTAATGATTGATCCAACCCGAAGTCAGTATTTACTCCAGATCCAGCAGCTGTTGTGCCAAAGAGCCTCACAACCATTCATTGTTATTATTATTATTATTATTATTATTATCATTATCATTATCATTATTATTATTATTAGCATTATCATTATCATTATTATCATTACTATTATTATTAGCATTATCATTATTATCATTACTATTATTATTAGCATTATTTTTATGCATGTTGGTCTTGCATGGTGCAAAATCAAAGTTCATGTGTAAACAAAACTCTTGCCGTTGGGGGGCGCTGTGATGTAAGACTACATACACTACACAAACAACTTCTCAGTACAACTGAACAGATGCTATCTTCACCATTTACTCTCCCTTTACACACACACACTCTCTCTCTCTCACACACACACACACACACACACACACACATTCAGACCAGGTTCACGGAAACCTTTACGATCCTTTTGAGCAAAGACTGAGATTTTATAAAGATTGATTAGTTATAATTATTACAATTTAAATACTATAGTTGTCTTCTCTTTTTTTTAGGACGTCACTTGAGGGAAAAATAACAGTTGTTTTTCAAGAATCACAGAAATGCAGTGACTAAAAGAAAATACCTTATAGATTTTAAATAAAAGATTATTTAAAATGACTTCAGCCTGCAATTGCATGGGCCTATGCTATTCACAGTCTTCCTCTGCGGTTTTACAGTGAGTTGACTGAGGTCCGATAAATAAACATTCAGAGGATGAACTTACTTTCTCCAGTGTTGTCTACAAGGGCCTTTGTATTCCCCTGGGAGGGGGGGAGAGTGTTTATTTCTAAACTCTGACAACTTCTTGGAAGCAATCACTTACATAATGTTTTTGCTGAAAACCTTTCCCTGAGGGAACGAGCACCCAGAGCCTAAATTCATAATGCTAAACTCCCACAGTCCACTGGGAACTGGATGTCGTCTCAGCTGTGGCTGTGGGAGGCAAAAGCATGTGACATGCAGGTTGCAATGGTTTGGTTCAAATATCAGTGGGATGAAGACTTTAATTGGTTTGAATTTCACTGTCTAGAAATGTACTCGTACCCAACAGTTTATGTGGACACAGTTTATGTAGACAGCAATGCTCTCTCACATAATTGTATATCATTACACAGCAGTATTGTCTGGAAAAGTTAAATGTCAGCCCTCAAGATAAAATGCAAGTGTTCTTTATTTTTTTTTTTAAACAACAGTGTGTTCAAATTTATAGCCTTTAAATATAAAGCAGGGCCCATGAATCTAAGAGCAGGCTGTGGCGATCATCTTGCACTTCAGGGGTTTGTAACTTAACTGTGTTAATGAAGGCAGGGGAACATAGCCTATAGGCTAAGTATTCGTCTTGAGCACAAAGACTAATCCCTTTATGCTGCTCTTACACAACAGGCTGAGTGTGTAAACTGCCCCTGCCCCTATACCTGAATACAACAGTGTGTCTGGCAGGTAGAGATAGTGTCAGGCGGCTCAAGAAGTGGAACGGCTCAGTGTGAGTTAAGAGAGGAAGCAGGCCAAGAGGAAAAGACAGTGATCAGGAAGAGAAAAGCAGTGGATGAGGTTAAAGAGCTGCTGCCCTACTGTTGCCTCTGACCCCTTATCAGACGCATAGACTGTCTGACCTGTTCTCACTCTGTGTGTACATCTTGTACCTCCAACCTTAAATTAGATAAGTGGTTTTCAAACTTTTTTATACTGAGCTCTTGAAGTAACGCCATTATTGCCAAATACAGAGGTGTAAATAGGCCGAGCAAAGTCAGCTATGGCAGATTTATTCCCAATAAGATCATTGCTCTCTCATCATCCTCTTCTCCCTCACATATACCACAGTCTGAGAACCAAGGAATTCGACAATTGCTTTAAATGTTGAACATTTGTGACAACCAGTCAATTTAATTTCTAGAGAACATTTAAAAAACGACCAAGGTTGACCAAAGTGCTTCACAGAGTTAAAGGCACAGCAGCATAAAATAAAGTCTCTAGAGAGAAGTGTACTCCTAGTGGTGGTCCCAAGCTTTGATAAATGGAGAGGGTTGTATCAGTGAGGTCACCTTTGCCAAATTAGGAGTTAGAGGAAATACAAATGAGGATTTACAAGTTAGGAGGCAGTGGGACAGAAGGAAGGGTAGAAGTGAGGAAGTGAGAGTAGGGATTTAAAACACAGGGACTGTGACTGGCAAAGGGTGAGTGCTGGCTGATTTGATGGAGAGAAGGAAGGGAGATTGTGTGTGCAAAGAGACCAGGTGGAAGGGAAGCAAGTCCAGGAGCATCGGAGGAGGATTCAAAGTGTTCTACCATGGTTTAGATAGAAAGTGAAATGGGATATAGATATCATTTTGAAGGAAGAGTTTGTGAAGAGGTTTGCAGCCAGAAATTGAAGGTCTGACGTTGAATGTTGTCAGTGCTTATGCCCCACAAGTTGGTTGTCAGTCAGAAGAGAAAGAGGAGTTCTGGAGTAAGTTGAATGAAGTGGTAGAGACTGTCTTCCCAGGAGAGAGAGAGTGGTGATTGAAGCAGACTTCAATGGGCATGCTGGTGAAGGGAACAGAGGTGAGGAGGAGGTGTTGGGTAGGTATGGGCTATAAGGAGAGGAAATGTGGAAGGACATATAGTTGTGGATTTTGCAATAAAGGATCAGGGAGGAGCATAGGGTGAGCTATAAGAGTGGAGAAAGACACTCACAGGCCGATTATATACCATGTAAGAGATGGTGATACCAGGGGAGAACATGACTAGACATGGCATCCATCATTGAATGTTAGTCTGCAGGATGACTTTGGAAATCAAGAAGTGGAAGCAAGTGAAGTCAGAGCCGAGTATTAAATGGTGGAAGCTGGAAAAGGAAGAATGTTGTGCAGAGTTCAGGGAGAAGTCGCGACAGGCTCTGAGAGTGTAGTGAAGAGAGAAGACTGGGAAAGTACAACTATAAAATCCTTTGTATAACTTGGTGGTGGAACGAGGAAGTAAAGGAAAGTATCCAAAGGAAAATTATGGCAAAGAAAAAGTGGAGCAGCCAGGGAGATAAAGACAGTAGGCAGGAGTACTGGGAGTCTAGATGTGCAGCAAAGAGTGAGGTGAGAAAGAAAAAGGCTTATAGTGAGTTGTATGAGAGGCTGGACACTGAGGAAGGAGAGAACGACCTGTATGGATTGGCTAGACAGAGAGATGGAGCTGGAAAGGATGTGCAGCGGGTTAAAGTGATTAAGGACTGAAATGGAAAAGTTCTAACATGCAAACAGAGTGTTGAGAAGATGGAAGGAGCATTTTGAGGAGCTGATGAATGAGGAAAATCAGAGAGATGGAGGGAGGGAGATAGTGCCTCCGAGGATTAGTAAGGAGGAAGCTATGAAGAGGATGAAGAGTGGAAAGACAGTTGGTCCAGATGACATACATGTGGAGGTATGGAAATGTGTAGGAAAGAAAGCAGGGGATATTTTAACCAGATTGTTTAACACAATCTTGGAGAGCAGGAAAATGCCTAAGGAATGGAGATGAAATAGTAGTGGTGCTGATTTTCAAGAACAAGGCTGATGTGCAAAACTGCAGTAATTACAGAGGCATAAAGTAGATCGGCCACACCATGAAGATGTGGGAAAGAGTTGTTGAAGCTTGGTTAAGGAAAGAAGTGAAGTTCAGCGAGCAGCAGTATGGGTCTGCGCCATGCCAGTGACCAGGTAATAAAGAGTTTATTACCTGGTCACAGAGTTTATTACTTGGTCACATTCACACATGTGGAAGTGGAAGTTAATTCTTGAGGCAGCTGAGATGAGAGTTTTGCACAAACAATCAGCAGCATCTCCCTGTTTTATGTGCAGACACTGACTCTCCCCTCACTTTGACTTCAAGGTGGCTCTTGGTTGCATAACAACATCCGTGTGCATTCCCATCCCGTACACTGCTCTGACGTACTCTTGGGTCAGGCTCTGCTGCAGGGGTTGACAGTCTATCATTAGCCTTTTCGGGTCTGACCACATCAAGTCCTATCTTGTCTTTGCTTGTGGTAGAAAGTTAAAAGCACTCTGAGCTGGAACTTTCTGAACAGAAGGAGGTGAGCGTGGTCCTGCACCCCCTATTGTGCAACACATCACTCCATCACTTTTTTTTAAACAAAGAGTTAACACAAATCCAGCAGGGAACATCCACAAGTATACTTTCTTCTGTGTGCACCTCGCCCAACGCCAGTGTCTCTGCCAGTCCCAGACCAGAGACGCCAGAACTGGGCAATTATGGCAATTTTTGGATGACATCAGACCAGAAAATGAATGATTTCATTTAGCTGTCAATTTTTTTTTTCTGGATCTGAGGAAGGATGCAGAGCCTGTAATAGAGCATGTCAAAACAGAGTGGGAGAATTGTTTAGACGTTCACATCTGCATTTGGCTAGAAGGTAATCCCAGCCTGCTGGGGTTGGTGTGTCTGTTAATAATGACCACTGTACAGTCCTGGTACTTGCACAAAAAAACCTAAATCTCCCTGAGAGGTTGGACCACCCAAAGACTTCAAGCACATCCTTGTACCTTTAGCTGCCTCAGTTTTGCTGGCAGACGGGCCGACAGACAGACAGACAGACAGACAGACACACACCACATCCAAAAGTGTTTTGGTGGTGCCACTGTTTTAGGCTACCTTTTACCAAAATAACTGGTGGTGCCACTGTTAGACACAATCCAACCAAAATAACTAAATGACTAACAAAACTAAATTTGAATTACACACTGAGAAAGACATGGTTAACCCCATTCCTGACTCAAAAAAGGGACAGTTTCTACTATAAATCACTTAAACTTGGGGTTCATGAAGAATTGAGACGGAGAAACGATTCACCCTCTCGCTGCACAGAGAATACCCCAGGGAAGCATTTAAAGGCGGAAAAAAACCTGGAAAGGGAAATGTAAAATATGTACTATAACTTATCCACAACCGTCAATTACACACTGGCATAGTGGACAGACACTGAGTCATTTGTATAGTGCGTCTGCAAAAAGATCCTGTGGTTCTTCACAAGGCTGCGATTTGATCCCTGTGCACTCTTCGTTAGCTCTGGAGCTTCGGCTTTATGCTGACAAACAAGTGCATAACGACCTTTGACTTGAGATTAAAGAGGGGAATTCCTTTGAAATGAAGCAACGGATCTGGAGGGAAGAGAGACTCAAGGAAACACAGCAACACAGTTTTGTGTTTGTATGAACGCCATCAGGCAAGACGACTCCTCTGTGTTTGGCCCTTCACACGTGATTCACTACGTGCGTCCACCGCGCAGTCACAGAGCCATTCACATATTATGTCAAAACACAAGCCAGTCAGATCTATCTGTGCTAATCGACTGACCCTACGCTAACAGGCTGAATTGCGACAGTGTGTAAATCCATTCTTACTCTCATTTCCTTTTCAACTGCCCGCTAATCCAATTAGAGCACCGTAGCTCAAAAACCTGCAATGTCTCCCGTCCCTGTCACTGTCAACAGCTTCTGCCTCCACAAGTTAGATGTTTACAGGAACTGCAGTGATGACTTAAGATAAGGAGATATATACCGTAAGATATGAACAGTGTGCACAACATTCAAATCAGCATATGTTTCCCATTTGGAGGTTTATTTTTGGAGAAATGTGGGTCCCACGCCTGACACCTGACGTTTATTTCTAAAGTAGAACTGTATATCATGTATGTAATCGAGTTCAGTGCATCATCATGTGGAATAAGTTTATCCACTGTCACCTGTGACTGATTAGTATTTCATTGTTCTTCATTGAATATGCATACTTTCCGCAGGCTGATGTTTCATTTTCTCATTTTGTTTTTGCACGTCACGAGGGTCTGCGTGATCCACACACTGTGAGCAGTGGATGAAATTATTGTTTGGGGCAAAGCAGTGCACGGATTGTGATTCTGATTTTATTGAGACTGCACGTGGAATGGCCCAAAACAAGAGTGATCCCAGTATATGGTCTTGGATTCGATAATTTACTGTACATTTGTTTTCCCTCAGCTGGATCCATGTGGGAGTAACTCAAAACAGTGAAATCTGGACGAAGAAAAAAAAAATACAAGGGTCTATCCAAACATCTTTCAGCTGTTTTTGTTTCAAGTTTGTGGTGGATTTATTACTACCACATGAGACTGCAACAGCCCAAAGGAAACTGCTAATCTCATCCAAGAGCTTCAAGAAGAAAAAAAAACTCTCCCCTGATGGCCTTGGAGGGTTACCCCAAGGTCACACAGGCCGACGTGTTAATGCGTGGGTGATGTCATGAGCGAGAGGTCCCGAGTAATGAAATCAGGATATATATCAATGCCTGTGAAAGGGCATGTCAGTGCATCCAGTGCAGTGGAAGTGTTTCTGCGTGTGTTTGGGGAAATGGTTGAAGGATGATGTGTATATCTGTAACTGTTCTGGTTCACTGACATGGCCTCTGGGAATTTCAGGAGTCTCAGAGTAGAGTCTTTAATGTGTAGTATTTTCAGTTAATTCATTCATTCACCTTCTAACGCTTAGGGCGAAAGGCAGGGAAACATCCTGGACAGGTCACCCGTCCATCACAGGACCACAGAGAGACAAACAACCATCCACTCTCACACTCACACCTACGCTCAGTTTAGAATGTCCAATTTGCCTATTCCACAAATCGGCATGTTTTTGGACTGTGGGAGGAAACCGGAGAACCGGGAGAAAACCCACGCACACACGGGGACAAACATGCAAACTCCAGTTATCGTGAGAAAATGTGTTTCATTCTGTCAAGTAAACTGGATTTTTTTTCCCCCGCACACACTGTAAAAAACAGTGATTAACAGAGAATTTATGAAAACGATCATGAAAATGTTCTCTGTGTAAAAATCATTTTTAGAATCGCCACCACACTTAGACGTCTGTGTGAGGGAAAGCACAGTAGGCTAGATTAGATTTATTTAGATTATCATTGACTGACTGATAAAAGCAGTAAAAACATAAAACGTCTTTCAAAACAGAAAACAATGAAATGATCTATTGAACTTGTGTAAAAGGCATCAGAGGTCATGGAAAATGCTACTGGTGTCAGAATTAATTTGTCAGACTTTAGGGCAAAGCTCAAGTACAGTGTAACTTTAGCATCACAATAAAAAACGGTTTTGTATTTCCTTTAACTTGAGCCTGTTGAACAAGGATTAATATTAAATAAAAAATTGGACCTAAAATTGAGCCGTGGGTGAGGAGAACTTTAGAGCAAATAGTTCAACACTGACCAAGACAAACCAGGGCAGATGAATCTAAATCCTCCTTACTAGGCCTTTACTGTAAGAAGTCCTGCTTATTTATCCTAGAAAAGGTTGAGGCATGTTTCCAGTGTGGGTTGAGCAGATATAAATCCATATGTTATGGTTGTACATTTCAGGAAAAAAATGAGTAACTGGAAAATATGCTGGATTATGACCAGAACAGACCAACCAAAATCAACACATGGAGTTAAAGCGCTGGGATATGAAATCGTTTTATTAATAAGACGATACTAATAAAAAGTTAACAAGGCTATCACATGAGGGAAAATTATTATTTTCCTGGAGTTATTCGACCTATGCCATCTACTGGTTAACAGCCAAAACGACTTTACGAGCATTGAGGCTGTTATTAAAAGGCTCTAAAGTATAAGAAAATATAAGAAGGTATCACTTTACTGTAACTGTCCATTGGTGACCATCTACTAGTATAGTAGTAGTATCTATCTATAGGTGTTTAGTATCATGCCAAAGGTTTAACAGCTCACATGTGTTTATATCTACTGTTCTCAACAGTTTTTTTTAAATTTAGTGAAATGGTCCTGATACATATTTACAGATGCAAGTGTATTATCCCCACTAAATAGTCACACTTGACAGTCAACTAATGGTTAATAACACTGCAAAAATAGTATTTCTAGTCAACAGGCACTTTTGTAAAGGTTCAGGGTTAGAATCTGTAGAGCTTACTGCCAGTTAGTTGGTTGTATGTTACTTATCAGTTGAATAACTGATTGCCCGTTGCCATGATACTGAATATCTGTTTGATTGCTAATAGAGAGAAAGCAATGAACTATTAATAAAATAGTGAGTGTTATCTGTAATAAATATGATTATTAATAAGCCAGCTGCAGTACAAAATAGTTATCACCTGCTCATAATCGCTGACTGTGCTTAGAAACGTCAGTAAATAATTACAATATAATGTTCCATGCAGACCGCTCTTTGTTAATATAAATGTATCACAGTCCAATGTTTGATTTGTTCATTTAGCAAAGTGAAACTAAAACGTCTTCAAGAAATAAATGAGAGCATGATTTCAATTTGCATACCGACAAAAATGGTTAAATAAAATGAATAGACTGTTATTGAAGCCAATTCACCATGTCCATACATGATACCCATACATAGGCTATATGGTTGTGTTTTTTTTTTTTACCATAGTCGCGTGTGGACCAAATATAAGCAAAACACTGGGTGCCATGATCTCTAAGACACCTCCCTGATAGTTGATGTTAATACATATTGCAGAGGGACATGGTTTGGAGCAAAAAGCATATGTTTGAGACGTGAAAAGTACACTGGCAAAACAAATCCCTGATTTATGTGTTTTGATGAGGCCTCATTTTCCATCAGGTCTCAGTTTCAGACAGAGAAGAAATAGAGTTTGACAGACACGTTGGTTTGCACGTGGGGAGATTGCCATCCGCAAAAAGTTCTCCGATGACTTTGGAGCGACATCAAGACATGGAGTGTTTAGTGATTTTGCTCAGATAAGTATCAGCTCAAAGCCATGGAATTATTGCAACCAGATCAAGCCGATGTGCTCAGTGAACTGGGCGCCAACCTCAACCCCAGTCACTCTCAGCGGGAGACTAAATGCAGGCGCTTCAGCAGGCAGACAGCAGCAACTGCGGGCGTGAAGAGCAGCTCTGTGACGACAGGAAGAAAACTTCAATTGTGGAACAATGACTTTGAACCAGGTTGTGAGTAAACAAACCCGCACCAGGTTCAGGTTCTCTGGAAATCCCAACATGGTGTCTTTCACACTGAAATTAGTGGGTGAAGCTGCTACATAAAGTCAATAAACACCATTTCCACTGCGAGACGTTACTCTGCCCTGTGCTGTGTTTTTTTCTTCACCCCTGCATCACCTGTGCAGATTACAGATAACTTTATTTATCCCTTTAGGTTAGTGCAGTTTCCACAATTTCACCGCTCCACACACAACCATTCTCCGAGACACAAATACAGTGTGTATGAGGAAACGCTGGCACGTGGGAGAACGCTGAAAGCCCTATATTAAAAACAAACAAACAAAAACATGGAAGCTGTCGTCACACCACTTAAAGTCAGGAAGTGCTCTGACACTGTAGTGACAGCAGCGCAGTGTCATCAGAGAATTTATTTAGTATATCACAGCAGTAAGGATCACAACAAACATTAATGCTAACAGCTATGCTAATGACTATGTGCGCACCATCAAATGTGCATTTTCACCCAACTTTGATGCCAGTCGGAGCCGAGGCCCAAAAAAAAAACCCACATGCATTTGGAGCAGGTGTGAATTCCAGGTAAGACTCATCCCCGTTGATAAAACAACAAACTGTTTCAATCTGGGATTAAATGGGGGGTTTTTGACCAGTGAGAATGGGATATGTAACACTGGTGGACAGAGGCACCAGTGTTAATGAAGAACACAACCAAGTCCTCTTCCCAGCATCACACTTCCTGTCCTGCTCCAGGAATTCAGGATCGGTGACACAAGTGAAAGAGGCCTTGATGGTCGGCTCCACATCACGTCCAATTGGTTAGAAGGAGCCTCCAGAAGTAATGTATGTGGCCCCACCGTCAATCTGTATTTGTAAAATCCCGAAGTTACTTAACTTTGTTTGAACATTACTTTTGAGGGCACTGATTAATTAATTCCATGACTGCTTGGTGAGCTACAGAGGATCAAATGAAAGTGCCCAAAGCTCCTTGTGTGTGATTGTTTGGTCAACTTCTTTTTCTAACCAAAAGTGAACTTTCAGTCTCCTCTAAATGACCTTTCTCCCAGTATTGTATCACAGTATGAATTATTTGGCAATGGCTGTGGTGTGGAGTTTACACATATGTGTCCGTGTGGGTGTATGATGTTAAAGTAGGCAGACAATAGTTTGATCTTTGTCTCAGAGAGGAGGGCGGTGAGCTGTTATGGTACCATAAAAGACATTTTATGGCTGAACTAGGCGGATGTTATTTTATGCCTTCAAATCTTTTTGATTCCAGCTGACAGAACATATTTTATTTATAAAGGCAGACATGTGTTGATGTTTCTTAGAATTTATGAACATGTTTTGGTGCATAAATCCTGAGACGAGGAACGGGCCATCTGGAGCTGCTGCGATGAGAATAACAAAGAAGTGAAAATACCTTAACTAATGATTTACTTTAAAATACTAAAGATAGGAAGATTTAATTTGTGATTTTTGTTAAATGAAATCTACGGGTTCACACTGAAAAAAAAAAAACCGACAGGTCCTCCTCCTGATGGGAGTGATGGGGACAAAGTGGAGGATCTGTCTGGCCACTGCCCCCCTCAGTGGGTAAACTCTACACACTGCAGCCATTCAGTTGGCTCGGCTCACTGGATAAAGTTAGGATTGTTTGTCAGTGGGCTGTAATGCCAGGAATGCTCAGCGCCAGCTCCCTCCCCCCTCTGCTGTGTGTGTGTGTATGTGTCTCTCACACTTTATTTTGCCGCTCTAGCAGCAGTTTGGATCAGCGGTGACTTCCCCCCCCCCCACACCTCCCCACACTCCTTCAACTCCAAAGTGAAATAACAGATTCTATTTCTCTCCTGTGAGCTATTTTGGTCCCCCAGTGTGCACGAACACACGCACACACACAGAGTCAACAACCACCTCAAACTTCGCCACCCTGCACCCTCTGACTCTCGTCACCCCGGGCAGAGACTGTCCAGTCTGTATTTCTATGTTCCATCCGGCCATCATGACATCACTTTCTAAAGGAGAACACACACAAACATTCACAGCTTGACTCTAACCAACATCCAGCTGCATCTGAGACCGACCGAGATCCACTGAGAGGCTGCTTTCAACAGAGATTAATGAGGTTTTATGTATATAGAAGCATACTTGTATCACATACTTACCCAGCTCATATATATTTCTAAATCAGACACTCTCAAACATAAATCAAACATATTGCCATGACTAGAGCAAAGCACTTTTTTTCACATTTTAATTTAAAAACTACCGTGTGGAAATATTTCCCATTAACACTCAACTCCTGAATTCAAAATATTAACATCCCACCATTTAAGAATGTCCAATAGTTTTTATTTTTTATAGAAATGTCTGCTGTCCGATGCATTAAAGTAGGCCTTACGACACTATAGGTAGGTAGGTAGGTAGGTAGGTAGGTAGGTAGGATAGATAGATAGATAGATAGATAGATAGATAGATAGATAGATAGATAGATAGATAGATAGATAGATAGATAGATAGATAGATAGATAGATAGATAGATAGATAGATAGATAGATAGATAGATAGATAGATAGATAGATAGATAGATAGTAGATATTTGTATTTGTGAAATACAGGGTTTTGACTGAGCAACATCATGTAATGATTTAATACTGAAGGCGTCTTATGAAGCGTTGTTTATGGACATTTCTCTCGTGGGAACCCGGTGATGAACTTGTGGACATTTCTCAGCGCTGTACCTCAGCAACAACACGACAACACACAGACAACAACCCACACATCCACTCGTCCAGCTGAAGCTGCACCGTCAGCTTGATCTAATCATGCAGTAAAAGCAAGACATGTGTTTCCCCTTTGCACCCTCGGGATGATGTCATATCCACAGAGTCATGTGCTCCGAAAGTACAGCTTAATTTAAAACATCTTCATATCTTCAGGTTCACAGGGAAAGTGGACGCACCGAGAAGACACACTGAGTGAGAAACTCCCTGTGGAGGATGGGTAAGAGGGACATTATAATCGCCCCCTTTGGGTGAACAAACCCTCTTTCGGGGAAGGTAATAGCACAGACCAGGGGCCAGGATGAGTTTGATTTGTGTTGTGGCGAGAAATTGTGAAATCTCTGTCATTACTGCGTATCTGTCCTGTCATCACCCTGCTTTCACAGAGACGTGTGCACAGAACCACAGCCCACACGCACTCCAATTTAAAGCCCAAATTAAATGTCTCACCAATCTTACACTATTATCTCTCGGGTAAAGTTTCTAACTATCTCAAGTCGTGAGGTAGTTTATTTAAAATATATATATCTTAATCGAATGCATCGGTTCAAGCGTCTATGTTTTGATAAAGCCATCAATTCTTGAGCTGTCTAAATGAATATATATCACGACTAGAACATTCCTGCAGCTAGAAGCCAGTGACGGTGGTGAAGCTGAATCACACTGTGTGCCTCTAATTATTATTGACATCAAGATATTAGGTCTCAGCTCGACTGATGTGCAAACATTAAAGGAAATGAAACCGAGTCAAAGCAAACAGAGGTGATGATAGTGTCGGATCACAACTTGGCCAGTGTTTCTCAACTTTTCATAAGGGGACGCATTCTTTCACGAAGTTACACTATTGATATACGATTTGTGATATAAATCCTGTCTGAATAATACGCAACTCCTAATTTGGACATCCTGGGGGTTTGTGTTTATAGGTCATATCTTCAAAAATGTGGGTTTTTTTGTGTTCTTTTGTGTTGTTGAGTCAAAGTAATGATAATTCTATATGACATATGAAAAAAAGACTAGTAGGAGTAGCAATAATTGTGTAGGTCACAAAATAAACCGTTTTTCTTCTATGTTTTGTTCATAAAAACGAGCCAAGCGAGTCAAGCCAAGTTTCCAAATTTCCAAGTTTCCAAATTTCACAAATTCACAAAAAGTTTTGTACTTTTCGCTCAGGTGTGTTTATATAATTGGTGAAAATGGGAACAAAAATAACTTAATCAGATTGCCTATAGGTGGTGCTGGAAAAAATAATATAAGATACTCACATTCTTATACGCTTGCGTTCTTATAACCTCTGTATATATGTTTTACCAAAAGTAATCTGTGTTCTATGGGTTAAAAGATAGGATGCATAATTAAGATTGCTGACTAATATCATTTTAAATAAGCAAACAGACAATTCCAAGAGATATGTTTCATAAATTACTTATGCCAAAAAAAAAACTACTGGATTCTGGTGCAGATTTGTTTTATGTGGATTCTTTAAAAAATCACCGTCTGTACTTGTTGATATTTTTGTCAGGTTTTCAGGAAATAATGCATCATAATGTAAAAAAAACCCAATGTATTCATGGTGTGGGGATCTATCAGAGATTTTACAGTTTGGTGTAAAATTCCATTTTCCATTTAATTTATTTATATTTTTTGTTATTTTTTTCATTTTCTGCACACTCCTCAGCTACACGACAATCACATACCCTGGTATACACAGTAGAACAGCTCACGTACCGCTAGTGGTGGACGTACCACAGTTTGAGAACCAAGGTGTTAGAGTATGTAACAAAAAGTAAAATAATTTCCCATTATAAACACTATAAAAAGGTCTAGATTACTTACTGGCAGCGAGTGTTTCCAGTAAACCGACTCTGTGACCACCACTAAAAACTCCATCAGCAGATTTCTGCAAAGATAAGTCAGTGTATATGTGCAAAACCATAATTCTGATTCCAGTATTTCAACATTTGACAATTTTAAAACTAGGAAATGGAGGGATGTGGTTTAAATTAAACTATTTCTATTTTTGGATGTAAATATTAGCCCAAAAAAGCCAGTCTGTGTATCATCATCCACATGAACGGCATCATTTCCACCATCTCTGCCTTTTAACAAGACCACTCTCCCAATGCCTGTAAAGATTTTTGATTATGACTCGGGCAAAATGACACGGATATGGTATCAGTCAAGCAAACAGGGCTGGGTTTCCACGAGTAACATGGGTGGAAGAACAGGCCAGTCTTTGTTTAAAAGCTTTAGTATCACAGAGGAGAGAGAGAGAGAGAGAGAGAGGCCATTGTGCTTTAGAAAAGCCTCCTTATGGTTCAATGTCCTCAGATTGTAATTGATCCTCAGGCCCACTTTAACAAGTGCAGCTCACTCCAGTCGACAATATATACATTTCAATGGGGCTGGTAACGTGAAATGAGCTGCCTTGTTGTCGTCAGCTATGGAACAAACAAGCCCCCATTCATCCATCTGTCCGTCCATCCATCCATCTGAGGATAGGGTTCATTCTGTGAAATAAAAACATCTCGTTAGTGAAGCCAGTGCCTATGAGTGAATAGTGAAGGAGCATAGATTGGGAAATAAATACAAATGACCACAATACAAAAAAACTGGAGTTTTACCGATTTTTTATTCTCACAAAAATGAATGCGGCTGTTCCTGAAAAGAGAAACAGAGAAATCTAGAAAACACTGAATGCACAGTTCTGACTTGACAGGTTTTTTGTTTTTTTTAATAGAACATTTCATGGTTCATTTTAAGGCACTTGGAATCATAACAACATTCCCTCTCTGAAAGACAAATACATCTTTGGTCCAGTATGTAATTAAAAAAGAAATAAAAATAAAGCCAGAGTATGAAAATAATACCAGCTTTGATGTTTGTTTCCTCAAAATGTATTTCTGACATACACTCTATAAAGTTGTTGTTGTTTTTTTTTATATAATACTTAAATAAGATATTGTCACTACATCTCAGAAATGACCAGCAATCTTACAGATGTTTTGCAAGAGCAATGTGAGAAAAGTTCATGTGTCGGCTCAATCAGATGTACAGCAGTACAAGATTGTTGTAGTTAAGTCACATTTGGCAAACGTGGGTTTCCTTTTTAGTGTATTTTCAGTCCACTTTCTCTGAAAAGACGAGGAGCGATGGCGAAGTATCCACCGCGGACCATCCCGTCATGGTCAGTTCAGCTACACGGCAGCCACGTCTGATATGAATTACTGCACGGTGACACCTGCGGTGGCTGAACATGTGCGATATAGTAATTACTGAAGTTGATGTCCTGCACATACGGAGCTGGCTGGTAGTAGCACGTGACATTCGTCACAGTGGGGATGGCGTTCTGCTCGGCCAGCACCTTCAGCGCCAGCATGGATATGAGGCTGAGCGTCTGGCGCCGCTCGTGGCCCATCAGACACACCGTGCTCTCGTTCACGACTTGGTGCAGAGTCATCAGACACTCGTACCGCTTGTGCTCCATCCCGGCAAAGTGGTTCTGCAGGTAGGCCTCCAGCTTCCTCTGCTGCTCGCATATGTCAGGGAAGTCAATGAAGAAGCGCGAGCACATGTAGCGCTGCATATGCTTCATGTCCGCCTCGGAGGAGGCCGTGAACCCTCGCACCAGTAGGTGGCAATATTTCAGTAAACCGCCACCTCTGATTTCCTCGGGGCTGCGTGTAGCTATGGTCCTGTGGCACAGGTGATCCATGGCCTCCTCGAAATCCCCGTACACGCTCTCCCCGATCACGGTGGGGTGAAAGCTCTCAGACATGGGCGTCTCCGAGCAGCGGTCAAATAAAAGCAGCGAATCGAGGCAAATCTGGAAGGAGTCCACGCTAAATTCAAACTGCCGCCGCAAAGAGTCCACAAATTTAAGCTCCACATTCTTGCCCATGTTGTTGGACAGCGAGATGAGGCTCCAGCGGTCCGTGTCATTACAGACTTTCACCAGTTTCTGTACATAGGCCTCCTTGAGGGTCAGTGCCGTGATGCGCTCCTTTGAGACCCCGGCTGGCAGGAAGTCCAACAGACAGTCCAGCACGACGTCTTTCACCAGACGGAAAGCCTGGTCGTCTTTCAGCGACACACCAAAAATCAGGTCTAGGTCTTTGTAGCCCAGTCCGGTGTCCTGGTGGAGCACGTGGCTGGCAGCAGACCCGTTCAGTCTCACGTCTTTGACGCACACACCTCTCTCCTCCAGCCTTGCCCGCACAACCTAAACAGGAACGAGACAAAAAATACAGCATGGCATTAGCATAAAATTGTTTTTCCCCCCCCATTTTTTTTTTTCAGTACACACTAAAAAGACTCACTGTCTTGAGACATGTTCAAATAACCTCCACACGGCACAAAATCAATAGTTTGTGAAAGTGAAGTCAATTTAATCACCAGCAGCCTCAGACTGAATGAAACCTAAACAAAGACACACTGTGTTTCAGGTCCTTTTTTTCAGAAAACGGAAATGAGGGTTTATAATCTCCAGCTGTAACCAAGAGTGCTTGAGCACTGGTGGATAGAGAGAAAAAAAAAAAAACTTGCTTCAGGTCAAATGCAATAACCTCAGGTCATTAAGGTTCAGCGTCTCCCTCCCTCTGTCCCAGTAAATCTGTCAGATGCTTCAAAACGAGGGCGTTCCACCTCAGTGCAGCCACATTTGGGAGAAGACGAACAAATGGACACCATATGCCAACATCACCACCAGCAAGCACCCGGGGGGAAACCGTGACTGTGAAATCAGATGTGCTGTGCTTTACCCTCCACTTTCCCTCTAAATGGGAACATCATTTGTGAAATTGACATCATGTCCTACTGATGAACATCTGAGACTAGTGACCGAGACCATGAAATCCCCAGGGAATGTTATAAATCAAGTGAACAGTAGGATTCATTTCCCATACTGGGAAACCGATTCAGTTACCTGAGGATGACGGAATGATCTACTTGGGTTCTCAAAATCCCACCCTACTGCATTCTCCAGGCTGTAGAACAACAAATAAATGCCTGAATGACTGCATGTGTCAAGTTACACTACTCAAGTGTTTCTACTGAATAAATTACAACCACTGTTGTAAAACAGTTACACCTACAGTGCAAACACCTGATTCTCGCCCTCATATTTAGGACAAAAACATAAAAGGTAAGTCTCATAATGTCATAACTGGCAGTAACAGCAGTGTAGTCATTGGGCCGTAATTGATTTCAAAGTCAGACGCATTGATATTTAGTTTTTTTTTCCTTTATGCTTCTATGGACACATGTCAGCATTACAGAGAAATTCTACCTCAGCATCTTTTCTCTCTCTTTCTCTCTGTTCCCGGACAACAGGTTGAACTTCCCCCTACGTGTCGCTATACTGGCCTTACATAAGATCCCAGAAGTGAAACCTGAGTCTGGTTTAACCGGGTCGGTCTTACTTTGTATGAAAACAAAACTAACAAAAAGGTAAAAAAAAAAAATTGTAAATGGTTGTATCTGGTTGTGGAAAAGCTGCGAGTCACAGCACTGAGATGTTTAGTGGTGAAGAACAGAGGCCGTTATTAACTTTGACCCACAGTTCTCTCTCTCCCTCTCTTCTTTGGACTCTCACACTTCATGATGCCACAGTAGATGTTTAGTGGCAAACCTGCAGGAAGACGAAAGGTCCACCCTCTCACTCACACCTCCCTTTGATTCATAAGCATGGAGGAAGCACGACTACATCATTAAACAAAAAGGATAAATATACATTACAGCAGCAGGTCTATACTCTCATTCTAGTTCCTGGTGACAGGAGCTTCACTCCTGATCAGCGCTCAACCAACCACTAAATGAATATCTGGAGCAGATTCCAGGAGAATGAAATGACACGGGGTTTCCACAAATCCAGGGGAAACATGAGAACCCCCACATCTGGGGCTCAAACCTGTATTTAAGTCAACTGCACGGTCAATGGAGCATTCATGTTTCCACAACCACAAGCATGAAGCTCTGGGCTTCAGACATTTAATGTGTAAATGAAAAGCAGAATTCAGTAGATGACATGATGTTTGTCAGGGATCGACTGCGTGTTCAACGTGAAATTCTACCGGAGCACTTTACCACTGAAATGCACAGGCAGCTATATAGGAACCCCCCCACCCACCCACCCACCTGTGGAAGTGCAACGTGATACAGCCGTGGAAATGTGGAGGGGTGTCTGTAAACTCTGAATTTAAATGTGAAGACGATGGACACTGAGACACAGTGTCATCAAGAGGAAAGAAATACAGCAGTATTTGATATTCTTTGTAGAACAATCACAGTAAGTATGTACAATAAAATAAATGGGACACAAAAACACAGATTCAAAGCCATGAAAACCCTCATCTAACTAAAAGGCTGCATGAATAAAAGTCTTTAATCCACACAATCTGTATCAGTAGGAATAATACATTAATTTAAAATAGATGCTTTAGGGGAAATAAGAGGATATTTCACACATTTATTTAAACTATGGCAGTAAAAGATTCCATTAAAAACTACATAATGTAATAATAATAATTAATATTTATTCAGAAGACCACATGTTGCACACGATTCATTTCCAGCTCTAATAGTTACTTTACACACGTAAAGAATAAGTAAGTATAAAACTTATAAGTAATACGTTTTAAATGAGTGTGAGTGGGTAGAGTGTGTGTGTTTTATACCTGGACAATCTGGCGTGGCTGCACGGACAGAGTGGGGAAGTTTCCTCGGCCGTGGATGGGCACAGCCTCCCCGAGGATCGAGTCCAAGCGCCGCACCTGATCCCAAGACAACACGCAGAACCTCCGACTCTGATCCGACGCATCACCGCAAGACATGGCGATGTTAACTTTTCAGAGAAAAAGGGGAATAAAGTAGAGTGACGAACCCGCGCTTCCTCTCGACTCAGCCGTGTGTCTTCTTCTGTCCTGTGAGAGCACAGAAAAGCCTGGTGGATGGATTTATATTCCCGTCGTTTCCGCCGTTTGCGCTGAAGCAGAGCACAGAGTGAGGAGAAGTTGTCTCGGGTGGTGGAGGTTGGAGTGATAGTGTATCGGCTGCTTCCTCCGCTCGGTGTACGACACTAGAATCCGGTCAGTGTGCAAAGAGCACATTCATAAGGAAGGTCCGCAGGCTTTAAAACCGCCTCATTAGTATGAGGCCTGTGATTGGCTGCTGAGTTTGGTCATTGACTGCGGACGTTCGCAGGGAACAGCCTTCATATGACGCACACTGACAGACTCCTCCCTCCGCTCGGCTGTGAGCATCATCATCAACATCATCATGCTGTGAGCCTGGTGCTGACTGACATGGTCTTCCCTCACACTCCAGCTCTGCATGTGAGCTACTCTCACCTGTTCCCTCGTATTTGTTCACTGTTTTCCTGCCTCGTTTTTTCTTTGTGAGTCTTGCAGCCACTCACAGAAAGTACAATACAACAATATTGTTTAATATCCGTGTTTATATTTGTGAATATTGGTTAACAATAACAAAATGTACCTAGTTTGATGACAAAGGGAACCTCGCCAGAGCAGGTTTCTAAAAAAGTACCAGTTACATCATCTGTTACCATGAGAAGAAATTTGGATTACCATGGAAGAGTGATGGGAAAGTACATTACATTAGTCATGTTGTTATTAGGTTATGTTAATGCAGAAATGTTACACAGTACACATTATATCTTTAAAAGGTCTATAGTGTAACATTTAGCAGGGTTTATTGGCAGAAATGAAATATACTACTTAGGGATGCATGATATTATCTGCACGACACTGGCTTTAAAATGTATTATCGGATATCTGCAAACACGCCAAAATCCGACTAGAATAGTTGGCAGAAAAAGCTGCTTGAGGTATGCTTATTTAATTTGCACAATGAAGATATCTTGTATCCACATCTGCTGCAATATGATGTTAATTTCACTACAGAAGAGACTAAATGACCTCTGCAGTTTGGCAAAAGGACAAACATAAATATCAGTATCAGTTATCAGCTCCATGTGCTGCTGAACACGTCAACACAAGACAAGCAGCCACAAGTTCAGGTGTTGCCGACTGTGATCAGATGTGGAGGGTTTTTGTAAGATGAGTTACCCTCGATAACATGTCTGCAAAATGAGAGAAGTCTCTGGATACAGACGGACGATTAAAACCAGAAGAAGGCAGTAAGCGTGTCTGATGAATCAGTATTTACGTATGTCACATGTAAGTCTTTAAATGATGTGTTTTGTGGGGGGGGGGGGGGAGGAAGACAACAGATAAGTGACAATGTGTGGTACACGGTACATTGAGCTCATGTGAACAGGCTACTACTTCTTTATTTGCCCAGGGAATGTTTGCAGAGCATGCCGGATGTTTTTGCAGCGACGCCCTGATCACTTTAAGGGAAAGATTATCCAAAAAAAACTTAACACAGTTTAACTTCTGACAAGCTAAATACCTTCTTGGCTAAACCAAGAAAATATAACTGCTTTTGTGACCCACTTTAATGATCTATATAAAACCCTGGGCAGGTATTATGAACAAATAATGCTCAAGAAAAAAGACAAATAATAAAGAAAGCGTCAGACTGACTTTTCTCCTGGCCCCAGGTGGAAACTACTGCTCCGTGTTTACTGCCATTTGTTATTGCTGCATAGACAAATAATAATAGGACACTGTAACAAAAGACTGTATATACATCTCTATTGGACCATTACATTTACATGGTAACACGTGTCAATAAGGACATTGACACTGTTTGCACATTATTGTAGCTTCTAGTCAGAGTATGTGTCACATAAAACTGACTCTATGGAAATCCATCATCTGCTTCACTGAAATCCAGAAGCTGCTTCTCAGAGTAATTTAAACTATGATAGCAGGTTATAAAAATTGTAATTTATTGCTTGGTCGTAGCACTACGTTGTTGTTTTTTTCAACTTTAGTTGTCGGCAATTTAGAGAGGGAAGCTGTGACTTGGTGATGATGTTTATTGATTCAGCCGATGGAAAATGAACGTCTACAAGTCATTTAACTTGTTAATGATTTATTAAGTGATTAATGAAAGATAACCCGCAATGTCCTTGGCGTATTTCTACCCAGCCTCCTTATCTGCAACGGGGTTTTTTATTATTATTATTATTATTTCTTTTGAGATATTCCTCTATACTGAAAGGAATATTTGTTAGCTTTACAGGCTTCATAGAGTTTTGGTAGTTGACATCTTCATATCAGATACAGAATCCACTGCTAACTAACTAAATTCTATATATATTGCTTTTACATGCTTTTATTGCAATGTGTAAGTGTTCTACTGTGTAGGAAAAGTTCCTGAGAAAGCTCCAGGTCTCGGTCGGACAGTGTCAGTCCTGGCTGTTTCTATACTCACAAAGAACAATGTGAGGGCATTATGAGAGTCAGATCTAGATCTCTGTGGATTTAACGTGCACAGCGAACTGTGACGCTTGTAAATGGCTCTGGCACCGTTCATTTGAGCTTTTCCTGCCACCATGTCCAACTGTGGACGACCACGTTCAGACGTGTGCTGTAAACAGAATATGACATGAAAATAAAAACAACAGAAAGCGGTGAAATGTATTATATACAAAATTCATTTCATGTAAGAAATTAAAAAAGAGCACTAGAGAAGAAATATATAAATTGATGTTTCTTTCTTTTTCGTGTATTTAATATTGATTTGAAAGATTGACATTTATCTTGTGTGTGGCTGATAATGTGATTAAATACACTAAATATCCAGAAATGAAAAGGCCTTGCACTGTGGAAGACAGATGTTTCTTTTAGTGATGAGAAGACCTACAACCTCTTCTATCATGTACAGAAACTAGCAAAGTTTTATTCATTTCCTCTTTCAAATTGACCCAAATATGTCATAAATATATTTATATATATAAAAATCATGAACTACCTGTCCACACGACATGTTAGTGTACCTGTAAAATGTTTACAAGAGAGTAAAGTTCATTTTATGATTGGCTTGATGTGCAGCTTTTAGTGGTGCAGCAATAAAACACATGACGGATGAAAACACAAGCTCCTACACACTAACACACACACATAATGTGTTTGTGTGTTGTTGTGTGTCGAAGCTTTTCTGGCATAAACACTGACTTTGCCAAGACCAGTAGTCCTCATGGAGACCAACACCTGGACCAAAACCAAAGAATTGGTTTAGTTTAGGGCTAAGATTTCAATAATGGTAAGTGGTTATGGATAAGTTGAGGAATAATGCTTTGTTTTTGTCGTCCAAATGACTTAAAGTCAATGCAATGTCCTAAAAAGAATAGCTGTGTGTGTGTGTGTGTGTGTGTGTGTGTGTGTAGGTCTACACTTCCTCTCTGGCTTCAGAGAGGTCAGGTCGTGGGCACACTGTGGATCTCGTCTCAACACAAGATCGCTTCAAATCCTTGTGATGTCAACATAATCCTGTTTCCGGGGCAACGGTATCACCGGTTGTCGTTCAGACGGACAGAGGTGTCTCCAGCTGAGGGTCCGACAGACACTGATGTGAGACATCTGCGTCACCGGGCTATAAATAACCAACCATGTGGCAGCTGTGCATCCTGGGGCCTTAGCCAACATTTACCTGCATGTGAAACACTTGGGGACTAGAGAACAATGACGACAGATAAATGTCAGGCCTCTTGACATTCTCAGGTTCCCTCAACGCCCTGTGTCAGTCGGATGTGAAGCCGCAAACACACTTAGTATGACACAATTAAAATCAACCGAAATGCGTGGACTGCTTAGTGTATAATTCCTAGTTACAACCTTTGTTTATCCCTGACTTGACATCCTGCTAAGATCTTGACAATTGGTACTGTGAGTCTTGTAGGCGTGAAGAGACGGACACTTAAACACACCTTTAACAAATCATGCAATATGATATAGGTGTAGTTTCCAGTTCTAACCACAACCAAACAGAACAATAATAATAATCTGGGATTCTTCGGTACACACTGTGGAGAGCTTTGTGAAAAGATTTTCTTTCCTCTTACCGTAAATGTCTATGCTCATGCAGTTATTTATTTTTATTGTATTGTATGTATCGTCTCTGTCAGTGTTTGCCTTGTGGGCAGTAAAAAAAAAGAAAAAAAAGAAGAGGAGACAAACGGTTGGACCTCGCAGCGTGTTGTAAACGTGTGGCTGAAAAATCGATGTTACAAAACAGCAAAGCGTGAAATGTCACCATGATCAATTGGTGCTGTGGCAGATAACAGTGCGTCCGTCACACTGGCTGAGTTGTGAAGCTCTTTTCATTTATAGATCCTCCAGTCACACTGAATTATGTCCCTGAAAAGGACTTCCTTGATTAAACACTGTGCACATTCAGGCATGTAACACCAGAAGACCCAAGTGTTTTGCTATTATTAGAAGGCGCATCATGTGTAACTTTTTAAAGTGTTGCCATAGCTAAAATAGTGATGCAGCTGCTGCTATTACATTTCATGTCCGTCATGACATTGCTTTAAAAATCCACTGCTACTTTGACGAATCAAACCGGTTTCTACATTTCTGACCACACTTTCCATGATGGCAGATAGCCTGACTGGACAAGCAGGTTAGGGTGACTCGTCAGCGTGGACACTGTGGAGCTTTACCTGAGATAGAGGGTGCGTGTGATAAGAGAGGTTTACTTTGCTCCAGATGATAAATCTATGGGACAGCGGTTACGCAAGCAGCTGTGCTGTTGACGTCAGAGCGGCTCCACTGCCTGCTTGACTGATTGCTGTAGTGTTGTTCGGCAGAGCCGGGCAGTGTGCTTCAGGAAAACAACGCACTACATTCAAACAGCGTCAATCATTTGCTCTCCACCTTGTCCACACATGCACTGCAAATGGCAACTAAATGCAGATTTTCTGTTACAGAATGTGTTCTTTTGTTATCTTTACATATTTTATGACGATTACTTGTCTCTCTTCTTTCTTTTTTTTCAGCAGGTTTATAATTTTACCAAGTCCCAGGCCTTTGATAAGAGAGGCCCTTGCATAGTTCAAGTTCTCCGAGGCTCAACGGTCAAATATAGTGTCAGACTGTGTTACGCAAGGCTTGACTTATGTTACCCTATGGATGGGTGGGAAGAAGGCCGGTGAAAGGACTCACGCTGGAGCTGTGCAGAATATGAATGGCATAAAATGAAGTGGAAAAAGTCTCATTTAACAGCGACGGCGAGTTTGAAAAGCACGGATCTACTCAAACCTATACAAGAAGGCAAGATGAGAAATTCCTTAAGAGGGTGTGATGAAAAAAGTCGTTTCCTAATAAATCAATTTCAAGGCGCTGAGAGTTATGTGCACATGTTATTCTTAACATGTGATTTCTTCTGCTCACAGAAGAAATAACCTCATAGAAAAGAAGAGTCGAGAAGAGGAAAGTATGGCCATGGTAATAAAAAACCCTGTCCTCCATATGTCTGGGACTTCCTAACTTGGTCACGTTATGCAACCCAGGCCCACACCCGACTAAGACATTATAGGCTCCTGTTGTTGTAAATTATCTTGTCAAATACTTTAAAAAAGAAAAATAAACCACCACCACTTGGCTTCAATTTCCGCCTTTGGTGTTGGTCGATGAATGGCTCCCTCTGGATTCTAATTCTTGTATTATTCTTCTTTGGCTAAATATTATTAACTGTACTACAGGGATGAACACACAACATGACAGCTGCTGACAATGTGCAGATCGTGCTGAGTCAACCAATGCAAGCTTATAAAAATGAATATGCTCTGTAATTTTCGCCCCGTGTGTGTGGACAGCACATATTAAAAGAGAAGAATTGAGCGACTGCTTCCACTTTGTGGAGCATATACCAGAAGCAAGAGAAGGAAACCCCTATTTAGCAGCGAGCTCTAGTTTCATTCCCAGAAATCCAGCTCCTCACCGCCGTCCAGTAGCAGAGGGGAAAAAAACTGAAAGGACCACGAAGAGAGAAATTATGCCAATTGTCTGGACGGGAATTAGGATTAGAATGAGTTTTATTTGCGCACACACCAATTAGTGACCTCTGCATTTAACCCATCCTTTTTACAAACCAGTAGTGAGCACACATAAACCAGGTGCAGTAGCAATGGGGTTCAGGTACCTTGCACAGGGGCACTTCAGCCCTCAATGGACAGCAGGAGTGTCTGATGTCACTGCTCGCCTCCTTGCCTGAAAACAGAAAGAAGCACACATGGAAAATGTCCTCCTAACACTCATAATCCTGGCTCGTGCAGACAGACAGAGCCTCACAGCAGTGTCTCTGCAGAAGCTCATGTCATATGTGGTTTCACTTCCAGTCGTTTGGGTTTTTTTTGTTGTTGAGATTTTGATCATAACCTCCGAGAAACTATCAGAGAGAAAAGTCTCATCCCGAGCACTCCTCGTTGGGTGGGCAGAAATGACACACACAGATATGAAGCAGAAAGCTCAGAGACGACGGCTGCTATCTATTCACACAACTGATACTGCTGATGTGAATCCTTTCTATGCATCCTCTCAGTCAGGTTGAATCAAGCGAATAATAGCAATACGTCGGCAGCACGTTTCTCAGATAATCATCCAGGTTTTTGACATTATGGAATCAGGCTAACAACAAGCTGGATGTTTCTGCGAGGTTTTGAACAAAAGCTTGTTATGCAATGTTGTAAATGAAAGCAGGAAACAGGCATATGGCAAAAGAGTGTAGCGCCACACCTCACAGTATCAGTGTCTGACTATAGAACATCTCCTTATCTCTCTTTGCATCTTTGCTACCTCTTTCTCTCTCTCTCTCTCTCTCCTGTGCAGCTTCATTTTCAGTAACCCCTGTCAACACGATAAGCGATGTGGAGAATTTAACTCGTTCATGCCTTACAGAACTGTACTATGGTCTTAAAGTCAAACACAGTGCAGATCTACTGTTGTCCTCTCTGTGACTCAGCACACACTATCTATCTGTCCCTCACCTTTTCTCACCTCTGCCCCCCTCACTTTATGGTAGGAGCTACACTAACCTGGGTCGTGACCAGTGACATGAAGTTCAATGAGCTTTCGCGGTTATTGCTCAACCATCGTCTTCTGTAGTATTCTGTTTTGCTACATGTCCCTGAAATGAGGTGGGAAAGGCAATCAAATCGTGAGACATTGTGATTTTCTTGAGAGAGTTTTAGAAATAGTTTTCTCCCCCAGAATCATGACATTTCTATGAGCTTGATGAACAGTAGCTGTTGCCATTTTACTGCAGTTGTGACGCAGCAAAATTAACCATGGCTTCAAAACAAGCGCAGTTGGAAGAAATAAACAATGGCATGTAATCTGCTGGCAGTAAAACCATAATATAATATTGGAAAAATGACCAGTCAGCAACCAAAGACTTTTCATTAGACTGACTGAGGTCATTTCAAAGAGTGCACATGATAACAGCTGCCGTGATAAGGTCTGACCCACTGGTACCTTGGTACACTAATCCAGCTCCATGGCACATATTCAGGTTTCCATGGGAAGCAGATTCCACCTCATCACACACGGCCGACACTTTTCCACTGCAAGAGACGAGGATGATTAATGTGGTTTTTATTCATTCACCCAAAAAACCTTCAAGCTCTTAATGCTGTTTAACACATGCAGTATGGTGATGTTTGGGAAAGTGGCTCAACACGATACATTACAGTCCAGTGACAACATGGTAACAGTATAAGATAATAACATGTTATTTCCATGGTAAAATCCTGGTTAATGATTGGTAATGTGAGCAAAGACAGTCAGTATAACACCTTCATTAATCAAAATTGGCAGTTACCATTTCATGAAGTTGACATTCATCCTTTCTTGTGTCCCGCAAAAATCATCCATCGTTATTACTTTATGAATACTATAAAAAAAAACAAGATGTTTTCACCATAATATTACTTACCTCTCACAAAATGATTACCATACTGCTACCACAGTTACTATACTGTCATGTAAAGTGTTTTGGGAGGTGTGATTATGGTATGGTCAAAAACCAGGGCTGATACATTAAGATCAAGGCCGCCTGGTGCAAAATGCAGCAATTAAATAATATAAATGTACAATTAAAGGACTTTGCTGACCACCACAACCTAAAAACAGCTTGTGCAACTGAAGCTACACAGTCCTACGTGTCGTCCTAATGCACAAACCAACAAAGAGAATATTGTCGATCTAATCTGTCATGAGCTTTGTGTACTTTAAGGCTTTTAGCCTTAGCATAGACTACAATGCCCA
Source organism: Solea solea (assembly GCF_958295425.1). Classification (NCBI taxonomy): domain Eukaryota; kingdom Metazoa; phylum Chordata; class Actinopteri; order Pleuronectiformes; family Soleidae; genus Solea; species Solea solea. The sequence continues at coordinate 12,001,756 of NC_081146.1, forward strand.
AAGGCACTGATAATCGAGTCCACCCATGTTACACCCAGAGGTGTTCTTAGAAAATCTGTGCACAAACATACAGTGGTCGTTCAGTACTGAGCAAACTCAACACACTCAGTGTGGTCTTTCTATGAGGAAATCTTGAACACTTTTTAGTTTCACAGAGGATGCACGAGTTGCAAAGCTTTGACCCCGTTTGTGAGGAGGTCAATGCCCTCTTCATTTTTTTATTTTTTATTTTTTACGGGAAACTACAGCAAAACAAAAAGGGAGAACACAAGGCCGTATATTGCAGCACGACATTTAGGATCCAGAAAATCTTCACCACCATGTGCACGTTGCTCACAGGATCCAGTCGTTTCATGTTTCACTGGCAGAGACAACAAACTGTGCCTCCTGGCAGCTGCCTCGTCCTGCTCAGTGCAGGGTTAATTATATCCAGCTTCACCGCCCCTGCACACAGAGACACACGTTTTAGTCCTCTGCATCAAAAGTGATGCTGACAGCAGCCCTGACTGTGAGTCACCTGTAGTTGTTGTCCGCTGAGGTGCTTCACTTCCACTCCAGAGGCCGAGCAACGAGCGGTGAGGCTTGTGAGAGAGTGACACACAACTGCACACATGACATTAGAGCCCAAAGTGTTTCGCCGAAGAGGAACGAGCATGATGAATCACAGAGAGGATGACAGCCAGAGGTAATATGGTAGAGTTGTTTCTTTCAAGGGCTAGTGAAAGAGCTCAGCTTCCACTGTTGTTGTGACAAAAGAAAGGAATCAGCCAAGATAAAGAGTCACATTAGACAATGACGGTTTGTCTGGATGGATTATATAAATCCACTACTGTATTTTCTCAGAGGAGCAGATTAGACCCAGCAAATTATCTTCCGCGATCTGAACCTTTTTTTTTTCCTAAAGAAACAAAAAAAAAATCACCTTGGTTTGACTAAAATACATCCTCTTATTTTGAAAACCACTCCACCACGGACTGGGTGGCCGTCTCTGTCTCTGAGTCTGAGCCACACCAGTTGGGGTTAAAGAACCAACAAATAATCACCTGCAGTGAGGAAGGGCTCAAATAATCCTCATCTCACTGCTGATAAATAAACCCACTCCACGCTGATGACCTGAAAACCTTTACCATCAAACTCATCATCAGATTTCTCTTCTGGGCGATGGAGGGTCTGTGGTTTTAAATGCATCACAGGTGCCGAGGCAGAGAGGCCAAAAGTCAGGCATCCTCTTTGATATATGATCAAATTATATGGCACAGCCGAAACAAAACATTTATTTAAGAAAGTTAATCCCCTTTTTAATAATAATAAGTGAAATTGGAATTCCTGGAATACATTTTTTGGGCACGAAACGTTGGTTAAAATGGACGAAAATTGGAAAGCATTTTAGAACTGGTGAAAATGTTCAAAGGTGAAACGTGGGACAAAGCCGAAACTAAGTTGCATGAAACTTGGTGGAAACATGTCACAGCCCAAGACGAACAAAAAAGTCTACTGGGACTCCACAGGAAGTCGACCATTTTGAATTTCGCATCCATCTTGGCTATTTGCACGTTTCATAAATGAACAAACTCTTCTGAGCACAATAATCGTAACTACATAAAAAATGCATAAATTTGTACCGAGACAAACAAAAAGTCTATTGGAACTATGGCCTTAACTCAACAGGAAGTCGACCATTTTGAATTTGGCATCCATCTTGGCCATTTGCACATTTTGTAAGTAAACAAAGTCTTCTGAGCACGATAATTGTAACTACATAAGCAAATTTGTACTAAACACATCAAGGATGAAAATGTATTTTGACCTTTCGCCACCAAAACAGGAAGTGCCCTGTAACTTCGCCATACATTAACCGTCCTGCTTGAAACTTCATACGTGATCGAGACAACAGGCCAATACTGAATACATCTACAAACATGAACTTGACCCAACAGGAAGTCAGCCATTTTGAAATTAGCCACCGCTTTGCCACGAAACAGGAAGTGGCCTGTAACTTTGCCATGTATTGACCAATCTGCACAAAACTTTATACGAGAGACAAACAACCTGGCCAGAAAACATCAGCACAAGAAAACTAAGTCAAGGGCATAGCGCCACCTGCTGGCAGCACAGCAGCTGCTTGGGACCACACACTGTTGCTGCCACATGTAGACACCTCTGACCAAAAATGCTAAAAAAAAAAGTGATCTTTCTTTTTTTAATAACCTCAGATTCCATCCTCGGCTGCTACGGTTCATCCGTTGTGATCACTGGCCAATGGGCTATTTTTCTCTAGTTTTCAATTTCAATAATTACAGGCAAAACTTCTTTAAAGATATATAATCCTAGGCACAGAATAAACATCATGTTGTCGACAATGCCAAGGAAACAGTTTAGCGTTCTCTGAAAGATGATATTCTGTTTTATCTGGCTGTTTAGGTGGGGGAAAATCTCTAAGCCACAGTCCAAAAGTCTTGCTCTTATTTAAGGGAAGTGAATCTGTGGGCAGAAGGAGGATACAGCAGAATGTTACTGTCAATCTCAGATCCTTTTTTTGTCGTTCATATTTGCCATGTGAATATGAACAACTGGTGATTAGTATACTGTGCATGGACCTGGATACTTTCAGTGTAGCATCAGCTGTTTTCCACAGTTCATCTGATGAACACAACCCATATGAATCTTTCACATGACATGAGAGCCTGTATGAGGCTGACCACATATGGACAACATGCATCTCTGAATCATTTCCTTGAGGGAGCTGACACAAAGACTCAGGCTGATAATCACCGACGTACGGTCCGTACCACGTCAGAAACTGACTTGGAACTTTGCAGCGGTTTCTATTCAGTGGATAGAGGGTTTTGTTTTTGAGATTCAGATGTCATTCCTGAAAGAAAAGATAACAAAAAGCATTTGTCAACCAAAAAAAACTGATCATTTTTATTGACCAAATGTTACAGTTCCACTGTCACATCCTACAAACAACATTCTTCATACAAGCGCTGCTTGTAACTTTCTCTACACAAATTTTATGATGGATGACTGAATGAATGAATGAATGATCCACTGTCTATGGCAAAGTGATTCTTCACAAAGTCACAACCTATATACAGCTTCAATTCTCAACCATAAAAAAGTAACAACGAATAAATAAAACATCAAAAGGCCTTTCTTCTAATTGTCCTCTGATGAGGCTGCAATCCTTGTTCACATGCTGCCCCCTAGTGGCACAAGCTAACGCTGAAACTCAAAGGAAACCGTACTCCACCATTACAGATGGGGTTGAGTTTCATGCTGTAAGAGCAGCAAAAGGTCACAGCCATTCAAATTACAACTTGGCCTAAACAACAACAGGCCTCATCAACTTTCCTCTGCTTACACTTTCCTCAAAACACCACCTTTGACCACCTACACACTAGTAACAGGTCAGTTTGGAAAAAATAACTGATGCTCACTTGTACTTCGAGAGACGTCACATTAAAAGGAGGTTACTAACTCTCCAACACAAGCCCTGACTGATTTAAATACTTGGCTTTAACCAACAAATGAGATAAAGCAAAAAAAAAAAGTGGAGCTTGTACAGTCTGTATACATACATACAGTAAATAGTACAAATGTGAATACAAGAATTCAAACACATGTGTTTAATGGACCGTCCTCCAATTACTGTTTCCTAAAGTGAAGCACTTTACAAAAATATATGTGCCATTTAGCTCGAAGCAGCTGATGTACAAAATATGCAAATACTGAAAATAACACACAGACTGCACCGTGTCTACCGCCTTCAAACAGAGGTCATTGCTTTGACAACAGCCAAAATGGATCCACACAGTAACACTGGGCTGATACAGATGACATGACATAAGGCTAACTCTTGAATTGATCGCGTACGTCTTGCATCCACAGTTTAACTGCAAGTTTTCCCCCGCTTTAAAGACCAGTTTGTACGAGATATAACGCGAACTGAAACACTGCGGCCGATGGCTGGGGTGTCTTTGGAAAGTGTGGAGACAAGTTACGGGGTGTCTTAATAAAAGGTGTTTAAAAAAATATCTCTATATTGTGCTTCCATGTGTTACTAAGATTTACCGCCACTGCCCCGAGGGACACACATTGTAGAAGAGTGTTGATAAAGCTCGCGGAACATAAAAAGCCTCCAGGAAACACACATCATGATAACCACTGTGGAAACTGTCTCTTTATAGCCAAAAATCATTGCCAGTGATAAAAGCAGTGGAATAAGTCCTGTTCTCCTCTAATAACTGGGTACACGCTCACGGTATTGGGACGAAGCCAGAGTCGGGCGAATCGTCCAGAATCAAGCTGACACGACTCAGTGATGGAGAGGGAGACGCCAGACGGAACGCTGGGTTGATGGAGAGCAGCGAGTCCCTCTTGCTGCTTCTACTGTATGTGGTGCACGGCAAGGCCACAGGCTGGTGAACATGCTGCTGTGAGCACAGAGCAGACGGCGAAGGCTGTGTGGATCGTGCTGGCGTACTGGTGACCCCCAAACCAAGCGGAGCGGTCTTAGAGGTGCCAGGTAGACACAGGCCATGGAAGTCTGAGGAGTGGACCATCCTCTCCAACATGTCCTTTGTGCTCTGAGTGCACTAAGTGCAGAAAGGGAAGACAGGGGAGTTAGAAAAAAAGAGGACTCAGGTCACGAAAGGTCAAGCTGATGGTCAAGATGGACAAAAGTGGGACAGAAATGTACAGAAAACTGTGAGTGACAGGATTAGTTTGAAACAAAAAAAGCAGATGCAGACGATGCAATTAGAAGGCGACAATGAACAAAGGTGAAGAGCAGGACAAGGACAATATGCTATTGTCGCTATACGATTGGACACCGATTCAATTTGTGTTGCGATTGTACTTTAATCTATATTATTGATAATTAAGATGTTTCTTCAAGGCAATATAAGTCAGTCTGAATGGGACAGTGACACAGAACATCTACAATAGAATGCTTTTCTTTTAACTGTAACACTTTTTTAGAGCCTCTCACCAAAGTGAGCCTTCAAATTCAAAGAGTGAAATTGGCATCTGCTACGTATAGATGTTTCTGTTCATCAAGCTTGTAGAAATATCAGTTATTTTTTAAACTAGTTTACAAAAACCATGATATAGAGATATATGTGGAGATGATACTGCTCCTTCCCAGAGTTTCTGCTGGATTTGTGGATTTGCTCAGAGCAAAAACTGAGGGAGACGTGACGCAGACGTCGTCTAACTACAGACAAGACAAAGAGAAAAGTCATTTAGCTTCAAACAAGAGCTCCATCCAGTGCTGTATGTGAATAAGTGACTGTTAATGACAGGATGAATGAATGGTAGTGAAGCATGCTCAAGACAGTGCATCCGTCAACACCGGCAATGCAAACCAACCACAAAAACGAACTGTGAAAGGTTAAAAGTTCAGCACAAAAACACCAACTGTTAGAAACGAGAAGCACTCCAAAGCTTAACAGCAACTACAGAATGAAGGACGGCAGAGTGAGTGGCAGATGACGAGATGCTGCGATTGGTTTGACGTTCAACCCTACTCTTACCATCGACCGTCTACATGCAGCAGTGCCCTTCAGGCTGTGCAGGACAAAGCAACATCCTGACAGTTCTCCTCCTAGCAGAGTGGAATGGATACAGCACAACACTGAGTTTAAAATTATCTCATCCAATGATTCAGCTACAGGCACAAAACACACACGTTTACAGTAAATAAACACAATAACAGTTCACTTCATTAGTATAGCTAATTAAAAAAAAAAAAAAAACTCATAAAATACAACATCTTTAAAAGCTACAGTTCTGTGCAAAAGAGTCATGTGTACGTAATGTTCAAGCATGTCTTACATAAACCTGGCACAATAGACCTCATTCACAGCAGAAATGTCTGGACATGAAATACAGGGATAAACACAATGACATTAATTAGGCTTTCACTTCAGGTTAAAGAGAGCCAGAGTTGTGCTGTTGTTCCGCTTGAACAGGATAGGCCACACTTAATAAATACTTGATACTTTAACCTGTTAAACCAGTTTAAGTTATTCGAAAAGTGCATACACGTCTCTTGTTCCAATTCAATGATTGAGAAACACTCATACTCTATGGTCATTGTAGCATTGCTAAAAACATCAAATCCAATGATTGCCTGAGACTTTTGCACAGTACTGTAATTAAGAGAGAATATAAAAAATAAAAATCCCCCAAAAATACTGATTTATTTAATTGACATAGAAAATAACATGCTATATTTTAGGTAAATAAAATATATCCTGCATGTAAAAATAAAAAGACTTTTTAGGGAAAAAAAAAAACACTTGGCAGAGGTAGACCAGTTTCTTATATTTAGTAGTAGTAGTATTGCATTTAATATTTAGTTTATAGATCATTTTTATTTAAATTACATAAATTCACTGCAGACACAAAATGCAGATTGACAGACCTCTAAATAAATGTTTAGTTAGCAACATTGTGTATAATTTGTATAAAAACTGTGAAAACAAACAAATATTGTCCAGAAAAAAGAAAGAAAGACAGCAAATATCGGTCGACCTCTACTTAACAGCAAAATAATCCACCAATCTGAGGTAAGATATACAAAGCAAATCTATGCGTTCCCCCGTCAAAGTTTGTGCAATACAAAAACGTTCATAAACTGAACTCTTCTTTTGTCGAAATTTAAACTATATCTTTTAATGCCCAGCCTTAACTTTACCTAAGACACATGACAATATTGAGACAAATCCATTCAATGCATGTGACAAATGATTACCAATAAAGTGCAGATAGACCAGATAAACACAAAACATCATCAGATATCATTTGCATGTCCAAAACTCAGTATTTGTGCGCGCACACCTTCACCCCAACATAACAGATAAGAAAACATGAGAATAAGAACAAGGAAGGAGATACAGCAACATGCTGAAGGTAAAATCAACTCCACAACAGCACAAACAAACCATAACATAACGTATGAGCAGCTCAACACCAGCATGAAGAAATCGTATTTTGAAGAAATTCCCTTTTAACTTCTGAGTGGTGTCTCACTGTGTAACAAGTAGAGCTGCTACTGACGATTATTTCCATCGATTTATCTGTAACTTATTTCCTCCATAAAATAAAGTAAAATGTCGACCAGTGTTTCCGAAAAAAGGTTATGATGTCCTCAAATAAATGTTTTTGTTCTGTCCACAGAGCCAAAGAAACCAGATACATTAAAATATTCACATTTTAGAGGCTGAAATCAGAAATCTTGTTTTTATTTTATAAAAAAAAAAACATTCAAACTGTTCAAAACATTAACAAAATAGTTGGAAATTAATTTAGTAACTGAATAATAATCAAATAACTGTTGCAGCTCTACTCAACACCATCCTTTAACACACGTTAAATGTTTCTCTGCTCATTTAACTGCCGGGTGGTGTCGAAACAAGTGACTTACAACACATTTGGTCCACAAACACTTTGCTCTAAAGCTACAATAACACATAACACAGCAGTGCGACGTCTTCAGCAGCTCCAAAGCCTTTAAACTGTGTAGCTCCTTCAATCAGAAGGCTACTGTAAATATATGGCTTCAGAAGAAACTGTAAGATGAACACTGTTAATGCTCAAATATAAACATATATACATATACACTCAATGCAACTTTTTATAACACAAACTCAATGTGTATAATACAGTGTGTCCTTAACTCTGCTTGAGGTGCTGAATCTGTAATCCTGGGGAGTTTGGAGGGTGAGGGAGTGAAACACAAATGGTGGATATATAAGGCACACAGAAGGACGGGGGGGGGGGGGGGGGGGGGCTAACACAGGGTTAGGGGACAGTCAGGACTTGGGAGGGGCCACATGCCGGTTCATCCTACCATGTGTGCGTCATTCTTGGCCGTGAAGAGTGGCAGCTCTATCTCTGAGGCAGACGCAGCAGGGATGGCCTCATCAGGAGGCACGAAACCTCGTCTGTCTATGAGACTAGAAAACACAACGGAGGGTTATGTTCTGATGAACGGAGCTGTGACTAAGGAAGTGTTTCCACGAATACTTACACAGACTGACAGACAAGGAAACTTCAGAGGAAAAGTAGAGGAAAGTGTGTAGAGGAAGATTAAGATCTCCTCACTCACCTCGGGGGCATGGGCCCACATAACGTTGCACAGCAGTTGGTTATGATGCTGCTGTGACTGTACGGGTTCCCAGACTCGTCTGCACCTCTTTTACTTGACCAGGAGCCCTTTATCTGTGCGGGGAATAAAGAAGGTGCTCTGTCAGTTGTTGGACTGAGTCTAGTTTGAGAATCATGAACACATGAACCCGGGATACTTACATCTTCATTTGTTGTGAGGTTGGAGGCTACTAAATAGGTATGGAAGCCTGAGAGGCCCAGTATAGACCAGATGGAGAAGAAACAAACCACCAACTCCACCACAGTACACAAGGAAGTGTCAAGGCATGATAACATTTCTATTACTATTGATATAAAATATAAACAAATCCCACGAGTTCACACAATGCTGATTAAACCTATCAAATTGACACGACTCCATCTGTGTTTATCAGTACAGCGGTGTTTAGATTGTGTGTTGTCCAGGAAGTGATTAGTTTTGTGTCACTGCTGTGTTTTCCCCCTTTTTAACTTCAGTATCTACATCAGGAGAGGAACCGATAAGATTCAATGCGTTTCTCAAATCATGTGCTCTAGTCCATGACAAACCCCACATACTTCCTGTGAATGGCTGCAGCCATGCAGTCTATGCTTGTCTAGACACTGACATCAACACACATGGACAAGAGGCAGCAAACCTACAACTGCACAGAACCACTGCTAACGCTTTGATCCTCTTAAGCTTGGGCTTAGGCTGGAAGGAAGTGGAAATTGCCTTGTCATCAGTGTAACTTAGATTACGTCTTGGCAGAAAATAAATAAAAACAAAAAGATCTCATCCAACTAATTACTATTACTAATAACTAATTATGGAAGTGTGATATGTACAAAGGATATCTGGCAGGGCTTTCTTGAATGGCTTGAACAAGGCTTTTGCAAATTTGAGAACCTGAAGAGAATAAGAACACATTTGTAAAAACCTTCAAAAAGAGGCTTCTCAATAACACAAATTACACAACAATGCACCACTGCTTAGAGACGATCCTGTCTGTCTGCAGAGTGAGAATACTTACGGAGAGTGATGTGTGTGATGACACAGCCAAAAATAAAAGATGTCAGGAATGACAGAGAGATGATGAAGCTGTAGAAAAAGCGGTAATTGCGTTTGCCCACGCAGTTTCCCACCCACGGACAGTGGTGGTCAAATCGTTCTGAAGGTGAAAAACAGAGCGCATAGCAGACATTAAAGGAGAGGTTTTACAGCAGCTTTGGGTTCGATATTAAATAAACTGTAGAGCATAATACATTTACGCAGTTTCTATGTCAACATTTCAAAAATGTTTCTTACTTTTACCTAAGAAACACAATGACCCAGTTTTTATATTCAACATAAGACCAACAAACTTGTTCTGCTGTGTCAATAGATGCTTTTCTTAAAAAACCCTGTTAAACTCCTGCACACACTTATTATAATTTGTGGTAAGTGCTCTCTGGCAGTCAGCTGATGGAGGGGGGGGTTATGTTTTTGTCCATGTTTGTGTCCATTTCCTGGGGATGTAGGTTATGGCCTAAGGAAGAAATTTTGGTGGTGATTCAGTTACAGACACAGATCCAGAGAATTCAGTGTCAATGTGGGGAAACGGTGACCTTGGTTGAGGTTTGTGCTCTGTGGGTGCTATCTTTAGTTCTGTAAATGTCTGTGTTTAATAGCAGTGTGTTTCATCACCTCAGACTTCAGACACAGATTAGTGGTATAAGAGGGGATGGTGGTCTACATCAGGCCAAACTAATGACAACCCTCACAGATACAAGTATAATGTGTTACTCCTGGCAAAGGTATTCATTTGTTAAGTTAAATTAAAGCAGTGGGAATAAGTGGCAACTTCACAACACATCCTTACCCACACAGTTGTCACACAGGCTGCAGTGGGAGGTTCGTGGAGGCCGGAACATTTTACAAGTGAAGCAGTATTTGAGCTTCACCACCTGCTGGTTAATGAGGATCTCCTTTGTCCGTGGAGGGGGGCGATATGTAGAGGATCCTGAGGTATCTTAAAATAGAGAAATACAAGCAGAGAAACCCACTAAGGATACACATGAACCCAAAGTTTTGCCTAGCTTCCATGCTCTTCCACCACGTGGGTTAAAGTAAGCCGCTTAGGTGTCGGTCCGCAGTTCAAATACAAATGCATCCACCATATGGTAAAGCTCCTTAACCCCATCTGTCCCACAGTAAACAAACAACCCCGAGGTGGCACTTACTTATCTGCTTCTCTATGTCTGCAGCTTCATCTGGAGAGGCCCTGGGTAAGATGCCTGGGTCTGTGAAGCTGGTCCACAGCAGGGAGATGACAACAAACAGAAAGAGCACCGCAGCAATCATAGGTATGAAGACCGTCAGATGCTCTACCAGGAAGGAGCAACTGTGTAAAAAAAGAGATTTAAATACATCGTTAAAAACAGCTATCAGCATAACATTAAAAACAGTCATCTGTTTTAAGGTTAGTATCCGTATATACCGGTCAAAATCAATACAATACAATAAAATCCATACAATGTGTACACCCCAAATATCAATGCTTCACTAGACCTTGACAACATGATGTGAAGAAAGATATCACGTGACCAGGAGGTGAGTGAAGTTTTTCTAAATGGCTGCTTGTAGCTGGGGTGAAATGCATTGACTCATACAGCAAGTTGTTTGAGGGGGGTAAAAGTGTGATGTCGGTATAGCAGATAACAGTATTAATATCAGACACCAAAAAGTGGTATAAAGCCATACCAAGGTACAGTGTGCAAAATTGAACATTTACTGGTGGAGTTGCACATGGATAAATATCCCTCACCTCACCCTTCCGTCCCTTCCCTTCCCTGTTCTATGTAGACTTCAGTTGGCATCAAAACTCTGTCCAAAATGGCAGCCTCCTTAAAGCTAACCCTGCTCCTTATTAGGGATGCATGATATTATCAACACAATATTGGCAGATATTGCCTTTAAAATGTATTATCGGATATTAGCAAACACACCAAGATCCACCGATATGACATTTTATATCTACACCTGCTGTGATATAAGCAGGCAAATGTTGTATTAATTTCACTACAGAAGAGTGCAGGGAAAACCATATATATAATAAATACATTGTTATCGGTTATTGGGCCAAGCACTGCCGATATATCGGATATAGGCAAAGAGTCCAATATCGTGCATCCCTACTCCTTATATAAATATGAAAGGATCACTGAGGTAATGTAAAACAACAAGTCACACAATCACATGATTGTGCACTTCAATTTCTGCCAAATGACAATAGTTTTACCTGAATTTTACACACTAGACCTTTAACTTTACTTCTGTATAAGACAATAACACTTTTGTATCCTGAACTCCATGTAATCTAATGTAAAATGTTATTGTCATTTGTCTGTGTGTGATTAGTGATTGTGTGATAGGTTAACTGTTGACTACAACACTGGACCTCTGCATTTCACTTAAATATTCGGAGTTGCTTTTGCTCATGTGTCACAACCTTTACACTGTAAATTATATATTTATACGTATGTATACATGTATGTACAGCCACCACACAGAAACATTAATCATTTGGTGTCATTGTTTTGGCTGATCTGTGTACACAAATAAAGCTCACAGTTGTGGCACCTCTACATCCATGTTCTCGATCTCCTATCGTGTCTGAATACATAAAGGTCATGACTAGTTACTCACTCGAATCCAAAGAAAAGGCCACAAGTGAAAACAATAAGGCCCAGAGTCAGAGGAAGGACACCGCTCTGTCTGGCCAGCATGATCCGTCCACCGCAGAAAAACCGGTTCTTCCCTGGGAACACTTCCCATTTCCTCCGCGGCCGCTCAGCCTTCTTCTCCGTGTGTTTCTGCGCCGACGAGGGCGACACAACCAACGTCCGCGGGTCGATCTGCTGGTACTCGCAGTTCTTCATGGTGTAAACAGTGATATTCACACAGCTCGGAGGTAGCTAAAGGCACATCCACACCACACTCTCCTTCCGCGTCGCGTTTTTTCGAGAGACGGTGCTCTCAAGATTCAGTCATGGTACATTACAGTCTCTGTTCGGTTGGCGTTCAGTTAACCAGCGGGCAGTCTTCTGAGGCTTCAACACAGTAATTGTCCTCCGCGGTCGACTTTAACGCGCTGAATCGAACCCAGGGTTCGCTCGAGGTTAACTGCCATCTTACATATTAATATTTATGCTGATTTCGTTTCGCGGACTCCGTCTTTTTGTATCGAAGAGTCAACAAAGTCAGCTCCGGCTCTACGATGCGTGCGGTTTCCTTTTTACTAGCGGTGCAGCGGAAAATAAGCCGGATATGACGTCAACGATAGAGGTGTGACACATATTGTATCCCCGTTGAAATGTGCAAACCTCTTAAATTATTATATGACTATTGTAATATATATTGTATTATTATACTCCTATTTTTTCAGTCATTCTAACAATTTGTACATCAAAACGTTTGGCTCATTAATGCTTTCTCACTATCATTAGTTTTAACCCCCCCAACCCCCCAATCTTGATACTTTTTGAAATAATTTATATTTTCTGCAACTTGAATCCATAGGGCATATAGAAAGGGCATATCAAAGGCAAAGGTGATTGCATTTTTCCTCATATGAATGAATGGAGAGAACAGTTAAAAGGCAATGGAGAGAGTCCAGCATTCTTAATCGCAAATATTTAATTTTCTTCAGTTCAGTCGGTTCAGAATGCCAAGTCAGCATTTCTAGCTATAGTATTCTCATGCTCTTCGGGAAATGAGAAGGCTAGGGTGTACTGATTTAGTTACATTCTAATTTATTTTGTGTTTTGAAGAACTGTGAATATGTCTACCTTTAAAACTCCAGTGAGTGATTTATGTCATCAGCCATTGTTGCTACCAGCCCTAAACTTATGGTGCCCATCAGTTCTAGTTGGAAGTCAGAATTTCCGAATCCCAAGTTGGAATTGTGAACTGGAACGCCCCTCAGAACGTTTTTCCAACTCGGAAAGTCACAAACCCTGATAGGATTCCAAGATGGCTGCCACTCAACAGTAAAAATACTACTTTTACCGCTAATTGTACTTTTGACTTATTTGTTTTCATATTAAGTCAGTCGCACACATAGTACTGTTCCATTTCTATCCATGGACATGTTGCTATGCTCTTTGTGTGTGCAAAATACCATGTAAAACATTGTTACAGACTAGTATTGCTAAGGGTAACAATGTCTACCCCCAGGAATGTTTGCGTCCATGCTCTTTTCCAAATTCTTCAGTGGGACGTAGTTAAATGTAAATTGAATGCATCTCATGTTTCAGAGGACCAGGGATAATTACTTAACCGAAAGTTTACTGGTGTCTCACTTTACTAGCATAGCTGTTACGCTTGTGCCTTCCCAACATCAGTCGTGAAAAGTAAAAGTTGTGTGGAGTAGTGTGGAGCTGTCAGACTTAATAAGCATGGTGTGAACTCATTTGACAATTATTTGACTGTAACAGTTTATATTTAAATGTCACACACAACAGCTTTAATTTTATGAAGTTCATTTGCTTGTTTCATCTGTGTTGCTATTTTAACAGCAGCTATGTTGTGAAATATATATACAAAATGTATCCCTTGTAAAATTCATTCTCATCAGGTTGTTCTAATAATTGAATTTAGTACTTAAACTAAATTTAATTTAAAAAATTTAGTTTTTGTAGTTGTAGTGATATACAGGCTTACCAACATACAACTTTCAATATAAAGTGTTAACAGAGTATACAGTACAACCAAACAAAAGGAAATAAATTGAATGATTGTATTCATAGGAGTACAGCATGTTACCAGTGTGTTTTATACTGGAATTTAGTCACTTTTCTGATTTTTACTTTAATCAGATTAGAAAAAAAATATCAAGTTTTTCTGAACAATGATAGAACTAAACATCTACAATTTGAGCTGCTACAAAGACACATTGCTCCATATATCTGACAATGACCGATGGATTTGAGTTTAGGACAACTGACTATAAACATAGATTAATATCAATATTTAAAAAGATATAACACACTGACTCCAAACCAATACAATTATATTTTACTGCAACAAAATCTTTATTTTTTCAGTCACATCCAAAAGACCCCAGCTTTATCCTGGCATAATTCTAACAAACATGCAGTGCAATAACAAACAGTAGATAAAATCTTAATATTTCAGCAAGTGTCTTTCCCAAGTACAACCAGTCTTTCCAAAAATGTACCACCAAAAGCTCTCAGTCAACAACAAACATATTTGATGAAGATGTGGTAATAAAATGTGTTGACTACTACATAAATACATCTGCATTAAAAATGAAAGCAAGACGAGTTGGGCATCATCACCAAAATATTAGGCAAAGTATTTTGTTTTTGATTTGATTTGGATTTAATTACAGTAATATTATTATCATCATTATAATGTCTGTAATGTAACAATTGCAGAGAAAAATGGCTTTGTTTGTGGATTCATGTCAAGTCAAATATGCTAAATAACCTAGTCCTACACATAAATATTGCAATTATTTATGTCCATGGCAAGAAGTTACAGTGCAGTGCCAGCCCAAGCACCCAGTAAGAGAGGAAGTATCCCAGGATGCTTTGTGTGGTAGATGAGCAAATTTTAAAATGCAGCAGCAGTGCAATTATGGGGTTTTGAGGTGTGTGTTTGCATCCATTTCTGGAATTTGTCTGTAGCTGTATGCTGGGGTTGGATGTTTTCCTACGATGAAGAAGTGGCTCATTGAGGAGGAGTAGATGAGCACTTATCCAAAATGGCACAGGAGATGAGGAGGCCATGAATCTGGTTAGAACCTGTAAAAATATGAAATGAACACATGTTAATCACATTTAGAGAGTTTAAATGTTCCACTAAAGGGTGAATACATGTTTTACCTACCTGCACATGCATGCACAAAGTTCCAAAAATCAGAAGTACTGTAGAGTGCACAATATACACAAACACCCTGGGGTTGAAGAATCCCGGTGTGGGTTTTTCAAGCCCTTTGTTTGCACCTGTCTCCCAGAGCCCAAGTCTCAGACAGAGTTCTGGATTAGCTATAAAATATGCATAAGCTGCCATTATGCCGAGGGAAGCCATAGGTAGAGCTAGAATAAAGTTTGGTGTTTGCTTCAGCTCAAAGTAACGAAGGAAGCCCACATCCCAATACACGTCCTGGATATGAGAATAAAGAAGGGGAAGGGGTCTCATGCACCAGAGGGGTGGTGGACCATTTTCATCTGGTACCCGGTAACCTTTCCGTTCAGCCAGTGAGATAAGAGCTGAAGGGATCTGCTCCAGGGAGACAGATGGTGTGCAAAACGTCCTATACCCATAGTATTGGAAAGCAAAAAAGGGAAGAGCAATAATGGCAGTTCCCAAGAGGGAAGTGAGCAGGAGACGGATGATAACCCAAATGTAATGGAAGACTTTGAAGTGGCTTTTTGTTGCTGTGCGATACACACGAATCTGAGAAATGGCATGCAGTGATGGTAGATACAGCAGGAATCCAATGTTGACAAGTCCGTTGGATCGAGCTGCAGTGCCTATACTGAGCGCCAAGCAGGCCCGGAAGGTAAATCCTTTCTCCAGGAGGAACAGACCACCAAACGTGAGGGCAGCAAACAGGCTCTCGGAGTATCCAGCAGTCATGAAAACATTGGCAGGTGTGATGCAGTAAAGAAGGCTGGAGAGCAGAGCAAGACGTCGGTCCTGCAGAACTGTTCTGCTAAGGGCGTACAGGGCGACCACACTCAGCAGGAAGAGGGCACTATTACCTACAGCAACAGCCACCAGCAGACGGCCCCGCACACTCAGCCAGCCGCTCAGTGGCCACAGCAGTGTCTCTGCCAGGCCACGGAGCACAACGGGGAAGAGGGGGAAAAACGCAAAGTTGTGCTCATAGAGGTATCCTCTCTCTGCAATGAAAAGGAAGTGCTCTGCATCCCAGTGAGAGAGGCCACCCAGTAACCACTCCACTGCAGAATCCAGGTACAGAGGCTCTTCTGTCCGCGGGGGCATGAACGCATCAGCTTCATGGTCTGGGATGACAGCGTTCAACACAGCCTGAGGAGAAACATTACAGTGTTAAAATAAGCTTTTGATGCAAAAAAAAAAGCCATGTATGGGATTGGACTAGACACTTTGACTGTGAGATATTTATTACATCCTTTTATTTGCTATGATACAAAAACAAATAATTGTTTTACTTTTCATTCAGTTTTCATGAAAAATTATAATTTTTATGATATGAACAAAAACATTAAAAAAACCTAATAAAAATATAGACGTCCATATGTATAGACATTTAAAATACATTCAAAATGGCAAGTTTAAGTTGTCTGTCTTAAATGACAGACAACAGGAATCCATTGACCAGTGCCTGCGTTCTTGAAATTGTTACTGTGTTCACAACTCCTGCACTGTCAACTACTTTTAAACCAGTTTATTTTAATTTCTTGTTTGTAATCTGTATCTGTTTTTGAATTTGTGCGACTGACGTCTTGGCCAGGTCACCCTTGTAAATGAGATCTCAATGGGTCTTTAAACCAGTTAACAAAGGTTAAATAAAATTGAAAAAAATAGTATGGACATTTGAATTTGTCAGTGCTTTCAATGTTTCAAAAATAAAGTCTAATTTTATATTTAAACTAGTAGATGCTGGGTTTTCTTTTACACCATTCATTTACATTTATAAAGGTGAAACATGGTTATATTAGAAAACAGACAAATATTTACTGACTGATTAGATAGAATAATGTATGAATATGGAAACTGAAATGTAGGCTTGAATATAATTGTTCAACATTATTCTTGCCCATTTTATTATTCTTCCATCATTCCTTCCAACTCCTTTCACACACAAAAAGGAGTTATATTTTTCTTGTATTAATTTAGAACTGTATTTTTCTGTGACGTTGCAAATAATGTTTCATATTTCTTTCTGTTATTGAATGCTCTTGTCTTTTACTCGTCTTTTACCCTCAAAATAAAAACTAGCTTACATGTTCTGCAAATTAATTACAATTCCACATAAAATTTCAAAGCGATATTCTACATCAAACCAGGCCTAGACGAAACCATTACAGGAAATGAAGGGCTAGAGGCTATGAAGTGGGTAAGCTGCAGTAATTAGCAGAATGTCACGCATGCAACATGCTAACTCACGTTGTCCTTAACGTACCTGCAACAGGAGCGAGAGGCTCCTGGTGAATGTGGCAAACTGCAGCACTGCTCTGACATCCATGGTCACTAATGTGACGGACAAAGTGTGAAAAGGCCGGTTATGACAGGCCCGAGCATTGTTGCTGCTACGAGGTAGTCACAGCTCGATTCATCATGATCTTCCGTTAACATAGCTAACAGAGAGCAGCCACCGGGTAAAATGAGACTCTGTCAAAGCCTTTGTTTCGTTTGACTATTTCAGGTGCGGATAATTATTTTTCTCCAATGACCGCTCGTTAGCAGTAGAACAGCGTTTGTTTACGAAAAGCTCAGGTTCGATGTTTGTCCCCACATTCTTTCCTTCTATGCTCCCTTCGGTATCACTTCCGGTGCAACAGGGAGATACATTTCAAACTAAAATCTCGTGGGCGCAGACGAGGAAGTAATTTCACCTCCTGCGTAAACCATGAAGTATACTCTGACAACGTTGTATGAAATAAATAAATGATAAGTGGGCTTTAATTCCCGTGAGTGACTCATCTTTTTTATTCTTATTTGTACATATTATCGACGAACGACAGTACAGTAGTTTTTCCCCTCCCTCTCCAGCAGGTGGCGTTTAAGACCGTCGAGCGGGCTGGATTTCCAAATGGTGCAAGCATGATATATCCTACATAAAAAGTATTTATTTTAATATAAAAAATATTGCAATTTGTGCTCCTTTAAGAACCTTGAAGCTGAGCTAATCCTAAACAAGTGATAACTGTATAATTAATAATGTATTACAAAAAAATGTACAGTACATCAACAAACTATCTTTCATATAGTCTTGGTCAAATCGAAAGAAAAAGGCCACACCCAAAACATTGGTTTGTCCCCTGTTCTGTGCCTACTGCCTAACATTACATTGGTTTGTCCCCTGTTCTGTGCCTACTGCCTAACATTTGATGGTGGGTATTGACATTCAGTGGTTCTCCCTGTCACCTGCTAATGGTTGGCAACTTGCATGTGACTTAGTGTGGAGAACCTTCTAGAAACATATGAACTGGTTTCTAAGTGATTGTAATCATCTTTACCGAAACACGTAAACCGTTACACAAAGCTCCCAATTTTGTTCTAGGCCAGGGACCCCACAAGATTTAAAATAATTCCACTGCATGCATTTAATTTGGAACAATTTTACCATTCTTTGATTATAATGTAATCTAGTCACTATTTTGGATTACAAAATGAAAAAAAACTTGCAGTCCACACTGTGAAGCCTTTTGTAAAAAAAGTAAAAATACAGGTCTATAAAGAGCATATATAATCATTTTAATGTATGATTATGGAATATTTTCACAGACCCCGGTAATGTGCTTCAGACACTATCAAAGAGACCCAGCTAGTTTCCTGAACACTGAAGTGAAGACACTTCCCAAAAGTTTGTAGAGTTGTTTGTTCAAAAGAGGTTATGATTCTGGAACAAAACCATCAAACAGCTTACGAAGATTTAATGTACATTTATTCTTACCACGTGGAACATATAGTATAAAGATTTCATACTGAATAAATGATATTCATTGAGCCAAAAAAGGGAAAGGGAGGAATTTACATGTTGTCTTAGCTACATAGTCTGAAATACAAATATGCAGAATCCAAGTTCAGAGAAAAGTTGTCAATGTGTACTTCATCTAGTTTATTTTGTTGTACCAGGAGATAACAGGTCTGAGCCGTGTCTGCCGTACTGTGGAGCTGTGGAGAGACCAGAGGAGTGGGTCTAATCAGCAGGGAGTGGAGGTAACGGACCAAACTCACAAGTCAGCCTCCATTCCTCACCAATAAGAAGAGTGAGAATAGTGACACAGACAGAGACAGACACAGAGAAAGGAAGTGTAATGTACAACATTATATATACACCACAGCAAAGCTGTATTTGAAGTTGAAAACCAGTCCTAAGAGGTGATTTCTTTTCATAAGGGTATTCATACAATCAAGGGATAAGAGGAGGTAAGGGTGTTGTAGGTTCTTGATACTTTGGGGAAGAAAGCCATTTTCTGTTTAACACCAAACTAAAATGACCTCAAACTCTAGAAGAGCTGCATCATCAGCTTTCTGTGTGAAACGTGTTACAGAATGCTTACACTCAAGAGCAGTATGGTACAGAAAATGTCCTACAATCTACTGCACACTGCACAGGCCTCCCTGGTGAAGGTGTCTATTGACAGCACTTTGTCTGCTGCCAGGCTGACTGGTGAGAATCCAACTACAGCAACAATAACCAGTAGGCCACTTGTCAGTCTGCTTCACCTCCGAACATCAACCAGTTACAGACTCACTGTGCCCTTGAGGGAGAGCTAGGGCACACTGTGTCTCCCAAACTCACTGTAAACGAGACAGCAACTTTGGTTACAGTTTTTGTTTTTCAGCTATTTATTCATTTATTTATCTTTATTAAAAAGTACTTTTCCCCCAAGTGCAGAACAGTCTCCCAACCACGGTGCTCTGCTTTGTATCATCCAGTTGGCATTCATTTTGCAAGTAGTGTCACTTTGTGGGCATCTCTCTGGTTTGTAATCCACCACAGCTCTGTGATTATCCTCCTCGAGGAAGGACGGCCTGGGGAGGGCTCAGAGAATGGAATCTGAAGGATTTTCATAAATTAAAAAGACAGTCACTTGAACTTTCCTTGCCCTGTTACACACACAAGCCAGGTTACCAGGGAAGAGGGGATTGGGGATTAAACCCCCAGAAAGTGGAGCCACGGCTCCCTACAGCTGTCATGACTGGCCTATCAAAAAGAGTACATCACAGATAACATGAGAAACCAGCGAGTTCATTAGGGGAGACACCGAAAGGTCGAGGAGTCGGGACTCATGTAGTGTGAACTCTGAGTGGTTCTCCTCCACCTTGGCTAAGGCGTGCAGAGCCCGGGCAGCTCGCCGCATCATGTCCGGGCTTGTGGGTTCGAAGTGCATCCCCTGCAGGTGTAGTAGAGAGCTCTGGCTCTGCTGAAGCTGTGTGGCAGCCAGACTATCCTCCAGAAAGCCCAACAAGTTGCCCACACTGCCCTTCTGAACAGCGATGGCTCGGGCTGCCATAGTGTCACCCTGGGCCAGGTTTGCCAGTAGGACAACAGCCATCTCCCTGCAGACTGCAATTTTCCTGTCGCCAATTAGCCGCACCAGGTTTCCATATAGCTTCTCTAGCCGACTGAATGGTGGAGTGGCCAAGATGAGGTCCACGTTGTTGTCTTGAATGCTTAATTTACTTAACGTCTCCAGAACCAGTCTCTGAGGTGACAAAGCACTGTGGGGGCCCAGGGTGGGAAAGGGATCCTGGGCCTCTGCGGAGGGGCAGACAGCCCAGTGGAGAAGACCATCCAACAAGGGCAAGCAGATGCTCTCTGGGTAGATGGAGAGGTCAAGTTGGCCTGATATGTTCGCCAATGTGACCAGCGTGTTCTCTCTCAGGAGCTCCAAGCAGTCCCACCACCATTCATCCCTTTGGCCCATTCCTTCTTCTGTATCCTCATCTTTCTCATAGGTGAGCGGGGCCTGTTTGCGTTCAGGGTGCCTGTGGTGGAGCAGGATCAGACGGCCCAGTAGCAGCAACAGCCCAGGATGTTTGGACATCTCATGGTCATTGCCTGGTACAAAGGACAGACTGCGGACAATATTGGAGACACAAATGCAACGACGGGCCAAGGAATCCTGCCAGTTAGCCAGAGTAACGAGCGGCCCCTCGTCTTTACTGTGAGGCTCATCCTCCAGGATGGTGCCAGTCTGCCGTGCCCGCTGGAATAAAACGCTGCCGGTGGAAAGAATTTGTCTATTATTCTCCTGGAGAGCACCATTCTCAACTGTTTTAATTTCAGAAGGTGTTTTCTTCTCCTCCTCATTGCTTGGTGAAGGAGTGGCCTTCTCAGAGACAGCTACTTTCTCAGAGGAAGAGGACTCTTGCGGCATTTCTTCATCATCTTGCTTCATTTTCTCCTCCTCCATTGGTAAGCAAATTTCCTGTGTCTCTTCTTCAGGGACTCGCCTCTTTAGCAAAATTGAGGGCACAGGGAATCGCTCTCGATGTCCCAAGAAGTCTTTGCGTGGTTCAAAGTGGGTCTGGATGTGTTCTGTTGAGTCTCCCCCTCCAGCACTCCAGTGAATTAACCCACTGTCAAACTCTTGCATTTTGCCATGATTATTCGACTGGCCAGCTACAAATGGATCTTTCTTTCGTACCACCTTCAGAGGAAACTTGTCAAATTTGCTGGCTTGTTTAGGTCTCTCATGGGCAGGTAAGGATTGCAATGAGCCTGTCTGTTCAGATGAAGAGCCTTTGCTTTTCCTCTCCTCATCTTCTGTCATCTCATCTCGGCCGCGAGATTTGCTGCACTGCTCTTGCTCTTTCTCCTCTTTCACATGAGCTGGCCCATCTGTTTCTTGTTCCTCCTCCTCTTCATCATCATCATCACCTTCCTCTTGATCCATGTCCTCAGCCTGTGGGTCCTCTTCTTCAGGGCAGTCCCAGTCTTGTTTCAAGGCATTAGGATCAAGTAGCGTCCTCTGGCCAGGGTCTCCAACCTCATACTCTCGGAGAATGCCAAAGATCTCGATGAGGCAACGTCTGAAATACTCAACCACCAACTCAAGGAAACCAGGCAACTGAAGAAAGAGCAGAAATGTAGAAAAGTTTAGACATGATCACCATGCATACAATAGTGTCATTAAGGGTTAGAGCTTAAGTCTCACCGTGTTGAGATCAAAGGTTGTAATACTGCTGTCATCGTACAGGAGAATATTGATAGTATCTAAGGCCCATGTACTCTCAGCCAGTAAACCAGACTTTAATGACATCATGACTCTCCAGGCCTCTGGTGTCCCTATAGAGTCAAGGAAAAAAAAACAAAAAACAATTGGCTTTTCCCTCCGAGTACCTACATCAACAAAAAATTGACAGCGACAGATATTATTAATATTTATCATGTGTAGTCTTACCAATATCTTTCATAGTGAGTCTCCGACGTGGTTTCAGAACAGGATGGCTAGCTTCTATAGAGCCTGGGGGAAAAGGCATGTCTCGCCTTATTAGAGGAGACTGTACTGGAGGGGGCACTATGTGAGATGCAGGCACTGGAGGTCCAGCCTTCTGCATCTTCATTACTCCGTGAATGTACGGAGATTTACTGGGTGATGTCCTGCTCTCCATAGGGCGGGGGATGGAGGCCGGACTGGACACCTGTGGAATGTGGTTCTGCACACCCTGAGGGGGCGGATAGTTGGACTGTACTGAACGAGGCATAGGTTGGCCAGGCCCTGCAGGACCATAAGGGGGCTGCCGTGGACCCATTTGACCACCCCACTGACCATCATGATTCATACGCTGTTCTGATGACATCATCTCCTCTGAACGGTTCATACCAGGGTAACCAGGTCCCGGGGGCGGGCCCCCAGGGCCACCTTGACGGCTGGGGTAGTTTTGATAGTTCATGTCTCGTGGTCCTTGCCACATGCCTCCCTGAGGACCCTCGGGGCCTGACTGCATCATCTGAGGGGGCATGTTAGGTTGAGCGTTGGGCCCAGTCGCTCCTTGCATCCGTTCACGACCAAAAGGGTAGGGGAATTGATTGCCTGGGCCAGGTGGGCGGCGATCAGGGCCAGTGTAGGGCCCACTACCACTGTATTGATTGTATGACTCCTGCTGTCCTGAAGAGGGTGCAGTGGTGCCTCCTTGCTGTTGCTGCGGCTGTGGTGGTGGTTGTTGTCCACCGGGGAAAGGCCCACTGTACTCAGCCTCATGACGTTTAGATGGAGGGTAAACACCTTCTCCATGACGCTTGTAACTCTGCCAATTAAAAAATGTACACAGAATAACAATTATTTAAGTAAAAAAAAAATTAAATGGGTCCAAACCATTTCCTTCTCATAACACAAAATCTATCATGACAGTAATTAAATCAAAGGGCAAAAAAAGGCTTTTTATCCATGTGTATTGTGTGTGTTAATGTAATTCAAATGGATCTTTACCTGTTGTTGTGGATACATTCCAGGCTGCTGATTTGGGTAGGAGCCAGTAGGGGGCGTTCCCTGTCCAGGATACTGATTACCATAGGAATCATGCCTGAAAACAAGCCCAGTTTCTGTATGAACATTATGCATCACGAAAGACAAAACCCACTGTCGCAGATGTGCAGTCAGACACATTCTTCATGGTATTCAGCAATAAATGAATGACCATAAAACAAAAAAAATTCATTCTCAATTGTAGCTTTTAGATTACAGCTTCACACATTCATTAAAACAATCTGCATCTTATTTTCATCAATTGACAAATTAAGATGCTGAATGTCAACTGCTAATCCAATTTTATTATCTTCTGTTATTTGATTATATCATGGGATTTGTAAGAAGGAAATTTTAATTCACGCAACCTTTACTGTGCTTACATCATCACATCCACGTAAATGAACTCAAAGAGACCCGGGTACATATTTTGTTACAGGATGTCAAGAATTCTGTTTAGGATGTGATCATATACTGATACACATCCATAAAGATAATGCATATGAAAGTAAAACTGCCACCACTGCTGAAATATTCAAAGATTAAATAACTACACAAGCATAATATTCTATGCATGAAGAATAATCAGTTTCAATCAATGATGGCTTTAAACATAAGATGTATGGCAAATGTAGTGATATGTGAACTGACCGTGGTTGCTGTGGAGGGAAGCGATTTGGTGAATACATCCCTGCTTCGGCATTGGCAGGCATCATAGGGTTTGGCTGAGGAGCACCGGTTCCCATGTTGCCTTCTGGACCCATTCCTTGCTCTGATCTGTGAAAGAATATACATTTTCCATTATTTAAAAAGTCACTGTGAGCATATGACTGCCAGAAATCAGACAGGTCCAACACATCTGCTTCTATGATGTTTGTTAATACAGTGGATAAAACTCACCAAATGCAATATTCAAAGCATAAACATAGTCCCACCGTTTTATGTGGATATAATTGAGCCGTACAAATTTGCAGGGAGGAAATATTCAAACTGAATCATAAATTCAAAACTAGAAAATTTCTTAAGAAATGTGAATGTGCCTGCTTCTTGGTGCACCTCAATACATTGTTAAGCCTTGATGTGGTGTTTTCCTTTGATCTTTGTGTATCTTGTGTTTTGATTTTGCCTTGCACAGATCAAAGGCAGCAGTGTGAATACTCTGCATTCACACAGCATTCTATGGAGGAAAGTACAACTAAAACAAACCTTGTTCACACAAATTTTAATCATAATACAAAAATATTTTTGACTGTTGGCTTTAGAGGACTGGCTGAATGCAGACATGAGTTTTTTCACTCAACTACTTTAGAGCCGACTTAAACATGGCAGTCAATAGGTGGTTTGGTCAGCACTTCAAAGTGATTTCAATACAAACCACGAGTCACGTGACAACAAGAACAACTTCCGTAAAAGGACAACAAATTCATCTTCGTTTGATGTAAAAATCAACCTGTGTAGGTTGGCTTGACACCGTGTGAAGATTTTGAGGTTCAGGTAGACCATTGCATTTCATGCAATACACACCCATTATAAAATCTCTGGTTACCAACCGCTAAATAAACTCCAACAAAAGAAGGAAAACGTCCAAATAACCTAAATGTATATCGGTTAAAGATACCAAAAAATACCAGAAAAACAAGTTAATTTCTACTGCCACACCTCATTCACTAATGGGAATTGTTTGTTATTTGAGAGCGCAGTTTGACTTTTCACCGTCAATAACCACACATTTTGATGTGAGATTCTATAAACTGTGAGACAAGTAACACCAGGAAATATGAGGGGGGGTAAAGAATAATGAGTAGAATAAAAAGATACCAAGTTTCACGGCAGGCACTTATAATGAAATGTAACCGCAAATGTGTTTGTATGATTCATAAGCAGAGAAAAATAAAACACAAGAAAGACCGTAAAATAATGCACCACAGTTCAACCACATCAGCCCTCTCAAAAATTGCACCATTTCTCAAAGAGTCACTGAATGTGAAGACTTTTTGTTTGTTTTTATTTGCACAGAACACTGTGGCATGAAATCATGAACCCAAAGCAAGGATAAATAAAAAAAGCATCAGTGTTACTTCAAAGTCACTTACATTTGAGATCAAAAACATCTACTCCCAAAAGGTAAATGCTTGGGCGCATCTGACATATACAGAACTTGGCATTGAAAAAATATCTCCTCCATCAGTAGTATTAAACAATATTTACCTCCTGTCATAGCCTGGTCCATAGGAATACTGCTGTCTGGGCCCCATTGGCATCGTGCCCATTGCCCCATGTGGTCCTCTGTTGAATGTAGGCTGCTGCTGCTGCTGTTGTTGCTGTTGTGGTGGTGGCTGCTGTGGCTGGTCACCCACCCCACTGTTAGGGCCTTGGTTAGCAGGTAAAAACTGCTCCCCAACTGCAAATGTATTCAAAATTGAAGCCCATTAGAGGTGAATTAACGTAATGGGTAATTAAGAAAGCAGTTAAGACAACTTGATCTATTTAGCTTTGGTCTATTCCATTTGCCCACCTTTCCGCATGTTACTAAATGGGTCCTTGTTAGGTTCATAGGGACCCATGCGCCCCTGCATGTCTGGTGTGTTCATGCCAGATTGATAGGCAGAGTTGGGTGTCATGTTCTTCCTTGGGAAAGCAGGGTCATTTCCTTCAGAGAAGGGGTCCTGCAGGTTAACACTACTCCTAAGGGGTAAGCAAAGATGAGTGGGAGGGGGGGTAATTGGGAGTAAGAGGGAGAGACAGAAGGAAATTAAGAAAGACATTAGTTTCACTCAGTATATTTGAAGAAAAATCTGTTAAAAAACCTTTAACAAAACTCACCTGGACACAGGCGGCATGGGGGGCATCTGGGAATGAGGAGTGGAGGCTGGGGTGGGAGGTTTTAAGTCTCCCCCCTCTGCCATTGAGCTGCTGGTGGACTGGGGTGTCTGAGGACCCTGCAGAGAACCTGACCCAGCTGTGGAGCAGAGGGACGCTTCAGTTTGAAATAAAGAAGGAGCAGAAAGACATGGTACATGACTTTAATGACACTCAAATATGATAGGTTATGCATTGATTTTTGGAATGCTGGATTTGTTTCACTCAGACTGCACTAAATGGTGTGTTGATCTGCCAAAATGTTACGATGCACAGATTTTACCTGGAGATGGTGGCTGGACCTTAGCAGCTTGGTTCTTTTTGTTGTCCGTAAAAATCTCAGGAGGAGGGTCTTCTCCACGTTCAATCTTGCACTCAAATGCATACAAACACTGTATGTACTGTTTCTTCAAAGAACTGGCAGCACTGCTGGATGTACCCACATTCAGGGAAGTAGCCAGGTCACGCCACTTCTTACTTTTATTCACCTGAGGCACAGACAGTGGGACATAATTAGAAAAGAAACAAAGAAAATGACAAGTATAATGGAAGTTACTGCAGTTTGATAATGCTGTATTAACCTGTGTCATTCCTCCGATGTCTTTAACTGACACGTAGAGTCGGAAAAGGTCAAGGGGTTTGCGTCCTACAGCAGGCAAGTTGGTCATGCTCATGGCTTTCTCTTCAATGAAAGCCAGGTAACGGTCGACCCACATCTTCCTGTCTGGCTCAGGTCCTAACTCGTACAGTCGTGTTATCGATTCATTGGTTGTGGTGGAAGAATTGGACTTCTGTATTGTGCAAAACAAAAAAAAACAAAAAACAATTAAAGACATTTCTAACAGCAGAGCTCCAAAAAAAAAAAAAAAAAAAAATCAACATGCACCTACATATGACATTTGAAATGTTGAAGTTTTCAAAACACTATACAATACAATATAGTAGAGAGGTTACCTTGGATTTAGTTTCTGGCTTGGGTGTAACAGTCCCATCTACTTTATTATTCATCTTGTTGTTCAACTCAGGACTGGGGGCCATACCTAGGCACAATCACAGGTATTGGAAATTGCAACACAAAAGAAGAGAATAACGCTTCATGTGGCCATTGCTATACAACTTACCACTTGAGTTATTAGCCATGTTTGGCCCCATAGGATAAGGTGATCCACCTTGAGTGTTCATCATTCCAGGCATGTTGTTCATGGGAGGACCATAAGGTGGTCCAGATCCCATCATGCCAGGAGACATGTTGGGGTAACCAGGCATCCTGGGTGAAGTACAAAATATATTAATGTCTAGTATACACAACAGTGACAAAGTATGGCACTTCTCAGATTGGCCAACCTTGGAAAATGTCTGAGTACCACACCATTAGTGTCAGGTCATGTAAATGTGCGGGGAAAAAAGCAAAATGAGAGTGTTCACACACACTGGCATGCGTGAGAGGCATTTGAGACACATCTATTTTTGAGCTAAGGCATGTCACCAGTATTTCAAGCGTGGCGCACGCAGTTTCCAGCAATCATAAACAGAACGAAAATCTGTTGATGTTGACGTTGTACCGGCAATGACAACACTGACACCTATCACAGTCGTTTTAGTGTCTAGGCTGAATCTGAATACATGAAAAATATATTTTACATACTTAAACTTTTCTTTAGCAGTTGTGATGCTAAGACTAAGACTACAATAAACCTTGTGTAGGTTAAACTTATAGCAGGTGAAAGCCAGATTCTCTCTCTTTCTCTCTCCAAAGCAAAAAGGCGGTGAGTGAGGCTGAGGTTTGAGAAGTAACATGACCAAGGACCATACTTGTTTAACAAAGGGGGAACGTGATTATGTTTATACCAGTCATCACAACGCAAGCTACTTGTGTTTGTGTTGCAGGTACGCTCTCTTTCAGACTGTCTACTTCACTGAGGTTTTCTTTCTGCCTGCATTACTCAGTACAACCTTCATTTTGTTTACAAAGAACCATTAAAAACAACAAAGTAGGAGAATTTAAGAAAACAGACTGCTGATTTTTAACATGCTGTTTTTATCAGTGCATCATGGATTTAGTAGGACAAGCCATGTGGCATGTGGGAACATATAGTCATAAATGTTCCCAAAATTTGGGAACATATAGTCACAAATATATTGGTATTGTAAGGAGACAGGCGAGCCAAACGTAGCAGAAACACAGCCTAAACCAGGCCTAAATATGCATACTTTTGCGGCATCAAATTGATCCAGTCTACTTTGATGTCAAAATGTGTCTTATTTAAACATGAGTGAGAAGTCACTTTTAAGTTAAGTGTTAAGTAATTGTTAGCATAGCATCAACCAACCTATTGTGCATGGAGTTGGTGGCAGGGTGCTGCATGGCTGCAGGGTCCTGGGGCTTTCTGTTCATGCCTGGAGGTGGACACATTCCTGAGCCTACCTGGGGTGGCATGTTCCCCATGTTCGGAGGCATGTTTGGAGGCATGTTTGGAGGCATGTTTGGACCCATGTTGGGCCCCATATTTGGACCCATATTGGGGCCATAGGGACGTGCCCCCATTTGATTCGGAGGCATCCTCCCTGGAGGTATGCCAGCATATGGTGGCCCTCCACCTTGTCCTGCCATTGGGTTCATTGGGCCCATGCCAGGCCCAGGGTAGTTAGCATTGGGCATGTTGCCATAGCCAGGTTGGCGAGGATAACCTAAGGATGAAAAAAAAAAAAAAACAGTTAGGGCAACTACTTGGCTCAAGTTTGACAAAAATTTTGAAACAAACTGAAGTTTTTTTTCTGTGTACAAAAATAATAAAAGTGACCTGTTATAGCAATGACTGTATTTTCCTTTAGTGTGTTAGCACAGAGAGCTATGTACCCTGAGCAACAAGCCTTCGTCACAGTCTCTGCTCTACTGACAGAAGCCTCTGCTAGTCAGCTGACTCTCTGCTTCATAGCTATTAATAGCCACAACAGAGTCAAGAGGGAGGGACCAATATAGCATGGTATTCCTACTAGACAGGGACATATAGCATATTCCATAGGTTTGTGTACTAGGAATTGTGTATGAGAAAAAACGGGTAGTACTTTCAACTGAAAACTTTTAGGATAACAAATGTAAGCCTATAAAAATACTTCCCTAAGAAACATTCAAATTCATCAAACATCATTATGAAAAGTCTACACATGACAGAGATGATTCCAAATTACACACCTTGGGGGCCATATTGTCCCGCATGCTGCCCAAAGCCACCCATAGAGTTGTTCTGCTGATAAGGAGCCATCGCAGGATGCATCTGTCCCCCTGAAGACTGGCGTGGTGAGAGTGCAGAGGCTGACTGAGGAGAGCCGTATGGGGGCATCTGTGGGTTTCTCTGCATAAAACCTGAAAGAGGAAAAGAAAGGAAGAGAGTGATGCTGCAGCCCCACTCATGTCATGGTTATCACTGTGGACACTTTGTTTGACTGCAGCATACCTCTGTCCTGGGTCATAGGAGACTGGTTCATTGTTGGGTGTAGGCTCCCATCTGACTGTACACTTGATGGCCTGGGAGGCATCTGGGTCCCTGAACAACAATATTTAACTGAAGTTAATGTGAGCTCAAAAAAAGTATGGAGTATTAAACCACTGCAGTTTTAAAGTTAAGTGTTTGAAGAGTCGGCCCACCTGGCATGTTGGCGGGTGACAGCGGTCCTGTACGGGGTGTGCTGGCACTGGCGGGGGAACCAGCTGGGGAAGGTGAAGGCCCTCGGATGCCTGACAGGTGGGGGGACGTGTGAGGAGAGAAGGGCGACTGTGCCGGGTTACTTTGCTCGCCCTGACTGCTCGACACTCCCGACGTGCTCACGCCGGGACTAAGCGCACCCTCTGTTCCAGTGGGCAGGTCGTCGATGGAGCCTGACAGGTCCTACAAAAGCAAAGGGAGAGGAGCAAAGATAATTTAAAATATAATTTATCATAGGTTCAGTTAACTCAGCTTTTACACATTTTAACAGGTTGTGTTAAATCACTTAGGTCCACATACCTACTATTAGTAAGGTAATGTTTATTTCATATATTGGCTGTAGTAAGTTTCATTTATTAATATATAATATAACTGCACATAAAAATAATACCCACACACAGACCCAGAGGCCTTTGTCCTAATTTATCTCTCAAAAAAGTGTACATTAGTGCAGATGGTTGTCATGGTTACCAAGGTTTTAAGACACGAGCTGAGTCAGCTTGTAGGAGCAGCCTTGCCATGTGATTTAACACAAACAAACTCTCTTGTATTTATCTCCGTATTCTTTACACAGCACCTTCTTTCCTCACGTATCACAACACAGCTACCATTCAACAACCACAAACATGCAACAGCACACAAAATCTACTCGACAAGCATCAAGGGAAGGTCAGAACAGCAGCTGCATTATGAGCATGCAGTTAAAAAAACATTCAAAACATCAACGGGTGACTTTCAGAGTAACACAAAGGACGTTTTTAAAGGGGATCAGGGCAAATGTTGTCATGTTTTGGATAGTAGTAAAATGAATGGCCTGTGTTGTAAAAACTAGAGGGGCATGAATATAATGTCGCCGTCTAACTTTAGAGGTGAGGAGAGTAAGTACAGTGGGAAAACGATGTTTTATGTTCCAGCAGTGATATAACAAGCGTAACTGACCGGGAGGCTAGATGGGCGGCCTTGGCCATCCTCTGGGCCAGATTTAGGCTGAGTGGATGGAGGGGCGTTGGACTGAAACGAGTCCTGGGATACCTCCTATAAGACAACAGAACATGTGCTTCAGTGTGTGCTGTCTAATATACAGAGGTGCATGCATATGAACACACACTGTGAACGATAATTAAAGATGATGAACATGATCCAAAACCGAGTGTAGTACCTGCTGTTGTGGAGGAGGAAATCGCTGATAAGGGGACTGTTGTGCTTGCTGCTGTGGGTTCGGCGGGTACGCTGCAGGTGGGCCCTGTGGGTGTTGGCTGTGTCCCGGTGGCTGCTGAGGAGGCTGAGACTGTGCCTGCTGCTGCTGAGAGGGAGGCTGCTGAGGCCCCTGTGTGGATCCTGGGTAGTTGGCCTGGCCCTGTGATCCAGGAGGTGGCTGAGAACTTGGCTGCTGTGAGGCCTGACTAGGAGGGCCTGACTGCTGGGCATAGGGAGATTGGCCTGACTGTGGGACTGAGGCTTGAGAATAAGGTGGCTGAGATTGTGGAGGCCCTTGGGATGGGCCTGGCAGTGGCCCCTGCGCCTGTGGGGGCATGTGAGGCTGCTGATACGGTGGTCCTCCCTGGGTATGAGCAGCTGAAGTTGGTGCAGGGTGAGGTTGCCCTGGGTACGGTGTTTGGCCACCTGGTTGTCCCGTAGGAGGCTGCGAGTAGGGTGTTTGCTGCTGGCTAGGATGAGGACCCTGGCCTGGCTGACCATAATATGGTGCCTGGCCTTGAGAGCCATAGCTTCCTGGTCCCTGTTGTCCATAAGATCCCATCTACACGGAGAATACAAATGCTTAAGATGTAAAATACTGATACAGATGAAACAGATCAAATTAAGAAACTGGGATTTAACGTCAGTAAGAAAAATCCTATTTAATACCTGTGGACCATATGGCATGCCACCCATGCTTCCGGGTGTACGTCCTTGCATTCCTACTGGGTATCGCTGGGGACCTGGAGGGCCATAGCCCTGTCCAGGGTAACCTGGCCCCTGTTGAGGACCTGTGGGAGGCCCCTGTTGCGACTGCTGACCATATGGACTGCCTGCTCCGTATAGCTGGCCTCTCATTTTGCCCATCGGGTCCATGGGACCAGGTGGCTGCAAGTAGTATGAAAATGACGAAATACATCAACAACCAAACAACACAAGCATGCCTCTCTCCTCATTCTTGTACAAATGAATTATGCCATTTCTTCAAAGTCCATAAAACCTTGGCAGCAGAGCGCAACTTTCGAAGAATTAAGTGTGTAAAAACAACCCTAAGTGAATACGGAAACTGTGCTTTTTTTCACCTTATTTCCCACGGTCATTACTCTGAGTTTTTTTTCACCTCACTTTGCCATAGTTGCGGAAGTCAACAGAGCTATATATATCTCCTTTCGAATGGAGGGCAGTCTGCCCAATCTTAAACATATCCCAGCTGTGCTCCTGTTTTGAGCCTGGTCCAAGTAGCTTTTTCCCCCCAGAGAAGGCAGTCTGGCTCTGGATGAATGACATCGGAAAGTGAAGGAAGTACTTTCACAACAGATGGAGAGAGTGAAAAATGTACACAAATATTTCTGTCTCTAACCTTGCTGCTAAAATGGGTGCCATTTAGTGGTAACCCCCGAATCAGTGTTGTCTTCTCCTAAGCTTTATTTACATGTAAGGAGTTTTATGATCATTTAAGCAAAGACATAAAATCTACTAATAACCCTAAAGAATACCCATTTAGTGAATTCCCACATGCACATTGAAGTGACATGAGCCTCCCCATAATAACATTGGTCCTTGACAAATAGTATGCAAAATGCCTTATAAGACATTCTGTAGATCCAACATAATGAAGTGAAATAAATAGGAGCAGCACATGGCTAATCTGCATAAGACACAGAGGAAACTCCCTTGGTGAGTGAGAGATGGTGGACTGCCTTCTGATTGGCTTGGGGGGGGGGGGGGGGGGGGGGTATTGGGGGGAATTCTTTGCAGCCACACAGTCAAACTTGTGTGGCATGCCTCAGCACTCCACATGTGCATACACCATATACACATAATTTAAATTTGCATTCTTATACCATGTAGCAAATTACAATATGTGAACAATAAAGGCTCCTCAGTCAAAGATGTGTTTGTCCAGGGCTTACCAAGTTAACAATTCAGGTGGTATGGAAATCAATAAATATGGAAACCAATAAAGCAGCAAATGTCATAAGTTGTTATGTTGTAAACATTTTGAGACTGTAGTAACACTACTTCATGGGTTTATATGCAGTATGCTCGCAAACAACACACTTCCTGTCACATACAATGATCAGGCCATATATTATACACATTTCAACCATCAACTATGAGGACCGATATGTGGTATCTGATGGGAATATCAGACACCATGCTGCATATCTGTTATAGATGATGATTAGTGTTAGCATTAATATTTATCATTTTAGGACACAATTGCCCAAAATATCTAATCTTTAAAAACAAAAAAAATACAACACAGCACATTATGTACACTCCAGCTGCAACACTACATGCTTTTTAGAATAGTGGGCTTTGAAGAGGAGTGAAGCAGCAGTACCTCTGCTGACCCTGCCACCACAGTTAATGCTGCTTGCTCTTATCAGCAACTGTTGCCTTGCATCACATGTAATTATAAATGGCCATGAGCAGCAGATGAGGAGCCAATCAGATTTCAGCTAGCATGTCAACCCAAGACCAACTATCTCCTGGCTTTGACAGCAGGATTTTACCTCCACAATTCAAATCCCAGTGCAAACTGCAATCTGCAGGCTGCTGACACTCACTCATATGCTGAGCTAGCTGCATCCAGACAGCGTGCATGTGAAGCCCGGAGGCTTTTCAGCATAGAGAACCGCAATTAATCAAAATATAATAATACTCTTATTTCATTAGTTTCCTAACACACCACGGGGCATTTAAATTCCTTTAAAACTGGACATTCAGGTGGTATTTAACAAATAGTTAGAGGAAGATCAGACATGATAACACACCTCTCTCCGCCATGACCACAAAATTACAGCTTATCGGACAAGAAAACAAAAGAAATGTGACTTTGTAAGCAACTATAATTGTAAAATGTGTGAGGAAAAAGCTGCATGTTCCACAACCGACTGTTTTGTGTACAGTAAATTTAATTAACGTTTACTTCCAACGTATGCTGCGCGTGGAAAAGCTATCGAGAGAAAAAAAAGAGCCATTGCTCATCGGCGAGTATTTTCAGTCCTTCTCAAAGTCGGGCCTTCTCGGCTCCCTGGACGTCCGTACATCGATTCAACTACTCATATATTGTTCACGCGTCGCCGTTGTGTGACTGTGTACGTTTAAAAATATAAAAACACAACTAATTAACGGCCTGGTGTTGAGGAAAAAAACACACAGCAGAGGCAGCCATTTTAGAGTCTTTGAGAACTGGTATCAGACAATGGCTGGCCTGCTACGTTGTGAACTAGCTAGGAGGGGGAAGCAGACGTGCTAAAGCTCACATCATGTTCCTGTAATAATATGAATTTACCTGGTTTCTAACTAGCGGCTGCCCGGCACTTCCCGGGCTCATGGGCGACGGGTGATGACTCCTTTGTTGCCAGCCCGGGTTGCTCCCTCCATACTGGCCGCTACTGCCCATGTCTGCTGGTCCCTTACTAGCTCCTTCTTGGCTACTGTAGTCGCTAGACGGGTAGTTGGGATATCCCCGCGTTGAGCTGGGGGACGTTAGGAGCTTGTTCAGTGTCGGTGTAGATGTGGGCTGAGGGTTCCCAATGTTATATCTCTGGTTACTGTATGATCCAGCCATCGCCGTGGGTCCTCCCGCTGCTGGCTGCTGCTTAGCTGGCTGCCCCCCAGCTGTCGGCGCCTGAGTATTGCGCGGCGAGTTCATGGCGTATGTTTGGCCCGGGTAGGGAGTCCTGTTCGGGAATGGGTTGTAATTGTTAAACTGGTGGTTGGAAAAGCCATGCTCGTGCGAATTGGGTTGATACGGGTCCATCATGTTGTTCGACTGCACGACCGGACCCGCAGCAGCTGCCATGCCAGGGCTTTGTTGTCCGCCATGTTGATGAAAAGGGGCCCGACCGTAGTGCTGACTGTATCCGTACGAAGGTGGTGGAAAAGCGGTGCCGTGGTGATGCACGAGACCGGGATGGTTATTTCCCTCCGGTCCAACAGAGTCATTCTGGTTATTATTGTTAGCCCTGGGCGGGTTCCCATTCCCGTTCTTCATCTCAGGTTCCCCTCCTCCCCCTGCATTTCCAGCCTCGGCCCCGTCCTGCAGATCTCCCCGGCCCGGCGATCCGCTGTCCAAGCCCGACTGTTTTTTATCCGACTGCTTCTCCCCCGGTACCGACTCCTCCTTGGGTTCTCGATCCGGTTTTTTGAGTTCGGAAGGCGGGCTGGTGTTAAGAGTGGCGGCGCTAGCGACCTGAGCGGCCATGATATACCCCCCCACCTCTCTCTCCCTCTCTCGGCGAGTCAGTTACAATCGCAAGCTAGCATTGAATATAAATAATTGTTTATAACCATTTATCCTTGAGCCGATTCATTCCCACCCCTTATTCCGGACCGAATCCGGCTTCCATCCCCTTAGTTCCGGTTCCGAAAATTGGTTAGAGAGACGATGGAGACCCCATACAATGCGTAAAACAGCGACAGAAATTGTTGTGGGAGTTGTGTTACTGAGCCCGGGTAGAGGCAGGGAGCGTACCCAACCAACACGAGGCTCCGCTACATACAGCCATTTTACTGAGCCACACAGATAGCTGCAAATCATGGACTGGATCCTAGCTCACCAGAGCGGAGTGAACTCTTTTCTTTTTTGTTTTTTTTTTGTTTTACAACCTTACATTGTCTCCCCCTCTCCACCCCCATTAAGATGGAATATTTTTCTCCTCGTGAAGATAGTCTAATATTCACACAACTCAACCATGTTCTGTTCCCAACACATAAAAAAGAAAGAAAATACTTTAAAATCAAACGACAAGGAGACTGAGTGTTACCACAAAAACTTGCATGTGCAAGATGTATTTTAATGAGTGCAGTGGGATCTGATTAATTTATGAAATATATATTTTTTTCAAATATGTGTGCGTGTGTGTGCTACAGCTGCACCACTCACTGAAAGGTGGAAATGAAACTGAGAATGGTGGCAGCACTGCAATGAAATGGAGGGAAAAGAAAGAGCAGCAACTAAACCTTTTATGTCAATTTAAAAATCCACAAAACACTAAACCTATATGTATAATCGTGTTTTACTTATTTCCCACCACTTATTCTGGGAAGTATTTGGGCAAGCAAAGGCAACAAACACAGGTTTTTCCAGAGCAGGAGGAGGAAGCCTTGCAGCAAACGAGACTACCAATGCACATTCTCTCTTATTCCCTCCCCTGCCTGCTGCTCTGCTCTACTCGGCTCTACCACCCCCTCTCCTCCTCCTCTCCTCTCTCTGTCTGTCTCTCACTCCAAGCAGAAACACTCTTCTGCTGAGTGTGGGGGGATGGGCGCGCAGGCTCCAGCTCCCTCTCTCTCACCCTGCTAACATTGAACCACGCCGTGCAGAGAGAGAGAGAGCGAGAGAGAGAGAAAAGCAGACCTTATCTACCAGACAGAGGATGCATGAACAGTTTCAAAGTCTCCCAACAATTAGAAAAATGGGACATTACCCCCCCACCACCACCCCCTCCTCACCCCTATTCTCAGTCAAATGAAGCAGACATTTTTGGCATCCACATAACGCATAGGGTGTGTGCACAGCATTGAAGCAGGGGCGGGATGGTAATGAGAAGTGTGTGTGTGCGTGTGTGTGTCTTTCATATGTTGTGGGGACATGATAAACCGAACTTCATTAGGTTTCTTCAGGATCAAGACTTGGTTTTAGGGTTAAAGTAATTTTGCCTCCAAATGTCCTCACAACTGCAGAAAAACAATTGTGTGTGCATGTGTGTGTGTGCGCGCGCGCGCCCCCCCTCTTTTTGTTGCCTTTCTTGCATAAACACTGACTTGTTCAGGACCAGTAGTCCTTGTGGGGACCAAAGTCTTGTTCTAATGAGACATAACCTACATTTTTTGAGGCCCTGGTAAAACTAGGATTAATAAATAGATGTGGATTGTGGTTGGGTTAACTAGTTATAGATAAGATTAAGGATTTGGCTTTGGTGAGGTCGATCAAATGAATGGAAGTCAATGCAGAGTACTAACTAGTAGCTTTTTGTGTGTGTGTGTGTTACACACATGTAATGAAATGCATAGACATGGGGAGGTTTATGAGGCGTTTAATAGTTAAATTTGGCATTGAATAAGAATTCAGGTTTGTAAATGTAAGTAGGACGAGAAAGCATTTCAGTTTCTTTCCTCTCTCACGACACACACACACACACACACACACAAAGAGCGAGAGAGTGAGAGAGTTCTGCTCTCTCTCACTCACACACGCACACACACACACACACACACACACACACATCTATCTCTAGGGGGCTGGGGGGGGGGGGGGCAGGAAGTAGCAGAGAGAAGGCATACTTGATCACATGTACAAACATCGGAACACAATTTAACATTCTGCCTGACACACCCCCTAATGCACGAAGAGCCCAGCTTTGCTGTGTCCGTGTATAATTTCCCATCCACATCAAACCACACAGGCTTAGTAATGTGATTTCCCACATCAGCGCGAGCTCGCAGAGTAGATCACGCTTTATTTTTGTCTGACTACACGAGAAGTGCACGCACGCACGCACGCACACATACACACACACGAGGGGCCTGGTTTGAAGACTTGGTGTGTGACTATATGTAAAGACTTTCAATGTGAAGTGAATTAATAATACGTGGCTGTTTGGTAATAAAGATGGGCCAAACGGTGAATAATGATCAGCAGTAATTAGAAGCATGTATTCAGAGTCAAACATTTTAGTTTTAGCAGCTTTAAGAGAAAAAGCAGAGGCTCTTCCATCCTAGAGAACAGACACAGGGCCAGTTGTGCAGAAACACAGATTTAATGTGGCTTCCTCTCCCCGCCTGACTTAATTTTTCTGCTCTGGCTTTTTAGAAAAGCTGGACCAGACTTTTGCGGATCTGGGAGAAGGATTTGCGAACACATGCGCCACCTGCTGGGCTGAAGACAGACCAACTTTACAAGAACTCGCTCTTGGCCAAAGTCATTCAACTTCTGATGTGTTAGGTGATGTTTTTGTTTATGACTCACTTCACTGTGGTCACAAATAGTCAGTGGATATTATACACCTGTTATTGCTCAGTAGATGATTGAAAAATCATACTGGTATGATTATAATATGCTTTAATAAATCTCCATACTTACACTGCTTCAGTAGTTGGCTGTCTACTGAAGAAGATTGTGACCTGGATGACTAAGAACCTTCACTGACACCATACTTTTTGATGCTGTATTGTTTGTCCTGATCCAGTTGTTCTTGGATATCCTTCAATCCAGATTCAAAAACAGAAGCAACAGAGCCTTTATCAGTGTTGGCCACTAAGATATAGAGCAATCTACTTTTCCATTGAAGAGCTAACCAGACCCTTTAAAAGACCCAGTTATAATACTGCCGAAGAGCAATCTCTTCTCAGTGGCTTTCACTTTTAGTTAAGAAGAAGAGTTCATTTAATTTTTAACTTTTGATGGTGTTTTCTTGCTCAGTTTTAGTCCTGGTTCATGTTTTAGTGATTTGTTGTTTATATTAATAGTTGTGTTGTTTGTACAGCTCTTCAGATCAAGCAAGGTTTTAAATTTAAATCGACCATTGGCACAAACCTGAACTTAATGTACAGTAAACTATATTAACTGCCATCACTATTTATTCTATACCAAAAAAAAAACATGTAAGTATGTAAGCATTCATCACGCATTCATATGAATACTGCAGGAGGAGTATTCAGGTCATTTTATTGTTGGTAAATGAAAAATCACTTCATAAACCCGTACCTCTCAATGTTTAACACTGTAACTTCTCAAAAAAAATCAGGCCTTCAAATATGTAACATTTCTTTATTTATTAATTAAAAAGGCATTTTATTTGTACATTTTGTGAAAATGTATTGCCAACTATTGTCCATACAGAGCAGTAGACAGATACTATAAATCAAACTTCTTATTGACAACTCAAGTGAAACATTTACTCACTTTCAGTTATTCTGTGTGTTTTTCTGTTTTTTTTTTTTTGTATTTTTATGAGATGTGGTGCGACCTTGAAACATCTCCACTGCTTCAGAAAAGAGGGGCTCTATTCAGGCCACCTGAGATGGATGTTGCAAAGACTCCGCTGGAATAGTTGTGCTAAAAATGCAGCCAATTATGTCCTTTTAATGGGACCTTTTCGATTTATAGGTCCATCATTTCTTCATCCACACTCTTCCCACTGGTTTCAACATACTTCTCTTGCACTCCAAGAGTACTTAAGGGAAATTATTAAGGAAAATATACCAAAAAATAAAACACAATTTATAACATATATTCTCAGATTCAGGTTAGTTTTAGCATAATTTATTTATCTCTAGTTGGTAGAAACTTATTCCGTTTTTCAGACTCCTTCCAAAGATGTAGAGGTTTGACTTTAAACCAGATGAGTCACAGTGAGTCACCACAGTGATTAGGAAAGGATACGAGTTGAACTGGAAGTCTGCCCCCACAGCAGCTGACATCATAGCCTGCAGATTCCTCTCCTCCAGGTCTCCAAAGCAGTAGCCGTTTGCCTTGTCCACTGCTCGCAAGACCTGAATCATGCTCTCTTTGTCCTGGAGACAAAAAAGAGAAGCATTTAATCAAAAGGGGCTTTCCCCCTGTAGAAATTCACTGGAACTAACCACTGACAAACATCTCTGCTGAGAAACTCACGGACACCTTGTTCATGTGCTTTTAGGGGAACATTCAGAATCTGTTTTCTGAGTAAACAATACACAATATTGTTTTCTGAGTAAACAATACACAATACTTGCCTTTTCAAGTTCAAAAGCGATGTGCAATTCTTAAACCTGCGGAGTTAAATGCCATTGGTAACCAAGGTAACTAGTGTCTGCTTAACTAAGAGAGTGTATAGAAAACATCGAAGAGCATCAAGACTGCATAGTGCCCTTTGTATGAATGACTCGTCCCATGTGCAGTGATGGTACAGCAGTCTAGACTCTTGTCTCTGGACACGCACAGGATCAAATCAGTCTCCATAAGGAAATAATGTCAGGGAGTGGACACAGTGTGGAGACATCCTCTTCCCTTTTACCAGTCTAATCCATCTATAAGAAATTGATCCAGTCTAAATTTTGAAAATGCTTCATGGTCATGATTGATTTGTGTTACTTTTACTTTGGTGTACTTTTAATTAGTGAGCTAAAATCAGGCTACATTAGCGCTGTTATTCATTTAAAAACATTTCCAGCTAAAAGTAGACTTTTAACTTTTCTCGTTTTGATGGTACAAAAAAGTGCAGTACATACTTACAAACAAAGCTGGTAAAGGAAATATGATACATCAGGAAATGCCTCATAAATGACATCTAATTATTTGCTGATTCAATTAACGTTACTGAGAAATATAGTACTTTGATTTGTGGCAACATTAAATCCTACTGGCTACAATGTGCAACCATCTAAGTGTTTTTTCTTTTCCTTAATATGTTACAGGGTGTCTCCAAAACAGCAGGCATACCTGTACATTGAGGGGCACAAAGGAGACAAGGCTGTAATCTTGTATCACTCCAGCCAACTTCTCATTTAGATGGTGGAATTTTTTAAAGAAAGGGTCTGCAGCAAGGTGATCGAGGAGATAGGTCAGATCCATGACCTCTGTGTAGAAGTCAAGGTTGAAGGCTGTAAAGAATACAGACAAGAAAAAAAACACTATGTTACCAGGGTACTGAACTATGTATGTATGTATATACATACATATATATATAAATATACATACTGTATGTATATGACTTAAAGCTGCAGTGTGTAACTTATTTGTAGTTGTAGGTATTATTATCATATATCAAGATATTATGTTTGGTCTTCATGAACAAAAACAATGCAGACATTATCTGTGCGCTACATCTTTCATCTGAGCACAGGCTGTGTCAAACAGAACTATCAGAACCGACTAAGGGAGCATTTTGTGTGTGCACAAACATAGACAAGTCAGAAGTGTTTATCAATCAAACTGCTGGGTTTTTTAAGCAGTAGAATTCACATTTGAAATGTTTTGTTGGCACTTTTTTTAGTCATACTACAACCTGTTTGCAACCATCTTGCTTTACTAGCCCAATGTTGCTGTTGCCTCCATCTGTCTTGGCATAAAACAAATCACTTTCTGTGTGTAAGACGTGAATGTTGTTGGGTGACAAGAGCTCTAAACTGCCTCTATACTGAGAAACACAGTGTTGTCATTATTTGTTTATATTTTAAAAGTTACACACCACACCGCTTAACTAATCAGTGAATACAATAATTCGTTGTCTGTGTGTGCATGTGTTTGGTTTTAGGTGAAGCCAACGGCTTTTACCCAGTTTGCCGTACTGCTCGATCAAATCCATTTTGGAGAGCACGTTGACGTGGGGAAGCTCCACATGCAGCATGGTGGACAGGGAGGTGCACAGCACAGAGATGAACTTGGCTGGGTCAGCACAATAATGAGAATCCACAAGGTGCACGGATGTCAGCTAAACAGAGCAACAACATGGAGATCAACAGGTGTAAGTGCAGTGTAAAGTTTAAATTACTTACATGTTTTAAATACATGAATAACGAATGTATGGATAAAGCATCAGATCATATCCTCTCTACACATGATATTTTCCTCTCTGCTGCTTATTCATAGATCACAGCTAATGAATGGTCACTGCCGGCCATCATTAATCTATTGTTTTTGTTTGTTTGGATATTTATTCTGTACTGGACCCCAAAGTTATCTTAAGGAATGCTCTTTCGTTAGGTAGGAAAGTAGGTAACTTTGTGAGATAGGAGTGTGTACTGCAAGGTTATTATAGTTAACGAAAACTAACGACATAAAATAAAAACTAGAGTTTAAAAAAGAGGATAAATAACAAACTAAACTGTGTGTTCACAAAACTAAAACTAACTAAACCTGTAGCTCATACATAATCCTTTTGAATTCATATAAAGTGTATTTTTTTCCTCTGCTGGCAATTTTGAAAGGTTTTATTTGAAGCAGACTTTTCATTCATCATAAAATGTTGTAATGTTGGACATAAGGCTATGCATGTTGGTTCATCTACGTCAATCAAACCTCTAGTCTATGGTTTTATTGTTCTGGGTTGGGTTTTTTTTTTTTTTCAATTTTGCTCATGTTTTTCCCCTCAGATTGAGTTCCTTGAGACTCCTAGCTCATAAGCAATGTGATGTCTCACATTAGGGTTATTTATTATTAGGGTTCAAGCAACAAGGTTGCGCAAGAACCCTATTGAAACTGTTAGGATTATGATTATTATTTTTTATGTTGTTGTGCTAATGTATGTCTTTAGTCTGTTGGCTATTGGATTTTTACCTCTCACACTGCATCCAACCTCAGCAGTATTATGCACATTTTGCACTCAACTTTCTTGTTGTTCATCTGTCCTAATAAATTTTAAAATGGCATCTTTTGATGGGTTTTCTAACCTTTTTGAAGCGTGCACCTAGCAGATGAAAAAAACCCAAACTTAACTAAAAGTAAGCATGTACAACAAATAAAAACCAGCGAACCCACTCTAAAAACTAATTTTAAAAACAAAGTCAAAACTAAAACTAATGAAAAATCCAAAACTATTATAACCTTGGTGTACTGACACTGTGACATTGAGAGGCTTTAGAGGAGGTTTACGCTCTCTAGCTTTTTTCTCCAGTCTCTTAATTGTGCTTCTGTTCAGCACTTTGTGACTTTAAGTGTTGTTTACATGTTATCATAGCAGCAGCTCACCCTGAAGTTCCACTTGGCCAGCTGAGAAAATATATTCTTTACTGAACTCTGGTGGGTGTAGAGCTCCACCTGTCCTGGACAGTCAAACAAGAAGTAACAGTCACTGTGCAGTTGCAGCTTTTTCTCTAACCAGTCCAGATTTGCTTCAACATAGTCCATACAGTAGAGGAGTCCACCGTTGGGCCCGAGCTTCAGACCCTCCATGACATCGTCCAGAGTCACCAGCTCTGCGATATCTACTGCACAGGTATATTTGAGTCCTTCGTTGGCAGGGTCCATGTTCACCACGACCACCTTACGTCCAAGGTGAGTCAGGAACTCCTGCATGCCTTGGCAGTAGGTGGTTTTGCCTGAACCCGGGGGTCCAATGACCACCTGGCCAAAACGTAGGGGGTGGGTTGCTCCTGTGTGGCCGGACATGGTTTAAGTGCCAAGACGACGACTGAGGTGATGCTGGGTTTTACATTAAATGATGACCAGGATGAAGAAGACGCACACGTGCGACTCTGACGAGATCAACTTCCACTTTACTGTGTGTCAGTAAACAACGCTGAAGTGTCTGGTTGAAGACTCCACCTTTTACTCACTATAAAATTTAAGACTCATCCGTTTTAATAAGGTTGAGTTAAATAGACACTTAGGAAACTTTGATAGGTAGCTAGTAGGCTAGCGCTATCTACGTAACCTAAGTTATAAGTCTGTATGTGGAGTAAAAACTTCAACAAATACTAAATACACATTATTTGCTTTGTTACTGACTACAAGTTATAATTTAGACAAATTCCTGGTGAATATTTACTACGTAACAATGGTAAAATGTTTGCATGCGTATGATGGTCGATAGCAAGACTTAACTTCTTCGAATCACTTCCGGGTTACGTTACCCACGTATCAAAATAAAAGCGTTGCTTGATGGATTGAGCAGAATAAATATAATTTGTTGGCATATTTTGAATATGTTACATATATATATTGGTATATAGCCTGTATTCAGTTTTTTCATTACATTATCATGAAAGCAAAAAAAAAAACATCAACACTCGATCTCAAAATTCTTATCACACACCAAGAAGAGTTTGTGATTTTGTCAAAATCTCTTGCAAAATGAAACATGGAACTCAAAACCATATTCACTTTTGACGCATTTTGAAGGTCAGTGTTTCTGGATAAGCAGCGTTTAAGATGCAATTTGTGTCCAGTGATTTGATTTGTGAGACCAATACAATTGTGCTTTAGAGTTGAACAGTTATGACACATAAGCTTCAAGTTTTCATAATTTTTGTAAAATGGGGTCAAATTGTAATACAATCTATACATTTCTATCAAAATGTGAGGCACTAACACTGAAACAGGTTATGTGCCTGTGAGTCAGCAATTTCATTACAATACATAAAACAAGCATTTAAAAAATAAATTGATTCAGCACATGTTGAATGAATTGTGTGAAATCTTTTAATATGAAAAGTAGACAAACGGGTAGATAAAATATATAATTTATGATAACAATAACGATTTATTGAACGTCATCTTTGTGGTCCAATGCTGCCACCTGGCTGCCAGCCTCTGTACTTCATATTAGTGTTTGGTTGGCGTCTCAGCAAAGTGTCAC
Source organism: Solea solea (assembly GCF_958295425.1). Classification (NCBI taxonomy): domain Eukaryota; kingdom Metazoa; phylum Chordata; class Actinopteri; order Pleuronectiformes; family Soleidae; genus Solea; species Solea solea. Next base: position 12,046,139 of record NC_081146.1, read on the forward strand.
CTTTATCAATGTCTTTTGGTTTATCATACACTGTAGTTATATTGAAATCTCTTTTGGCTCTTTTCACAGGATGTAAGAGCAATTTCTCTCCATGATATCTGCAAAAAGAACATTTAAAACAGCATAAGGAAAAAGCAATGGATAACAAACAATAAAATCATCCATGTCATTTTTTTATTGACGCTCACCCAAAGCCCCTTTTGCACCTAGGATGCTGTCCCTCACTCTCCAGGGCTTCAGGGATTCCGACTTGACTGTTCCCCAAACCTTCTCCATCCTTCCAGCCTTGCTTCTCCATCACACGACGGCCAAAACCCTACCCAAGGGAAATACAATTATTAAACTGACTGTAGGAGACATTTTGTAAGCAATTTATAGGCAGAGGTAACCTTCCTACCTTTGTGAACCTCTCAAAGCTGCCAATAGGATGACTGGAGCCAGAAGCATCTTTGAGACCCTCCCTCAGCCTTGTTTCGTATCGCATTTGGACATAGTCACGGGCATCCATGTCACCTCCATCTGTGTGGGCAAGAGCTTAGTTAAAGAAGATGTACATTTGCAAAGATAATACTATTTGGCCCCTTTCCTCAACCAAGACCTTTGGAAATGTATTTAAAAAAAAAAACGTGAGATACCTTTATCATAGTAAACGCTCATGTCGACATCCCAGTCATCTGCTGTTTGTTCATCAAAGTCTAAAGAGAAGACAAATACAAACAAGTAAACATCATTTTTTTCTAGTGAAGAATTTAAAAACAACCAAATATTTCCCAGCTGGTAAATATATGCATTTCATTGTGATTAATGTACAGTAGTTTTACCTCCTTCTTCTTCCTGCCAGTACTGGGCATCAGTGTAGAACACCAGGCCTGAGCCGCCCTTTTCCCACTTCAGCTCAATCTTCTCTTCATACAGCCTCTCTTTGCTTCTCTCCTGGCTCGTTACATCGTCATGTAAAGCCTCATGGCGTTCCCACTCCTCACAGCGGTCATCATCCTGCAAACAATATTTAACAAACCTCAGTGACGATGATGACAAATACTCAGACAGCCCTATATCGCAGATTACACATACTAATAACTGACAGGTTATTTAAACTTCTACCCACATCATCTGCATTTGACTCTGCATCCTCCTCCTCCTTCTCCTCTTCCTGCAGCTCATCAGTCTCTGTGGTTTCTGTGGTATCAGCCAAATGTCTCGAGGGTAAAGCAGCTGAAGTGGCTGGTCCTGATATTTCATGCCCAGCAGCTGTTAATACAGTCTCCTCTGTGGCCGACAGTGTGCAAGTGTCCCGATATTTGAACGGTACGTTGCCGTAACGCCGGTTGGAGCCAGTCTTGGGGAAAGTGAGGCCCAACTTGCGGATGAGGCGTGGGGGCAGTCGACAAGACTGGATGAGCTGAAGGAAGACTTTAACTGATGTGCCCACATTGCCGCTCTGCATAAGGGAAGGTGGATTCATCTCAGGCAAGCGATTGAGGTCAGCCTCTGTGAAACGCTCCGTTAATGAAATATGATGCCGCTGCTCGTACTTTGTTTTATAGGGGAATGATCCATTATCTGAAAGTAGAGAAAAGGGGTTTACATGTACAGTGGTAATACTTAATATCACAATTAAACAAGACAAAAAGATGAAGAATAAATGGTAACATTTTTAATAAAGGGGCTTCAACTGAGAAGTTTCTATTCATTGGTCATAATCTATAAAACTTAAGGAAACTTTTTTCAAAACATTCATTTATTACACAAAATGGCTGGATAGTCGTTAGTGAGGACACAAAAGAGTATGTTAAGCTGTTGAATCAAGACTCTGTATTATGAACATCTGTCCTATGCAATTTTGGTGAGTGGGTAGGAACACTGATTTAATGTGCCAGAATCAGGCCCAGTTCAAGTTCAAGAACTACACTGGAATAAGGTTTCAGTACTTACTTAGAATTCATCAAACAAGCACTTTCATTGTGGTGTATTGTATTAGTGGCAGCACGTACAGGAAACCTTACACACATAGATACAACACTGATAACATTCAGTGTTGCCAAGACAAGACAACACAAGTATTGATTTTATGTCTTTCTCTGCCTGTTGGTATAATGATGCCTGATCGTACAGTGTTACATTAATGCTCACACCATCTGCACCCTTTTCTATTAATGGACACCCTTCCCATCTGTCATGTACTGCAAGTTTGCAACGTATTATGTATTCGTTCAAACGGGATACAATAACAAAATAAAGAGGTGACAGAATAGAAATAACAGCAAAACTTATTTTAATAAACAAAATAATAACCATTCACTATCAAAATATATTCTAATCCTACTGCCCCCTCCCCCCATTTTTCTTTCTTTCTTTCTTGTTACACTGCAACAGCCAATCAAAGCTTCAGAGAAACATTCACAACACCACAGAAAAAGAGACAATTACAAAACTGAGAAAAGGAAAAACAAAAGTCTAAAGGTTACACTGTAACTTCATGATATTGACCAGAATGTTCAGCTTTTCTACCTCTGTCTACAATGTTGTTATAACAGATCTGTTTACTTGTTTAAACTGTTCAGATGTTCAAACTGTATTTGTTCTCTTATTTATATGTATATCATTTGATACTGTATTGTATATTTATTTTACTTATAAGGCCATATGTTTGTATATAGTTGTAATTTTGTATAAATACTTAGTATTTTATTCTTGTCTACCGTTTAGGCTTTTTGAGGGGTCTGTATACTTGTGCACCTTGCTTTATTATATCGCTTGTAATTTCTTTTAATTACCTCCTTTTAACTTTCATATTCTACTGTGAGTTTTATATCTGCAACTGTCTTGTTCCTGTAACTTTCTGTACTATCTTTGCTGCTATCTCGACCCTGGAAGAAGAGCTCTTGTATCTCATTGGAACCTTCCTGGCTAAATAAAGGATAATGGTGTCTAATGCAGCTGTAGAATAATTTCCCAGTCTGGGATCTATATGTCCATATACTGTCCAATCTATCATATTTTTAAAATCTCATTCTCTTGTTATCAAAATGTGTTCTCTTTGTTATGCACAACATTATGCACAACAAATGCACAACATTTGTTTGTACGAGCTCACCAACCTTCCTCGTGTGTGACTTTGACTCGTTTGATCACACAACGTTTGGCCAGCCAGTTTCCCTTCGAGTCGATCCAATGATTCCCCGCATACATTCTGACGAACCGATCTGCCTCTTTACCGTGAACTGAGACGACACAACAACATGACCTCACCGCCTGCCCGTGCCTCTTCACCCCGTCGTTCTCTGAGAGCTGCTCGGTCTCTGCTGAGCAGCTGGAGCTACCCATGTCGCTAGCAGTAGCGGCATCATTAGCAGCATTAGCAGCGTTAGCAACAGCTGTGTTATCGGGGAGCTCTCTGAGAACCTCCGGTCGATGCCGATAGTGGAAACAATGGAAACCGCCGCTCTCAATGAACTGACTGAAATAGTTCCTCAGGTCAGCAGAGCGAAAAGCGACAGGAATGTTACTAACAGCAAAGTACACAGAAGCTACATTGCCACTGTCCGCCATGTTTGTTAACTGCCCGGATAATAACGTCAAAGAGCGACCCAGAAATGACGTCACATCCGCCTTCACGACAAGAACGTGTGCGTTGCAATTCCCCATAAAACATTTGGAAATGCTTACACAACGTTCATATTATATTATGTTATGTTATGTTATGTTATGTTATATGATATTTATGTTATATGACATGATATGATATTATATTATATTATATTATATTATATTATATTATATTATATTATATTATATTATATTATATTATGTTATGTTATGTTATATTATATTATGACCAAAAACGCACACTAAAGCAACTGCCATAATATACATTTTAAAAATAGATTCTAAAGGAGTGCATTTCGTGGAGGAAAGCGATGCGCTGCCCTGTAAGAGGCCCTTGCTACTTTGTTTCCTATGGGTGCCCTTCGGGTGTCGTTATGAAGTTCCCTACTGTCCCTACATGACAGTGTCCCAGTGCCCGTGCCCTTCCAAATGTATGCACACGTCACTGGTCATGGATGGGACATGAAAAGAACTCATGTAACACCTTTCAGGCAGATACGTGCTCTTCAACACACACTATCAAGCGTTTTGCCTCTTGCTGTCTGTGTCCTACCTTTCACCTGCTTTTTATCAACTCAGTGAACTGTGAGTGGACTGTCAACTCCACCAGAGGGAGCTAAAATGTTCTGAGATCCAGAAGAAAAGATCCATCACATTATGTTACATTGAGTGACCTCAACACAAGTGATTTGACAGAGCCACTGATAGTAAATCATAATCAATGTATGTTCTGGATGACACCTAATGTAATGCAGCAGAATATTGCTTGTATACTTAAAGACTACTGCGAGTGGTGAGGAGGATCAGGGATTTTGTAGTTGGATGACCAGTAATATTGGCTGTAAGATGCACACACGCACACACACGAGATAACTACTGTACAGTAGCTCAGCTCACTGTTTACCTGTAACTATGTTCCATTGGTGTCATTGCCATTTCATCTAAGGTCAACACACACATTCACTCGCTCAGTCGCACACAAATAGTACACAGCCTCACAGCAAACAGAGCACTGACAACATTATTGATATAACACAACCTGAAGTTTTTTTTTAGCCTTGCTGATAATGTGATATCACCTGAGGAGAGAAGAGAGTGACCTTTATACATATAACTGACAGAAACACCACACATTTAGAAAGCATTGGTGCAAAACACAATAAAAAAAACAATAAATAAATACATGTTTTACTACATTAAATTCAGAGTCTGTGTACTCTGATATTGTTGATATCTAATCCAATTTTATAAAAAAAAAACATTTCTCTGACCCCTTGTGTATTTCTCATGGAATAATTTGACTATGAACTGTTGTGATTTTCACATTACAAAACTAGAAATGTATATATTTTGTCTTTGAGTGTCAAGAAAAGCGCTATATAAATGTGATGTATTATTATTATAATTGGTTAGCACTCTCGCCTTGCAGCGAGAAGACCCGGGTTCGAGCCCCGGTTGGAACAAGGGCCTTTCTGCATGGAGTTTGCATGTTCTCCCCGTGTGTGCGTGGGTTCTCTCCGGGTACTCCGGCTTCCTCCCACAGTCCAAAAACATGCAATGTGGGGATAGGTAAATTGGACACTCCAAATTGACCATAGGAGTGAGTGTGAGAGTGAATGGTTGTTTGTCTCTATCTGTGTGTGGCCCTGCGATGGACTGGCGAACTGTCCAGGGTGTACCCCGCCTATCGCCCGATGTAGCTGAGATTGGCACAGCACCCCCTGCGACCCTCTGGCAGAGGATAAAGCGGTAGATGATGACTGACTGACTGACTTTGAAGCCTTTTGAAAAATAGTAAAAATAAATATGCTTATATATGTTTCATAAGGATTTTAATCTCGACCCCCTGGAAGTGTGCCAGGGCCCTGGTAACACACTAACTGTTAACATTCACCAATTAGAGCAACCACAGTGAACTGTTCAGTATCCTTCATTACACTCAAATGTCTCTCAGAGAAAGAGCCATGAAATATGCCAAAGTTCACTGACCCAGCGGCTTTAACCGCGACCCAGTCTTTTGGCCTTCACCTCAGCATTTATCATTGTGTTTTGATAGTAATAGGCAGTAAAACTGTCGACTCGGCTGTCTGGACTCTGACATCACTTTACACACTGCACTTACTGTGCATTAGTCATTGCCATTATGGCTTGTGGAAGCCTACACTAATCCTCAAGAATGTCATGAGCGAGAAATTAAAAGTTAGTGTGGACACCATCAACAATCCACAATTTTACAGATTGAATTAGTTTAACCTCACTTTTAAATTCATAATCTCATTAGATAGGTTCTTAAAAGATTCAAACTCTCACCAGTGACTTAGAAATAGACACAACAGTTGTCTGTGCTGAAATATAGCAAAGAGAAGAGATTTGATTTGATGTCACAGACTTATTCACCAACTAACAGACTAACCTCATGAGCAGAGTGAATTGGTGACTGACATCTTTAATCATGCATCTTTAACTGAGGCTGAAAACATCTGTTTGAATTGGGCTATTTCAAAATGTCTGCACACAGATTTGCAGTGATGTAATGTATATAATATTCGGTGTATTATGTTACTGTACTTAAGTACAAAATTCACGCATCTGTACTTTATTTTGTTATTTATATTTCCAGCAACTTTTGCTTGTACTCCACTACATTTCCCCAACATGGGGTTAAGTGTCTTGCTCAAAGGACACATATAGCAGAGCCAGGAATGAAACCCACAACCTTCCAGTTGAAAGACAACCTGTCCTACCACTGATCCACCATGGCTCAAACATTACTAATATTACCCCTCCCTTTTTTAATACTTTTACTTCTAAAACTTGAATACATTTTATATCAGAAAATAAGTACAGTAAATGTCATATACTTTGAGGTTTTTACTTAAGTAATATTATAAAAGGTGACTTCAACTTCTATCAAAGTAATTTTCTGTTGTAATTTTCTTTAACTCAAGTATCCCTTTTATACAAGACTTTTTTTTAATTCACTCCACAGTGTTTAGTGGTGGGCCCATGTTAATACTGTACATCACTTTAATAGTGACCCTGAGAGAACTGTATATGTGATCAGAATTCCAACTAACTATCGCCTTTGGTTCAACGACCCTGTGAAAAATGAACCTCCGTTGTATTTGGTCAAGGTCAGGTGTCATGTTCCACGCAGTCACAACAGTCAGTCACACACACACACACACACACGCACAAAGATTTAAACAGCTATTCTTCGAAAAACACTTTATTGACTTCCATTCATTTGTAATGAATGGTAATGGTTAAACAAATGGTTAATAACCAATAATTGTCTACCCTTACCCTTACCTTTAACCTTAACCTTAACCTTAATCTTAACCTTAACCTTAACTCAAATAGCCCTATAAACGTTTCCAGGTCTTCAGAAATGGCCCATTAGGACCAGGTTTCCATGAGGACTATTGGTCCAGTGTTTATGCCAGAAAATATCTTGAAAAGTGTAACTAATAAAAGTACTCTCTTTCTCTCTCTCTCTCTGTGTGTGTGTGTGTGTTGACATTTCACTGACCTGTGAAACTTTAACCTCAGACAGAACAAAAGCCACACTTAGTGTCAGTAGAGGAGGGATATTTAAGCACAGTTCCGTTTTTTTCTCTCTTTTCTTAAACGACCAAATGATAGTCTATATATAATTACAGTTACTGTATACATGTTTTATTCAGCCGCCTTAACACAGATTTTTTTTTTTATCATTTTAATTACAACAACAGCGAAAAGAAAACCTTGTGGTGCCAGCCATTACATCATGCTACACCAGACCTGGACTGTTTCACTTCCTTGAACTCAGAAAACAGCGGTTGCTCCACTCACTTGCAGAATGAAGGACATTTTATTTTTTACTGTCTTGGGAGAGATAAGAGTCTGTCCTCCGTGTCCGTCTCTGCCTGCTCCTAACCTCTATAAACACAAGCCTTATCACAGGCCTTTACAACTCTCGGCATGCTTCATGAGGTCTGTTAGCTGGCGAGGGCATTACAGGTCACTTTGAGGAAAGTACCACATTCTTAAAGTTAACATCATGTGTTTCACCCGCTGCTGTACATTTTGTTTTAGTTCCTGTTATTATTGGTATGGTAATGTCTCATTTGATTAACCCAGTGATATTATTTGACTCTGTAGTTAAATAATAATAATACAACCGGATCTGCTCCAGGCATTCAAAACCCAATTTTATCGTTTTACTTTTCTTATTTAAGTCACATTTATGATGGTTTTTCATAAATGTGTTCAACTTAATACTTAGCACCAGTGGGCTTTATATGTTTAAGATTCTGGAATTTATGCCATGATGTTTTTGTAATAAATAATAAATAATAATAATACAACCGGATCTGCTCCAGGCATTCAAAACCCAATTTTATCATTTTACTTTTCTTATTTAAGTCACATTTATGATCTTTTTTCATAAATGTGTTCAACTTAATACTTAGTACCAGTGGGCTTTATATGTTTAAGATTCTGGAATTTATGCCATGATGTTTTTGTAATAAATAATAAATAATAAATAATAATAATAATAATACAACTGGATCTACTCCATGCATTCAAAACCCAATTTTATCGTTTTATTTTTCTTATTTAAGTCACATTTATGAAAAACTATCATAAATGTGTTCAACTTAATACTTAGCACCAGTGGGTTTTATATGTTTAAGATTCTGGAATGTATGCCATGATGTTTTTGTATATTTTTCATGGAATTCCACAGAAATACATTTCAATATTGTTATTATGTATTTACCCTTTGTGTTTTCCCCCCAATCAATATCATGGGCAGTGTTGTAATGTAACAAAGTACAAATACTTTGTTACTGTACTTAAGTACAAATTTCATGTGTCTGTACTTTATTTTACTTTATCTTACTTTATTTGTATTTCTAACAACTTTTACTTTTACGCCACTACATTTTCCTAAATAAATTGTGTAGTAAATAATGTATATTTATATCGCAGTTTTCTAGTCTTGTTGAGCTGCTTAACACTATAGTTTTGCCATTCACCCCTTCACACATCTTTCATACCCATTCACACACTGCAACATGGGGTTAAGTGTCTTGCTTAGCAGAGCCAGGAATTGAACCCACAACCTCTCAGTAGAAAAACAACTCGCCCTATCACTGAGCCACCATGGCGCAATCCTTACTCTATTCTTAACACTTTTACTTTTACTTCTAAAACTTAAGGACATTTTATATCAGAAAATGTCTTTTGACACTTAAGTACAGTAAATGTCATATACGTTAAGGCTTTTTCTTAAGTAATATTATTGTTAAAAAAGTGACTTCAACTTCTATTTTCTGGAAAGATACTTAGATACTGAGAAACCCAGTTTCAGAGTAATCTTTGAAAGTAAAAAAAACATTCAGCGACTGGCACTGCCAGTTGTGTCTGGCATATAATCTCTTTATTGCAGTCGTTCACTTCATGGACTGACCTTGACTCCACTGCTCATGGAACACATCGCTCTCTGGTTTTCAGGCTTCTTTACCGGAGCATTGGATGTTCTGCTAAAAGTCAAGTATATACTATAAATTGTGTCACCTATACGATGTGGTCAACTTTTTGAATATGTTCACTTTGTTAAATGTCAAAAAAAAAACAACAACAGAGAAGTGGGGAAAAAAAGGTTGTTTGTTTACTTGTGACAGTAATAAACTAATTTGCTTATCAGACTCAAACCGCTGTGCCAGGCACAGGGATGATAAAACATTAGGATACACTCATTTAAATGACATTGGGAAAAAATGTGTCATGTGATACAGACACTATATAAATTCATAATAAAAGAAAAGTAACAAATAGAGAGTTGGAAAGCCAGTCAAAGGATCAATAAAAACATGCAGTCTGAAGTGAATTCTGTGACTGTGAGAGAATGCGATTCATCATGACCAGACCCTTCACCCTCATGACCAAATATTAAAGTGAACCATATTTGGATTTCACATTACTGTAGTCTTGAGCAAATGTGATTCAACTGTGACAAAAAATAACACAAATCAACATCCACTTTAGAACAAACTGTGCCTGAGATGGGTTTTCAAAAATAGCCAGGTAGAAAGCATTTTTCTTCTTTCCACTTTGTTGTGTTGTAAACATCCCCGAAATTAATGTGTTTGCTTTCGCAAATGTTCCTGAGATCAACTTTTTTGGCCTAACGCACAAAATATGATCTCATGCATTCAGCAAAGTATATCAGGTTTATAGAAAACTGCCAAAACTGCCACTGCCAAAAAATGTACTGCAATTAAACGAAAGTCGGATCTCTGAAAACGATAACTTACTGGCAAAAAAATGTTTTGGGGGTTTTTCCCCTATAAAATACATCAAACCTTTTATCAGTTGCTCATGTTTGAATAATTGTTGGCAAAAACTTCACTGCACTTGTGCCGTCAACAGTCATTCTGTTGTGGTTAATGCTCATCGGTCTCTTTTTATACATTTCTTAGTTTGTTTATTTTCTGTATAGAACAGTCTAGAAGGATTTGTAAATGGCATGAATCTGTGAACTTTTCCAACTCCATAAATATACATATATAAATGTGTAATTTCATCCATGTTACTCTATTTTTTAATTTATTCCATCAATAATAAAGGGTATGGGTTAGCAATAATAAAGGCAAGTAGATTTCTTTTTTGTATTGAGCACTTTTATATCAAATTTCTTCAAAATGAAATTGCTTTTGAGGGATTACAGTAAGAAAAAGAGGACTTCACTCACAGGTCAATGCCCGCTCTCTGCTGTGGCCTCTTTCCAGTGCTCCAGGTGTGAGCTGGCAGTGTGCACAGGGACACAGCGTGGGGCTGATTACCCTCTGCAGTCCTTGGTGGCTTGGTACTGCCTGGGTTAATGACACCGGTAACAAGATAAGGCCCAACCCTCTTGATATCCAGGCGTCACACCGCCAACTCCTTTTCATTGAGAAAAGCTTATCGGTTTCACGGGGGTTGTTCCATCAGTCACCTGGCAGAGCACACGGTTGTTTTTCACAGAAAATATATTGACAAGTCAAGGTCCATGGAGCAGGGTGGGTTGGCCTCATAAATACAGGGACAGTGCTGGTAGCAGCAGCAGTAACACTCGGAAGCTCTTTGTGCGAGAGGACAATTACATTCGACTACGTAGATCTCCAAGGCTGATAGAATGGATACCGGGTGTCACTGTTCAACTAACGGTGACAGGCTTTCAAACCCTATTCTCTACAACATCCTGAGCCAAATGGATAACAGCCAATTCAATCAAACCAGTTTCAATTACACTTCTGTGCCTCATAGATGCAACTGTGAGCTGCGGCGGACTGTGTGCCTGAAAAGGCCAGTTGAGATTTGTAAAGAAGCTTCAGCAGTTCTGGTTAAGACAATCCATTTCATGAAGAACCTACCTGCTTTCAACCAGCTGCCACCAGACGACCAGTTCTCGCTCCTGAAAAGCTGCTGGGCGCCGCTCTTCATCCTGGGTCTGGCCCAGGAGCATGTGGACTTTGAGGTGACTGACACCGCTGCTGACAGCATGCTGAAAAAGATTCTGCTCAACCGTCAGGAGAGTCCAGAGACGGAAAGAGAGCAGCCAACCATCGGGGGTGTCAGCAAACTCAAGTCCTGCCTAAAAAAGTTCTGGAGTTTGGATCTGAGTCCAAAGGAGTATGCATACCTCAAAGGCACCACAATATTCAATCCAGGTTTGTTACACCAAATATATTTGAGCACATTCTCAGTCACTGCAAAAGCAACATGATAAATGTACTAACATCCTGTGTTTACGACCAACAGATGTTCCAGATATGAAGGCAGCGCGGTTTGTTGAAGGCTTGCAACAGGAGGCTCAGCACGCCCTCAGTGAGGTGGTCCAGCTCACCCACCCAGGAGACCAGGAGCGCTTTGCTCGAATCCTGCTCACAGCCTCCACCCTGCAGAGCATCACACCCAGTCTCATCACTGAACTCTTCTTCCGGCCTGTGATCGGCCAGGCCGACCTGCTGGAGCTGCTGGTGGACATGCTCTTCTGCAGATAGACGAGCAGGGACTTTGTGCACTGCTCCTGAAAACAGTGGTTATGTTTTGTTGAGCAGCCTCAGCGATGTTGCCCTCAGAAAAAGAAGGAAGGGCTCACAGCAAAGCAAAAAAAAACAAAAACTATGTGAATAAGTGAACTGGAAAGAAGTCATTTCTTATCATCACACTGACGCTGAGGTCACTTTAGGCAAGAATTTATGTGCAAAGACTGAACTGAACCCACTGTTCATATGCTGTGTCTTTTTGTTTTGTTGTATATAAGATTTGTCTGCATTAACAGAACCTGTCAAATAAATATATATTTTTGTACATGAACATAAAGATGCTGTCCCATCTGTCTTTTAAGAAGACTCACATTTAGCCGAACATGACACTCTGACCTGTACATCATAACTACTACAGTTCATTTAGCAGCTGTGCCATGTTGTGCAGCCAAATACTGCTCCATCACATTGAAATTTAAAACAGTTTGGAAAGAAATCCCTTCACCCCTTTTCATTTTTCATTTGGAAATACAAAATCACCCTATGTTAGTTACTTTCACAAAGTGAGCCATCTTTTCAGTTGTGCAATCGGGACAAGAAAATGGGCTATTTTACCTTTTGTCATTTAAAGAAAATACATTAAGAAAACATTTTTACAAAAATTAAAAATAGAATGAACCAAAGGAATGGAGCCTGAGGTAAATATACATTTACCTATTTACAATCCTTCTAAAGTTCCTCAAATTTTAAATTGTTAAAGCTTTATAGAGGCTGTGATTATTTAATTTTTCATAAAGCCTTCTTCTTGTTATTGCTCTTCTCACAGCCACACAGAACGTGTGTTATATTTTAACACCAGATATTATTCACATTTGGACAAGTGATAAAAGTTGGACAGCTGACTGATAAAACATCTCTGTGACATCGAGCTTCAGATCTTCCAGTGAAGTCCACAATATTCTCTCCTGCTTTCCACAGAATTGTGGTTGTTAGTTTCCTTTTCCCTTTGTCAGTTTTCAACCACAGATGAAGAATCTGTCTTCAAGTTTTTTTTTTTTCCAGTAATACTTTGTCTCCCCCTCATGGAAGTAAGTAGAATACATGTGTTCCCTCGGGCAGACGACTACTGTTCAACTAATGCACAAGAACAACGGCACCGCAACAACAACTAACAACGCAAAACAATCAACTAAAGGTTATCGCTGCCTGCTAAACTGGGCGTGCGGCTGCTGTTGGTGAATGTGAGGCCTTGTTCAATGCAGAATGGGCCTCCTTGATTCACAGCTTGTGGTATGTTTGTTGTGAAACAGTGAGCCTTTACTTGACAACTCATACAGGTAAAACAGGAATGTGCTGGTGGGGGCAGAGAGCCAGAGGAAAGGGGGTAACAGAGGGCAACTGCAACTCAACACTTACACAAAAGAACAGCTAAAAGGTCAACGTTCACAGAGGAGCACAGATAAATTGCTTATTTTTTTCAGTTTGCGACACATTGCCGACTTGTTTTCTGCTCCGTACAAACAGAAACAGGGTGATCGTGCAGCTTTCCGTCCGTCTCCAGATGTTGACATGTTGATATCTCAGGTTTTAAGGCTGACTACACAAACATACTGTACACATTTCAAAACAAAAACCGGCACTGTGACTAGAACTACAGCTGGAAATGTGCCAACAAAAGAAAAATAAAGTTACCTACCATTCGTGATGTTCAGGTTGGCAGCTGTTACAGCAGACCTGTCATCACCTGAGTGAGATATACTCTATGCTGAATAGGCATTATTCATAAATGCAGTTCAAATCATGTGATCAGGTCAAAACAAGTTCAGCACAAGTTCCTGAAATCAGACTGATTTTCTGCACTGCTTCCTCCCTTTGCAATGAGCAAAGCCTGGGATTTTATTTCCTTTTTGTCAAAACCCGCCAAACTAGTTTCTTCTTTTGCTGAGGGCAGAAAAAGGCGGTCTGGTATAACACGGTGACCTTGGGGAGATGAGCTCCACAACAATAATTCCTAACATGAAGAGGAAAAGCAGACGAAAGAAGCAGTAGCACATGAATCAGACGTGTTTTATGTATAAAAAAAAAAAGGAATTGCAAAACCAACGTACCTGCGTAACTAAAGTTACCGTGGCTTTGGCCGAGACACAAAATCATAAAGGTTGTCAGAATGAACTGCAAGCATGGGATATTGTAGATTTTCTGCAAGTTAAAAGAAGCAGATTATTTAAACACAATTTACTCTTGTAGCTCTCATCCCTTTTATTTTGTGTTACACTATTTTCCATGGTTTCATTACTAAGCCAAACCTTATATCTGCCACAACATTAAAACAAATTACCTGGTTCAAAATTGGGGTTGATAGGTATATTTATCAAATACACATGGCAATGCATAAACAAGCACTGAGATTTTTATTTTGTTAAAAACATGACTTATTTGAGGGTAAAAAAAATGTGGCCAAATGCTAAGTGGTTTCACAACTCACAAAGTAACAATGACTTATATATACATATCCAAAAAATATGGCTTATCAATACAGTTTTCAAAAACATGCCTTTAAAAAGTCTGAATGGCAGGAGTCAATGAACCCATATGTACAGCACATGCACGATGGCTTGAATACACAATCACAGGCAAGAATGAGGACAGCTATGTTGACTGCTAAGGCTCCATGGAGTGTTGCCATGTTACTTTTTCCGAAAACAGCTTGAAAAACACTAATACATAAACACTTTGTCTTTCTCTGTGTTTCCTCAGTTGGGCATTTTGCTGAAAAATAAAAAAAAATAAAAAATAAACAAAAAGCCCTTGAATTCAAATGACATGGCAACGGAAAACGGTGAAACACACACACACACACACACACACACACACACAGAAAAAGGAGGCATACAACTCACTCATGCTCAGGAACAGCATAAATGAAAGCAGAAGAATAAAACTGTCCATTGAGTTTGGCTATATCTCTTGTCAGTGTAGGTGCTTTTGTTCCTGTGTTGGCCTTCAGAGAAGCAGAGGAGCTCCTGAAGAGTCTGTTTCAGTGTCATGATGGTAGGCCGAGTATGCCGTGGTGGTATTAGAGGAGTATGCTGCAAGAAAAACAAAACGTTTAATGCACTGAATTATAAAAACAAACAGGAAATAGAAATACGGAACATGGTCTATTTCCTGCAAATGAGGTGAGGTTTCTTGGATTCCCACATTCCCAGGCTGTGATGTGAAAGTTGTGCAAACACAATGTAGTGTAGGCTCATTCAAAAACATGTAACAGGACACCCCGTCCTTTTAGAGGTCTCTTGGCAGAACAAAAAGAGAGGCTGCTGCTGCGCACTAATCCATTTGTAACCCAAGTTCTTCACTGAAATGACATAATAAACCAGGGGACATTAGATGACATGTATTTAATGTGACTTGATCTGCTGCTTTAGCAGGTGGTGTACCATGACTACTAAGCTGCAGGGAATAATGAGCCTGATTTATAGGTGAGTGTAAGGTGGCACATGAGGGGAGGAGGTGGCTAATGAGCAAGGGATTGTAATATGCAGAGAAAAGAACTGGAATGTGGGGCTTTCACTGTTTAAGGAGAGGTATGCTACAGGAGAGTAAGAGAGCAGGTGAGAAAATGCCTGCAGCTGCAGCAGGTACAATGGATTGCAGAGACTGAGCCCTGCAAACGGATTCACACACAGCCTGGTAGCAATTATACCTCAATAACTGTGGCAAACATTTCTATGAGTATAATGAATACAATTAAGATTATTATTTCTTCCCGTTTATTAAACTTTGTGCCACATCATTCTGGGTCCAATTTAAATCCTAAGCCACTTTTCACAAAATGGAAAACACAAAAGTCTCTGTGCATCTGATGTGGAAGATTCCCACAGGTACTCACTTTTCCCACTGTAATGTCTCATTTTCCTGGCTAGCTCATCTGACGGCGTCTGCTCTGACACTTTAACCTCTGGAACTGGAGCAAGGAACAAACAAAAAAATAAATAAACAAGCAAATAAACAAGATGAGTAAAAAAAAAAAAAACAACAACAACAACAACACAAGCAGACCAGGAGATATGACACAGATTAATGTGCCGTAATTTTTGCAATTAATTCACTTATCCTGTTTATTGTGCAACATGTTTAAGGAGAAAACAGGTACTTGTATCAGCTTGCCTGAGATTAACCAATTGTAAATAGGTCAAATGCCTGGCATTTCAGGGTTTTAAACTACAAGACAAACAAAGGAGCTTCAGCTGCGTTCCAACAGACATGACTATGAGTCATTAAGGGAGGACAGGTTAGGCGATTAGTTTATTTGGTGTGTTGCAGTAAGTTGGTGTTGAAAAGCCATGTTGTCACATGGTACCTTATAAATATTTATACAGTAGTAATAATCATTACAAATGATGTTGGATGTTCTTACAGTCACTGCTGAGGAAGGTGTTGGTCATGGTCTCGTTGCCGCTGTCAGGGAGCGTCCCATCACTCCGACCATTAGGACGCTGCCCTGTGGACTGATGGCTCTTGTTTCTCTTGCCCTTCCTCGTGCTGATGCGGATGACTCCGTGCACCAGCTTGCACTCGGCCTCCTGCTCCTCCAGGTTGTAATCCTGGGCAATGCTGTAGATGAGCTCACTGATCTCGTTGGTCTTGCGGGAGAAAGACGAGTCAGAGGTGCATTTGGCCAGCTGGTCAATCTGGTGCAGAGCGTAAAGCTCCAGCAACTTCTTGGTGATGAGAGAGTCGATGTCTGTCCCTGTGTCACTGAGGTCGTCTAAGTCATAGTCCTCACGGGACAACAGGCTGGTGTTGCTGACCGGCCGGTGGCTTTCTCCTTTGCCAGTTGTGCGGGTCCGTTTGGTGGCAGTGACCGGATACTGTACGTTCTTACCTGCGATTTGCACATCTTGGTAGCGGAAGCTGTCACTTGTGGGCAACTTGGAGACTTTGGTGGCCTTGGTGGGCTCCAGAGAAATGCCACAGGTGGGGTTGGACACGGCTATGCCGTTAGAAGGGTGAGGTTCTCTACTTGATTTAGGGGGATGGTCTGTGGAGCTCTCGTTAGCAGACAGGCAGGGCTCCTGGCTGTTATAAAATCCACAGGTTAGTACACAGCAGATAAGAGCCTTGCAGCTGCTCCAGCCCACGGAGGCACAGGAGCCACAGGCATGTCTGGTGCTGGGCGTGTTGTCTGCTGACCCAGGAATAAATCCTATAGTCTCTGAGCCCCGCGCTGTGCCGTTTCCTGGGTGGCCTCTGCTGCGACTGTACTTGTTCTCTGAATAACGGGAGTGGTCAGTGTGGTGTTCATGTTGATGCTCCCCATGAGGATCCTTGTAGGAGTCCTGACTTTCCCTGGATAGAGTCCGATTATGTCTGTACTGTTCTGCCCTGGTGCCGGTGCTGTGGGTTTTGTGGTGACGGGACGCCGGGGGAGCCCCTGAGCTGTGGCCAGGCATGGCTCAAAACACCTGGGACCTGGTGTGTGAGAGACAAGTTTTCAAGCCAGGTCAAGACATATTTACTTACACTTAATTTGGCAAAATCGCTGTAAACTTCAACTTGAACATGGCATGGTTTGGTCTGAGCATTTCAGAGTTCGGGAGTTTACAGTGAATGGGCAGAGGTCAGAGGAGAATAAGCAGAGTGGTTCAAGATGAAAGAAGGGCAATGGTAACTCAAAAATAACTCCTTGTTATAACCAAGATATGCAGAAGACCAACTCTGAGCACATAACACTTCAAACTCTGCAGAAGACCACACTAGGTGCTACTTTAATATGGGTGTCCTGTGTACCTAATGATGTGGCCACAGCACATTTAAAACAAAAGGAGTTTAGCCAAAGTGCTTTACAAAAAGTTAGACAAGATAAAATAAGGAAAAAAACGAACAAACTACATTAAAACAGTGATATATAATCACACAGATCCGGATTAAAAGCTAAATTAAAATTGCATTTAATAATATCGCTGGTGAGAGAAGACATAATGCGGGAAGGGAGACTATTCGACAGCGACGGGGAAAACTCTGACACTGGTTGATTTCAAATGAGAGAATGGAATTGATTGGGTCTGTGGTGAGGATGACCTAAATGACCTTTAGGAGCAGAATACAAGGTGAAGAGAAAATCAGAAATGTATTGGTGGCATGAGCTACACTGAGTGCTTTGAGGACAAACAGCAGGATCCCGTGTTTAGTAAACCAGTGCAAATGTTTCACAACAGGAGTGACATGTTGCCCTGTTCTGGACCATTTGTATTTTAAATTCATTATTATTAGCTCCAGCATCATGGATTTATAATTAAAAATGTAAAATCTCACTGGACATGCCTTATAACCTGGATTGTAATTATACAGTATGCATATGTTGATATTCTGTGCAGTCTTACTGGAGAAGGTAGAGTTAGACAGCACCATATACAAGCAGTTACAATAATCTAACCAGCAGGAATTGAGAATTAAGATTGAATTGAATTCTGAACTGATTTAAAAAAAACCCTGCATTTTACAACGTAGAAGCATGTTTCTGAAAAGTGAGTGAGGACAGGGTTTATTTTAGAGACAGTAATAAGGTGCAAACCTCTCCACACAAACGTGCATTAGCTGCAGTAGCGCACATTAAAACAGACTTGTGTGTTAAACACATCACTTTAAAGTCATGTGTTGAGTAAAGTAGCTCCCATTTGAATAATCACTATGTAAATAAACCAGACCAGCTGGATTGATTGCTCGCCTGATAATAACTTGGTTCACTTTTTAGATAAGAAAAGAGGTGGAAAAAAAAGTCGGGTTTGTTTAACATGAAAACTATTCACGTCAAATCTCACAGAACATTTAAGTTTAACGTGGCTTCACCTAAGGAAAAATCACAGACTCACCGCATAAGAGGAAACAGTTGTGTTCGTCTTTAACCGCAGACAACCTGTCCAACGAGCAAACCGCGGAAGTCTCCGTGAGACAGAGACACAGAGGCGTTCAAAAACACCGAAAACAACAGCGTTTTGCCTCTTTCACCGCCCACACTTTGTCTCCAGGTGAGTCCACGTACACCAAACCACGCACCCGATAAACCCACGACCCGACACAGCTCACCACACTCTGACTTTTGATTAGAAAAAAGTCACAAACTTGAGCCGACAACTCCCCGATGTTTGACTACTACCTGCGGCTACAGCTAATCCCAGATGCTACACCCACCCACAGGTGGCGCCTGACGTCACGCGAGGCGGAAGTAAGAGGAGTACTGTTTCTTGTTGTTGTTTTGTGTTTTGGATTAAAATCAATTTACAGAAAATGTATGGTGTTTTTTTTTACATTTCGAATATTATTATATGTTCTTATATTATATTGAATGATTCAGAATGGCATGACGTACTGCGGTCGTATTGCAAAACTTTATAACATTTAATCGCCAATTTTGTCTATCTGGACCATTACGGATTTCTAACTGTGACGTAATTTTCATCCATCCATTATATTCGATTTGTCGTAATCTCATTGTAACTAGAATGAATTGTAGTTGTAGATATATGTGACGTCATTCTGACTGATAAGAATGACGTTGCAGATATTGGTCGGGAATATCCTGTCTACCGATTATATGTTAAAACTGCTTGCCATAGTGGTCACACTGGGCTTCCAAATAAAAAAAAAATTAAAATAACAATAACAAATACCTGTACCTAAGGTCCCATTAAGAAAACCCAGCATCCATATAGTTTAAATGAAATTAGATCAACAAAACCAAAATAATCATGTATTTTTCTTCATATCCTTTATTGTGTGACATCTGAGGGGAAGTTGATATTTTTATGATGCCTGAAAGATTAATAGTTTTTCATATCATCAAACAGTTGAAAATAACATAATGTTGACAAGCAGAAGTCAACAAAGGATGAGATGTAATGGAGTAGAAGAAGAAATGCAGTGAAAATCTAATCAAGAAAGTCTGAGCTTTTCATTTATCCAGTATGGGTGTGATGCAACATAACAAATGATGAAATTCTGCACTTTTGTCTGGCAATAATTGGATTTTTGCACACTTTCTCACACACATGTTTGTGCAGCTGTTCCTAGGACACTACATTGCAGAACCACATTATAAATCTTAGTCCTCATCTTAACCAGACCAAGTTTTAGTCTCCATGAGGACAACTGGTCCTGATAAGTCAGTCAGAATCGGTCCTAAAGAGATAACAAATACAAGTACACACACACACTGTGGGTCTGACAGGCTCGGGGAGGTGCACAGCTGCAGAGCCAGCAGGTGTATTTCCAAATATCGTTCATTCTGCCCTATTTTTCCCTCTGTGGAAACACTTAATCACACAGTCTGTGTATTGGAAATAGTCGGGCTGCCTCACCTGGAGAAAAATGTGAGTCTGTGTAACATGGTGTTACCCACTTTAACTGCAGTCACTGTAAAACAAGTGAACAAGACGTTTAATCAATATTGTTTTATTTCTGATACAAGTTTTTATACCATGCACTGGCTTCGACTGTAATCCAGGTCACATTATGAATACTACTCAGCAAAATAAAGCAGCACAGCTGACTATACATTCAAATTGATATTTCTCGAGTTGACACATAGAAAACCTATTGAAGATCTGTTCTTGAAGTTTGTATCTATGATAACAATCATTCATCTATTTTCTAAAGTAGTACCTCAAGATTATACAATGGAATCACACTAAAAAGAAAAAAAGAAGCTAGATGTTCATCTAGTGTGAGTTCAACCTATCTTGTATCTTGCATTATATTCTTATAAAATTTATGAAAAACCTACAATATTAATGTCACTTTACAAAACAATATTCTAGTGCCTCAAAAACACAAAGGCACTTGTAGGGTGATATTTATAATTTAGGCTATAACTGCAGTACAGTATGTACAGGAAGATCAAAAGCATAAAATGTATTTATAAATGTACTCTCCTAAACTATTAACTATTAATACATCAAGCTCATATTTGGACAAATTTCATATGAGATCATAAGTTCACAGATGGGGGTGAGGCGGTCATCTTTTTGACCTGTGTGTCTGTGGGAACCTGGACAATACAGGTGTCAGTTGGCAGCTGCTGTGACAGAGCTAACCTTAAATGCCCTTGTGCTCTGCTGCCACTGTTGTCTGCTGGGATGTGGCCCAGCCTGGGGTCCGAGTCAATCTCATATCGGTAGTGATATCCCTCCAGGACGTCTCGACATGCATCTCTCATTTCAATAATCCACTTCTTCATTCCTTTGCGATTCAGGTAAAGCACAAGAAGAAAGACTATGCCCACACACCCCAGCACCAGACCCAGGAACACGTAGGACGTCTGCAGAGTGAGGTCGGCCACCTCTGCTTGAACTGGAACAACACACCCGATGGCCTGGTCACTGAGTCCTCGCAGCTGGGAGTTGGATACCAGTCCTGGTGTGGCACACCGCACAGCATCCACGTCCAGCTGAGCTCTTGATTCATTCAGCCAAATAACAAAATCATGGATTTCACAGGTGCAAGTGAAAGGATTGTTACCAAGAAGGATGCGGATGTTGCCAAGCATCTCCAGCTCTTGTAGAGAATCAGCACCAAATGTCTTGAAGGCATTGTGTGTCAGGTCCAGCACCTGCAGATGGTTCAGGCCAGAGAAGGTCCCACTATAGATGGTTACCAAAGAGTTGTTGGTGAGGAAGAGCTGATGCAGGTTGGGAAGGTGGGAGAACATCCCTGGGGGAAGTAGAGCAAGGTGGTTTCCTGACAGGTCAAGGCGGAGGAGCCCCATGAGGCCGCCCCAGCGCAGGGCCGTGGTGAGATCTGTCACGGCAGTGAAGTTGTACAGCGAGCGGCTCAGGTTGAGCTCCTGAAGGGGACTGCCAGGTATGCTGAGAGCCTCAGGATGGATGAGTGCCAGCTGGTTCCCACTGAGGTCCAAGAAACGCAGGTTGATGAGGACGGAGAAGCTGTGGGATTCCATCTCTGTGATCCTGCAGAGACGACCACATCTGTAACATTTACGGTCATTCTCACAACGCTGATGCATCTCAGCGTTCCGTTAAGGCAAATAATTGAAAGCCACACTAACACAGACATAAAACACTGTTTATTTATTGGACACACATTAACAGAGTTAGCTTTATAATATCCATATGGCTTCATAAACATGGATTATACAGACAAAGTACTGACATTCTCACCTATTATTGCTTAAAATGATGTTGGTGACATTCTCCATCTCTGTAAATGAATCAGGTGAAATCTGGTGTATATTATTCCCTGTGATGATCACAGACTTTGTATATCCTGGAACACTTTGTGGCACCGTGAGCAGATCCTTCGAAACACATTTCACTGTGCGAGTGACAGCAAAACACTCGCAGCCCAACGGACACCCCAAGCACTGGTGCGGCGTAAAAAGAAGAATTCCCAAAAACACACGAACTGCAAAAGTACACATCTTGAAGTTAAACCACTGCCAATTCAAAAAAATACTTCAAAAATGTTGTCAGACAAAAGAATTGCAGAAGAGCAAAACTTGATTGCATGGGAAATAAATAACCCAAAGTCTAAACTTGATCCTAAGCTGTTGTTCTTCTCACAAACTAATCAGATGCTGCAGAAGTGGTAAACCCGACTCGCTCCAGCATCAGTCCTCCCTCATCTGCTCCACTCAGGGAATAAAGGTTCCCATGAACTGATGGTAGTTCACAACACGCAGAATCTGCTGGATAAAAAAGGTGCGTGGTTCCCTTAAAGGTACAGAGGACGAATAGGACGCCCACAGCTTGTGACCTACACGTCTGACGGGGAGACACAAAAAAGGCTATTGGACATCCAAGCTAGAGTTATAATAATGGAAATATTAAATAGATGGATATACAATAATAGATAATACTCTTTCAAATACGTAGCGTTCGAAACAAATTAATTAGTAATGATGTAAAATAGCAGCACATATATACTTGGTTTAAAATAAATAAAAAGTGTTGAATTTCAGTCTTTACAAAAACAAAAAAAAACACAATAATGTAACAGAAAAAAAACCCTACTCAAATGTGACTTCGTACACCAGAGGAAAGTGGAGTGGAGTGAAGGGATGAGACGAGACAGTATCACTATTTTTCACATGTGGGTCCTACATCATTCTATCTTTGGAAGCGACTCATATCTCTTAGACAAATAATTGATGAATACATTTCAGCGTTAAGATTTCATGGTCCATTTTGTAGCCATTCATCACTGAAATGTACATTAGGCGGCCTGAAACCACATTCGTCACTGCCATGTGAGAAAAACTACATAGCAGGGACTCGCTGTTATTACTCTTCAACAGTGGAATCTGCCTTCATAATCCTATAATAATCACTTGGCTAATAACAGTAGATGTGGAAAAACAGCAGTGGTAACTTTTGAAAAGATGTTTACTTGCTGGGGTTTAAACATCTTACTAATTCACACTTTCACAGATTAAGTGAAAAAATTTTTTTTTCTGATTGCAAAACTACCCATGAACAGGAAGACTAAGTCCTCCTGGAGACTAAATCACTGTGGCTCGCTAATGAAGTCATTCATTTGGTAACTAATGTCCCCGTCAAAGTGCATCATGGAGAAAGTATAGCCAAAGTCTTTGAGTACGTCTCGCTCTGTTACTGGAGGTTCAATGTTAGGATGAAGGTAGTGATGACTCCACACAGCATGAGGAAGGGGAGCCAGGTCTTCAGAAACGCCGCCCAGCTGAAGGACACAGAGAGGGCAGCACATGTTAGAGCGATCGTCAACACATGGATGATTCAAGTGGAAGTTTGAGGGAGGGTAAAACACCCATTGTTGTATATTTTGGACACAGAAGGACATGTAACGTGTCATTGTGTCACATGCTCCAATCCCTTTGCTCCCAGAAGCCCACAGCTCCCCTCCCTCTCTCCCTCTCTCCCTCTCCCTCCCTCTGCAAATGCACACCAACTGTCCTTTCCAACCAACCGGTGCAGGGAGCCCCGGCAGAGAGGTGACCTCCAGCAGTGACAGAGAGGGGCCGGCTGCTGTCAGTGATGAATTACAAGACTACCCTTCTGTTTAAACGACTCCTGTGCGGGGGGGGGGGGGTGTGTATGTGCAGAGGCAGCACAAACTGTGACGCCAGCGTACTCTATGTGGGTCAGCAGAGAATAATGAGGGGGACTCTCTCAGCCATATGTCTCTTAATGCTCATGAGCATCCAGCAGCAGAGCAATATAAAGAGCGTATATGTGTAGTGTACACGGTTGTGACGTAGATGCTACTGCTAAAAATACAGATGTTAAATATTACTTCTCAGTAACTCAGAAAATACCCAAGTGATTAAATATCAGCAAATTACCAAGTTTATGGGAACTGGAGGACCATGGCACAGTGCAGGCAAATCCAATTTTGGTAACACTTTACAATACAGTACAACTTGGTATTAACAAAGTATGGTAATTTGTTATGGTGGTAAATGTTATTTCCAAAGTTAATAGCAAGGTAATAAGAATTCTACAGTTTCTGGCACTGTCACACCTTCACATGTAAATGTGACAATTACCATGTTATAAAGTTGCAATTAGGTCCCACACAGATTACCCATTGTTATTACCAAGCTATGACTTGGTGAATACTATAGAAATAAGATGGTATTACCATAACATTACTTCCATTACAAAATGATTATCATATATCATATATAAGGGAATGTACCAAATGCTGTATGTGACCCGGAAGTGAGCCGTCAATTGTTTTTCTTTCTTTCTTTTATTTTGACAGTAAAACACATAATATTTAACATGTTATGTAACATCCAAACTGCCAAGACGAGACTTGTGGAATGACATTAACATTTATTTTATTTTATAGAATTAACTAATAGAACTTTAAGGCAAAAGTTTCATATAAGAAGTAGTAACAAGCCAAAGTCAGTGGCTCTTATTTTGAAAGCTAGGTTGAAAGGACGTGGTGCTATATAAGATGGGCTAATTGACTATTGTTTATGAAGAAAAAACGACAGCTGGTAACTGGTTCGGGACTCTTTTGTTGTTTTGTGATTTGTAAAAGTGTTTCACATTTTGTAATAATGGTTTGCACTTGCAGGCCACCATACAACAGTGATGTACAGTTTTTCTAAAAATCATATCTTTTCAGGCAAGTGTCTATACTGTAAACTGTAAATCAGATTCCAATTAAATTAAATTAAATTAAATTCAATTCAATTCAATTCAATTCAATTCAATTCAATTCAATTCAATTCAATTCAATTCAATTCAATTCAATTCAATTTCATTTGTATAGCGCTGAATCACATCATACTTATCTCAAGGCACTGATTTGTGTGTCCAGACATAACCAACCTTTGGTAACAGTGTTGATATAACCACTTTTATGACCCCAAAAACAGATGCAAAACTCAGATGCATAATTTTGCTTTACAAACAACCTCCCTATAAAGTCATGTTAAAGAGGTGAACAGCAAGGAGGCATCACCATCAGGAGATTGGAATACGTGCTGTATACTGTGATATATGGGGTACACGTGAGTAAGGTGCCCAAACACCATTTCTTATTGTGAATTAGACACTCTAAATTGACCCCGCCCACATCCAGTGTACCCCTAGTGCTGGTCCCAAACCCCAATTAGTGGACGGGTTGTGTCAGGAAGGGCATCCAGAATAAAAAAGAAATAAATATTATAATATTCTGTGCTGTTTTCACAACCTTGAGTGTCTACCAACACTGATACCAGTCGGAAAATTACTTTCAAAACCAATCTAGATAAAAAATCTAATACAGTACAAGAATAGTGGCAGAAGAGGCATGAATATGTACCTCACATGTTTTCCACGAATGAGAGACAGCACACACAGGTTCACCATGTTCCAGGATGTGCTGTTGTCGTAGCGCATGAGGTTGAGGGCCATGGCAACATGGGAATGACAGTTATCAAAGCACAGGTTGTGCTTCAAAGAAAGAGGAAAGGCAGACGTCATTTTATGGATGTTAACATGTATCATGTGAAATAAAAACAAATCTTAAAACATGGTCTCACCGGCCGACACTTGTATTCCTCAGATGCATCATGCACTGCTTTGTCCCACGTAGCAACTCCATTAACACAGACTTTGTCCACATCGAGCTTCCAATACCTGCAGTCATAAACACCCACAATCTGACTGCTGACTTTATTCTGAAAAGTGACGCTAATTGCAACTAAAACACTCAGTCACGAGATAGTCTGATGAGGACTCATGTCTACATAATGCGACTAAAATCAGAATAATCCACACATCTTAATTAGATTATTGCTCATTTAGGTGTGAAGGTGATCAGGAAGTGCTGTTTGCATGACACCGTCATATTCAGTCTAGCAATTCATGTAAACACTCTCTGTTCATTTAAACGTGATTTTTTTATTTTTTTTTGTAAATTATAAAAAAAATTGTAGATAAACTCACTTTGTTGGTCTGCCAAAACCCATGTTGTCCTCCTGGGGAAAAAAGGTAACATTTTAAAACCTCTAAATAACAATGTGATTCGTTCATTGTTAGTGAACTCAAAACAAAAAATAAAATACATTTTATGAATTATATGAACCCGAAGGCCATTATGAGGGCAGAACTATTTTATTCATGGGTATTTCTCATAATTTGCTCTGCTTCTGTATCTTATCTATCTTGTTATTTTTTTAAATATATATTTCAATCTTCATTTAATTTCCTTATTTACTTATTAAGGAGGTCAAGTTTTTGTTTCCTTGTTTGCAAACAGGTGAAATCAAGGCTCCTTTTTGTTTTGTCTCGCTTCTGTTCTTAATGACTCTGGTATCTGTGACCTACTAATCCACCTGAGATCCTCCAGCAGCAGGACTCTATGAACATTCCAAAATCTGGGCTTGTCACACAACATGACAACGAACTGACCATCATCGTCTTTAAAATCTCCTATCATGTGGCATATTTTTCAGTGTTTATGTGGATTTTATTTCTGTCGTTTTATATTTCCATGAATCGAACATGATGTTTGAACTATTTTAACACCTTGTTTATGTTATATTATATACAAATACTTCGTTACTGTACTTGAGTACAAAATTCATGTATCTGTACTTTACTTTGTTAATTTTATTTCCAGCAACTTTTATTTTAACTCCACTACATTTCCTCTAACTATCTTTGTTACTCGTTACTACCAAACAAAATTAGAATAAGAAGAGTTGGTAATGGTCTGTATTTATATACATAGAGCTTTTCTAGTCTTGATGAGCTTTTTTAATACTTTTTACTTCTAAAACCTAAGTACATTTTATACCAGAAAACGATTTTGGATACTTCAGTACACTAAATGTCATATACTTATGTCATAGACTTTTACTTAAGTAATATTATAAAAAAGGGACTTCAACTTCTACCAAAGTCATTTTCTGGTAAGATACTTGTACTTTTACTCAAGTATCTCTTTAAGGTACTTTATACATGACTGGTTACATGTATTGATTTGATTTCATTTGATTGATTGAGTGTTTTTTCTTTTCAGCACTTCACATACATTACATTTAAATACATGGACTAAACAGAGATACTCACAGAAACAAAGTAGGATCCTGCAAAGTCTCGTATGACTCCAGAGGAGGTGCATATACCCATGTGACCGATAAAGGGCAGCACCCACCTGCAGCACAACACAATAGTATATATGGTTCATTACACAACATACAGTTGTTTGGTGACAATTGCTTTGTTTTAGAAACACACACATAGCATCATGGGCTAACACAAATATGCTATATTTCGCGTGACGCTTGCAAAAATAGCAGCCTGCCGCGTTCATTGACGACTAGCTTAAAGAGAAGCTTGAAAACATGGAAGTGTTCGCTTCTTACGACAGAAAGGGAATTGGCGTCCAGACAATGCAGTGCGGGAAACGGCCGTTTTTTCTGTCGCTTTTCAAGAAATCACCGTGGAAGTTCATCATTATTTCGGCACCGTCTGCGTCCGCCATCACTGCCGTGATAGAAGGTGTCAGTTGACGCGCAGGCGGCGCCAGGCGGTGCGGAAGCGGACAAGCGCGTCGACGGTTGGTCAGTGAACACAGCACGCGTTCAACAACATGGACTGCGGCGTTTAAAGACTGGTTATATAATAGGATTATTGAATACTACAGTTTTACAGACGCAGAAACATTCGTATTCGTTATTCTGTCATGTCTGCTTGAGATTGTCAATGTATTATCAGTTAGGAGGTAGTATTTTCCTCTAATGTGAAATAATACCATTATTGAACACATCCTGTCTTTTTTTTTTTCCTGTGGTGGGAAATATTAATTGCAATATTAATTAATATAATAATAATCTGAGATTACCTGAAAACTATTTTTTTAACTGTTTCTAGCCTAAGGAGTGAATTTATATTAAATAAACACAACAAAAGGTTTATTTAATATACATTCATCAAACATACAGTATGTGAAAAGCTAGTTTTTTTCAGACTTGAGAGCCTCTAACTAAATTATTACCTTGTTATTTGTCCGTCACAGTCAGCGCTGAGCTTTGTCAATGTAACCGGCACTACACTCTTGAAGTTGGGTCACCTCATTACTGCACACTATATAGGGCACAGGATGTTCCTTTAACTACTTTAACACGCTTGTGATTTACTGTGCACACATTTGTTGCCTAATAGTCAGCAAAAAGCAGAGTGGAGCGGACACTGATGAATGAGCAGGATACCAGAGAGTTCACACCACATCCTCACCCATGGTACATAGTTAGCACTGTCTCAGTACGTAATGAGACTGTTGCACAAGTGTTACAATAAAAGAAAGACAAACAAAAGTGCAAGAATAGAGACGGTAATGTTGTTGGTGTTTCATCGTTTACTTTGTTTGCAACAAAGGTCATCATGGGAAGAAAAACAGAATACAAACAAAACAAATGTCATGAACAAAGTTAAATGAAAGCTTAGTGTTGTGCATATTATTGTTGAGCCATTTGTTAACATTAACCCCCTTTTGAGGTCAGTAAGACGTGCTGGTTTGTTCTTTGAGCCATAAATGGAAAAGCTGTGTTGTTTTTCTTAACACCCAGAGAAGCAGAACTGAACAGTTGCCTGCAGCAGAGGACTAGAGCGAGAGCCACATGTCAGTATATACAGTATACAGTATGTATGAATGACAACACCCTCTCTGAACATAAGGACGTATCAGTGATCATCAGAATTCATGGTCAAGTTGGTAAAAAATAAAACACAGTAATGTTAATTCAGAATGATTATGCAATCACTGTCTGAAAAATATGTAAAAATTTTGCTTGCGTTGAAAAGAGAGCATTGTTGGTTTAAAACATCTAATATTCATCTCACTCTATTTGGCTTTTTAGCACTGAATGCAGAAAATTACAACATATTGTCAGCCCTGCATTTTCCATACAAGGATGACCTTCTTGCCTTGGCCTTTTTCCAACTCCTTATTGGGGTGGAGGATGAGTAACATACGTGTCCACTGCAGCACTTTGCCCATGTCTTTCTCCAAGGCTGCATTTAGTGGTAGAAGAACGTTAACTATCATCATGTTGTGTGTGCTGGGACTGAAGGAGCATTCTACCTTTATGACATTTTGCATTAAAAAGTGAACTCTTACGTCTCTTTGTAAGGATTTACCAACTGGCATACTACACCGTTAGGACCATTTACTTCACTACATTGTGATGCCGTACCTTTTGGATCTTGCCAGATCCAAAAATACTCGACTCTGGTTGTCAGTAGATCAGGGAACAAGCCCCCAAACCCTCACCTTTGTTAATGTGAGCCTTAACAAAGGGTAAACAGGTTTTTCTTAGCAGCAGCACCCTGCACAGATGACATTAAATTGCGATTTGCCAGCTCTGAAGAACATACTTGCTGCTTCCCTTGCACCTTTACCAGCAAAAACTCACTCAGTCCTGCAGTAAAACCTCACAGCAACAGCAATTAATTTCTGACTGTATTACAGGAACTTAATATCATACTAAATTGTCAGCGATTACACCTATTCGAGTGAGATAGTTCCATATACTATCTATTAACCAATTACCTTTAATAAGTGTATGTTTTGGCACTTAGTGGAAAACGGACTGATTTCTGCAACACAGCCTTTTACTATTTTGTCAAGAAAATCAAATTTTATAGTGTTTTACTGACATTAGTAAATATCAAGAGAGTTACAGAAACATGAGATCAAATTAAAAAAATCACCGAAAAGAGGAATCACACTCATTTATACTGTACCACAAAATTAGCATCTGTGTCCCACTTACACCCAACACAAGTTTCACACTGACATTTCATGCCAAATAACACAATCAATCAACAATCAATGGGACATTTTAAACAAATAAACTGAATCCGATTCTTTTACAAACAGTTTTTTGTTTATATTGTCCTCCTCCTGACAATAATCTATTGTGGTAAAAACTAAAAGGGTACAGTAAAACAGTGATGCTTCAGTGAAATGGAGAAAACAAACATTAATCCTTGGCTGCTGAAACAATTGACAACCTTTGGCAGAAGATTTATCTGATAGTTACAAACTTAAATAAAGCTTGTAAATACTTTTTATTGGGGCAACATTCACAGCCATGAGATTCTAATTCATTCTGTAACTGCAACAGAAAATATGATCACGTCCAACTCAGAATCAGTGACTTGGGTCTGCAGCCTTTCTGAGATGAGCGGGCACTGCAACTTTAAGCTCCAACACAAGGAGCAGACAGGAGATGTAACAAAGCACTGTCCTCTGGTTTGTGATGTGAACCTCTATGGAGGATTCTGCGACTGCATGGCCACAATGACCTGAAAATTAGGTCGCCTGACCACGGGCTTCTTCTTCTACATGCAGCGTGTCTCTCCAACATAAACCTGAGCAGGGATAAGTACTGAACTACTCCTTCTGCAAGAGAAACTGGGAGTGGTGTGGCAGGTGCTCTCCTCAATGTCTGCCCTGACCTCCACAGAAGGGAGGAGAGGCTGAGGGGTTGTTGGTGCTTTAGAGGTGCAAGATGTGTGTGTCGTCTCCACCCCTCCATGAATTTCCTCTTCCCAAAGTGGTCTCCACTGGTCCTGTTACAGGACAGTGGAGGACGATGCATAGTTCAGAAATGTGACATGACATTCGATCGATGTTTCTGTCAGATAGTGGGGGCAGGATAAAGATTCAAACTGGAGCTGGGAGAGCGCTTCGCTTTCTACGCTTGTTCTGCAGAATGGCAGTTTGCTTAGCTTGGTCGACATTGAACTTGTCCCTCTGAGCTGTCTTCGTCATCCGAGCCTTCTGGCCCAACGCCACGCAGGCCTGTGATGCGATAGCCCATGTTGAGCAGCATGACCTCCAGTGGATCCGCGTTCATACGTCGTTGATTCGCCTGAGCAGCGCCCTCCATGTCGTCCACTACACGTACGTTGTCACACTCAGTCTATAAATTGAGAAAGGGATTTTTAAAAAAAAAAAAAGAGTGTAAACCATAAACCATAACAAAATTCAGACAGACAAGGCTGTGTTTCCACTGAACAGTTCACTTCAGTTCAACACGCCACAGCACAGTTTGGAAGGGTCAACCATGATCTGTCTTTAATTTCCCCTGCAAGGTGTGTACGACACATTGTCACTCACCAATAAACTGAATAAAGAAGACTGCGCCACAGTAAATACTGCTACTGACACTTTACATTAAAAAAGAAACGTAATGGCTTTTAATTCGTTCTCTATCATATTGCACAGTATACTTAAGCATATTTTGTGTTTTTCCCATTCCACTCACACTGTCACACAGAAAATACAATTCTCTGTCGAGCTTTAGGTGCAGGATCACTGAGTATCCCAAACTAAACTAATTGCACCGTTTGGTGGAAACAGGGCTTAAAACAAAGATTATCAAAAGCTCACCACTGGTCTGGGGTTCCATAATCGAACAACAGGGTCGATACCACTTGTAGCCAGGAAGCAGTAGCTGGGGTGGGGCTGGAGGCAGTTGACTATGGACTCATCCCCCTGCAGGATCCTCACCAGATTAGTGGTTTCCTTTTCCCAGATGAAGAAGGAGCCGTCGTCTGAGCCACTCACGATGTACTGCCCTTTGCTGTAGTGAAAAGGACAGTATTCAGCCCTGCCTGACAAGAAACGTTTTTGGAGAACGTCATTTTTACAGGGAACTAGAGGTTTTCTTTAACATTGAAGTTATCTCACAAACACTTTTTGCATGTGTTGTGTACCCTTGAGAGGAAATTTTTCTTTGTGTATCATCTCGAGTACCAGTTTCTAGCTGGATACTGTGTCGTATTTGTGTAATGTAGTTTAGTATTTGACACATTAAAGAATAAACAATAGATAGATGGGTTTTTTGGATAGATTTAAAAAAGTCACATTAACGTCAATTTGCAGTGGTCTGCAGTAGGGAAGGTTCCACAATATTTTTTAAATGTAATTAAGTAATTACACAATTTCATTTTGTAATTTTAGTATTTTGTATGCACAGAGAACATATTATAGTTACCCGATTTATGAATAAAAGCTACCCTCTCATTGTGAATTTTTATGGTCCTCTGCCTTTAACTACTGTGACTACTGCCCCCTAGTGAGGTCTCTGCAGGTTGACAGTGACATCTCCTGACCTTCCAAAGAAGTTGGCCTCCTTGATATCAGTGGTGGTGTTGCAGTGACCACAGTATCTGTGCTTGTAGTCAAAGCTGCGCTCTCTCAGCACCAACTCATCTTCAGGGATCGACTCTTTCCGACTGAACGAGTGGAATCGAATGGAGCTATTGGACTTCTTATCTTCAGCTAATGAAAAATGGAAAATCAGACTCATTACCACTAAATTCACACACAACAACACACACTGAGTTTGATGTTAGTACATTGCGATAAAGACACAGCACTTGAATTAGCATTTGTTTCAGCTTATACTTGTTTGTCTTTTCATACGTGTGATACCTGATTCAGTCTTGGTGAACAGAGCAGCTTTGATATCTTTATCTAAGGCGTCACAGGCGCTGCTGTGCGCCTGCTCTGGAAACTTTCCTCTGAAGTCATCCAAACACTCCAGAGCCTCAGTCACGTACTTCAACTCAAACAGACACCGTGCCAGTCTGAAATGAGCTTTCAGGTGGCCGGGGTTTAGAGTTAGAGCCTTCAGACAATCCCTGAGAGCATCGTAATGGTCTCCATCCCTGTGAATCACAGATGTAAACAAAACACTCAATCACTTTCATGGTCTTCAGGAAAATATGACGCGTCTCTCTGCAGCACGATGGGACATACCACTTGCGTTTCATGTAGGCTGCAGCCCGGTTTCCATACAGCATGGCATTACAGTTGGCCTTCTCAATGCCTAAACTGTACAGCTGGATGGCCCGTGTCCACTGCTGCTGTGCAAATGCATCATTAGCTTGTTGCTTTATCTTCTCCAAGAGGGGAGGAAGCTCAGTAGAACTAAATCAAAGACATTAAGAAAAAGACATTTAGAAAAAGACATTTCAACCAAAGCGGAAACTATCAGTCAGTCTGTCCAAGCAGCGACTGTCAAGGGGGAATACAGCTACCTTGAGTGCATCTTGCTTCCGGCAAAATGAATACGGCTGGTTGGCAAGTGGAGTCCATTGGAGACGCCATTGGTTGTCTTTCCATTCTGTGTGTCACCTGGAAAGCCAAAGATTCAGAAACTATCAATACACTATCAATATATAGATATCAGACTCCGTGTACTCCATCTCTATGTGGCAATCTCTTTCTTTAGGCCGCACAGACTGACCTGTCGATGACTGGCACTTTTTTGGAAGCAAGAATGTATATGGCCTCTGTTTAAATGTTAAGTCAAATAGGTACACCTAGAAGAAGCATAAAAATAAACGATGACAACAATGAGCAAGCATAGATTCCCCCCCACCAGTCCTTGTTTGCTCTGAGAAGAATTACCTGTTCCCCACCCATGTTAACAAGCAGCTCTGTGCCATCTGGACTGAAGGTGACATAGGTGGCCACCAGCACCCGTAGGCGGTTATTGTAGTCTGGGAGTTTAACTGGTAGGTGACCTGGGAAACACATAATGCAAACACATTCTTAACAGTCACTTTCCTGTGCTGATGTCTTTATCATATAATGACAATCCAAGCATTCACATTCTATAAATTTGCTCCCAGACAATTCACCTGCAACATAATACTGCCCTGCTCCGTCTGGGATGGGCTTCTGTCTTTCACAGAATGTGTGCACAGCTGCCGATGTGCTCTGACTCATAGATTTCCTGTGTAAGGACCACAACAATTTGGTTAAAATTTAGAAAGAAGGACACAACACATTTCAGTGGTTGTTGAGTAATTATTAGCATAGAGTGACACAAAATAAAATACTTTATCGAACCTGTAGTTGTTAATCATCCTGATGTCGTAGAGGCGCACAAAGGGACCATTGGCTCCCACTGCCAGGCAGTTGTTGTCTCGTGGGTTGACAGCCAAACACTTGGCCTCGACCAGCTGACCACAAAACTCTGTCAGGTCAATCAGCACCTCAGAGCGTTTACTGCTCTCCCGCAGGTCATATTGTCTATAACAAACACATTGCAAAATTACACATGGGACATTTCATGATTGTCAAACTAATTATTTAAAGCTCCAGTGAGTAACTTCTGGAGTAATTACTAAAATACTACCAGCTCCTCTCAATGACGTATGCCTGGGTAATCTATAGCACCACCTGCACCCCTTTACCGCTCCACTACACAGCTGCTAAAGTTTATCTCATCAAACTGCTGAACAGCCAGTTCTTTAAAATCCACTCCTGGAACTTTTCATGTGATGGGAGCTTCTTAGCATTTTCAGCCAAACTACAGTCGTTTGTAGCCAGGTGATGCTTTAAGTGCTCTATGTTGCTGTTCTTCAGCCACATATTCCTCAGTAGTGACATAAAACAAATCACTTCCTGTGTGCAGCTCATGAGTGTCACCAGCCGACATGAGATTCAAAGCACCCCACAGAAACACAGAGATAGCCACGTGGAGCTGATATAGGTTCAATCAGCATTGCTCAAATCCATTTGGCAATGGCATGAATTTAACAGACATTGATTTATATTTTTAAGTAATACGGCAGCTTGAAAGAATTGAAATCTTTGCCTTCTAACCTGATAATGCCATCCTCTGCAGCACTCCAGAAGGTGTTGGGCCACATGGGTGCTGTGGCGATGCGTTTTACTCTGTTGGTGTGATCCGAAAACATATGGATGGTTTCCTTCACTGTCAGGTCATGTACATGGACCTTTGTGTCAGCTGCACCTGTTATCAAAATCCTGTCTCCAGAGTGAGGGAGGAACTGTGTGGAGAAAAAGACCAGATTTACCCAGTGAGTACAAAACAAAACTTCTCGTGATTGGCATATACGTTTCTTCCAACAACCAAAAATAGTGGCATTGACATTATGTTTACCTGGGCATTTATAGGTCCAGTCTACTGATATTCCTATTTCAAAACTATAGATTTAGATCTCACAAATGGCTTTAGATACCGCCTCCCTATCATGTTAGAACACGCTCCAGTCAATATTTGACCTCATTCCAAGGCTT
Source organism: Solea solea (assembly GCF_958295425.1). Lineage (NCBI taxonomy): Eukaryota > Metazoa > Chordata > Actinopteri > Pleuronectiformes > Soleidae > Solea > Solea solea. Next base: position 12,081,334 of record NC_081146.1, read on the forward strand.
TCTCTCACAAAACATCAGTGGTATGCCCTTGTGGCAATTTCTGTGTAAAAAAGGAAAACACCACCATGCCTTTGGCAGCTTTAGCACAGCACAACTTGTACATAGATGGCTTTTTCCACTGAACCAGTCACTCATGAACTTGTCAACAGTGCCACCTAATGTGCAGGAAGTGAATTGTTTTGTTAGTGACTTGAGAAAATATGAGCTTGAGCCAAATGTCTTTGCAGAGCAACTTTTGTACAGGACATCCAGAATGTGAAATACACTAATGTTACAAAGTAGAAGAATTAAGTCTTAAGAAGTTTTTTTAATTGCTCAAGGGTCTGGGCAGCTCTCACATGAAAGGGAGGCTTTTCCACAGCTGAGGAGCAGCCACAGAAAAGGCTCCATCTTCCTGGTTTTAGCTGAGATCTAGGCACATGAAAGAGCAGCTGGTCAGCTGACCTCAGAGCTCTGCATGGAATGTGTGGCTTCAAAAGCCCTGTCACATACGCAGGTGCCATGCCATTGAGATATTTAAAAGCAAAGTAATAAAATGTTAAAATTAATCCTGAGCCAGTGTAAAGAGGTCAGAAGAGGAGCGAAATGTATTTTTTGCCAATCAACAAAGGCCACACCAGTTGCCACTGGCAAGTTCTGATGCGTTGGCAGCATTTTGGACAACCTGTAAGTGAGTCGACTGATCGAGACCAACATAGAGGGAACTACAGTAGTGCAGTCTAGATGTAATTAAGGAGTCAATTGCCCTCTCAAGGGAATGATTGCACCTCACTTTCCCACCTGCGATGTAATTCATCCATGTTGCGTTCAGTCCTTCTTACCTTCACAGAGAAGATATTTGCTGCATGACCGGTGTGCATAGTCGTAAGCTTCTTGTGTTTGAATGGATCCCAAATGATGGCATGTTGATCATCGGAGCCCGAGGCCAGTAGACTGGATAGACAACAAGTCAAACAAGACAAGTATAAGCACCTCACAACCTGCACTATTAAATTATTAAGCTGTAAAACATTTAACATCGGCAAGGTGTCAAGAGTGTCAAGTGCTGTAGCAGTGAAACAAGACAGGTCTGTATTCTTTAGGTAAATGTCTGTGCAAAAGACATTGACAGATAAGACACTACAATTTGATTTTGAAACACCCCAGCCCTAAAAGGTTTTCACTATACATTCAGTTACAGTATGTACACGATGGGGATTATAAATTAAACAGGAGGTACAGGTTGCAAAGACTTACTCTCCACGTTCATTCCACTCCAAACAGTTCACACAGCCTGTATGACCCTGTCAAGACAGACAGTAAGAACAGTCAGGTGAAGGTATTGTTAATAATAAAGTATTACACCCACCGGCCACTTTACAACGTACACCTGTTTAAATGCTTGTAAACTCAATCATTTAATCCGCTAATGAGTCACATGCTACCAAAGCGATGCATTTAGGCATGCGGACAAAAATTGTTAATCAGTGTTTCCCAAACCTCGAAATAATGATGTTCTTGAGTGTCTTGTTTCGCCCACAAACCAAATTTAATCAGTTTCAATGATTCATTTGTTACATGGAGCAAACAATCCAGAAAATATTTACAATTAAGAAACAAGAAAAACAAAAATATCAGAAAAAAACCCAACTCAAACTGATTAATTGATTAACAAAAGAAAATTAGTAAACAATTAATAATAGATTATAAAAATACTTGTTGCAACCCTATCACACACACTTGTTACACACCTGGAGCTCAGCCTCTAGTCCAAGTCTCTTGATGAAGGGGTCAGTCACATGATAGAATCTTTGGAAGCCAGACGCTTTCTTGTCCTGAAGACATGAATCCAATGCTATTACTCTTGTACATTTGTTGGGCCATATCAGTGAGGCCTTCAATACATTTGTGATATCAACCACAGTTCCTCTCCATCACCTAACATCGGAAATGTGTTGTCATTCGATATCAAATTTTGGTATCTAATAAGTCAGTGAGCCCATAAGCATGCAGCATGCTGTGTGACTAAGATATGGCAGTGGTTGTGATTGGCTGTCTGAGACTGAGTTAATTTCCCAAAGGAGATGCAAGTGTGAGTAACTGTATCTGTTTTGTCTTTAAAAGGCTGGCGCTTATTTAATGTATGGATGAAAATTGTGATCTAAAGTGATGCAACAACTTCGATTAAACACTTGACAGTGCATGGAATAAATGTTAGAGCAGTATCAAAGTTAAGATCAATACCGAGCTTTACCTTTCAGGACCATTACTTGTGTAACACATAACATCTATTTACTCACCTTGATCTGCCTGTGCAGAATATCTCTGGTGATGTTGACAGTCGTCATGGTTTCACCACTGAGCATTGATCAGGATCTGGGCAGAAGGTTTCAGGAGTCTGTGGAAGGTGACATTTAGGCTGTATTTCTTAGCTGTACAGATGTTAAAACTTTGAGGCAGGGTGAATAACACAGGCTGGACTCAGATGTGACGTTGGTTTACAGACAGAGTGAATGTTAAAACGACTTAATTCAGATGACATTGGACTTCTTGGACTCATTAAGGTTATTTAAATGCAGCTGATCCACACGCATGCCATATAACGTGTATATCCTGCATTTGGTAAACAAACTTAGCTCACAACAGTGCCAAACACTCCGCTTGACCCTGTTAGCAGTGAACTGGCTAATGTTAGCTATGCAGCTCTATTATTATAATTAGCGGGGGTGTGTGTCGTATCACATTAGCAATTATTCAAACGTTTAGGCAAACGTTAACCTGCAGAAATTGTTAGCCACCTGTGCACGGGGCCTTAAAGAGTCCGGTCATTTACAAAGTAGCTGGCGTTAGCGTATTTGCGTTATCTGGGCTAGCTAAAACAAAACGTCCACACCGTGCAACGTCTACATTTGCAACACTTTCATAATAATCCACGAGTGCTACACAAATCTCACCGCTTTCCTTGAACTAAAAAGGCTTCTGTCAGGAGATGTCCATTTATTAAACGTAATCAATCACACTCTGTGTGAGTTTGTTGACAGGATTCTCGCCCTCCCTGACGTGAACACAACCCTCCTGCTGCTCACGCAACTTTGTTCTGCCTGCTAAAACACAGTAATACTTCCGCTCCCTTTCACAATAAAGCATGCCTTCAATCTGTGTGACGGCTCGAAGCGTTGACCTCAGCATTCGCTAATAAATAATACAAAACAATAGAAATATATAAACAATAATAAAACAAATAAACAACGAAGTAAGGAAGCATTTGCAATGCAAATGATAGTTTGTCTAGGAAAAGGTGAATATTTTTGTGTCTATAGAGAAAATGCAGTGAGTGGCAAGAGGAGTGGGAGCATTCTGCAGCATTCTGTTAGAAATAAGTGGCTTTCAGTTAGGTTAAAGAGAGTGCATGAGGTACATTTTGTATCAGCCAACTAAAATGATTGGAAAACACAACCTGCTGAAGTGTATTATTTGAAGAAGACACAAATGACAGCAATTTGACAACTAACTTCCACATTCTGATCAACTGTGCTGCTTACAAACTATGTGGTTAATTAGAATGAGGAATGAAGTGAGACAATCAGTTTGTAGTGCTTGTGAAAGAGAATGAAGAATGCTTATTTTGCAAAAGTCACCACACCAAAGAGAATGATCTAAAGTGTAAAAAATATTTTAAAAACTCAAGTGGAGGATTTGAATATAAATTGAATGGGATCAGTCAAACTGCTGCACGTGAACAGGTTATTTGAATTTACGTTTTGCACTGAAGGAGAAGGATACAAACAGTCTCAATTAATGCATAATAGATTTATATTTTTTTATAGGATATCTCATTATTGCATGTCCCAGTGTGGAGAAACATTATTCCTTGTCATCACCAGCATTACAAGGTATGTTTTGCAATATATTTTCCTAACAAATATTGGACAATACGCATTATTGCAACAGACACTGCAATTTGTGCTTCATGGATTGCAAAATAAACAAATTAATGATATGTCACGGTATGACGGAGTTTAGGTTTCACACATATGTCTTAACTTTCTACAACAAAGTGATGTCAGTTGCATTTGTGGCATTTTCACTCCTTTTTCGTGTCATAAACAGCTGATCCGTTCCTTATATGCCAACTTCAGATACATGTTTTTTACATGTATCCTCACAAAAGTCACCTCAAATATCTATTTGATGAACTTTAATAAGTATGAGTTAAAAGTACTCTAACACTTCTGAACCCTTGTAAATCTTATTGCTTAGGTTATTCTAGGTTGGTTTGTTTTATGTTACTCTCGTGATTTTTGGTCATATGGCACAGTGGTCCTGATCATCTGTTTGTAACATGAACAGCAATGTTAAAATAAAACGTAAGCTGCTGTTTTTTTTTGTGTGTGGCTATTTTAGTTTTCTCAGTAACAACTGAGACTGCAATGACCCACAGTTGAAAAAAAATAAAAAATAAAATAATCAATTGATTTTGAGCCTTCGTCAGTGTTGACTTGAACGGGCGGTGCTGTAATAATAAACAAGCGCCCACTGTCTTGGACGTTGTCTACCAGTGCAGTCGGAGGATCAGTAAGCTAGCGGAACAACAGGAGCAGCAACGGATGGTACTGATTCGGCGCCAGTTACCAGCCTGACACTGAGATTTGTGACTACGTTTTGAGTTTGGGTGACACTTGAGGTAAAGTAAATATTTATTTCAGACACCTTGACTACAGCAATGTAAACACGAAAGCTTTACGGTTTTCTTCCACGTGAATGTTCACTCAGGTAGCTAAGCAAACGACATTAGCTAGTTGTTAGCTATCGCGTTAGACGGAAACAGATTTGTCTAGGATTCGCTAAATGATTAACGGTGCAGTGCATCATAGCGCCAATGTGAACCGCGTTAAAGATAAAATAATTAAGACGTTGTTTCTACTTTAAAGCAGAATCAGATTTGAATTACGTTTAGCTGCCATCGTGCATGTTTGGTAAATTCAATTTAGCGACTAGTCACGTCTAGCTGACTTTGCTTTCTTCGGTTAGTTAAGCGTTAGCGGGGCATTTCCTTAATTAGTTGGTAAAGAGGATTAGTATAACAAGCAGACTGCGCCATTTATCCATCTGCTGTGCTTATACTGCCTGTTACAGATTGTGTATTACGTCCAGTAGCTTCGCAGGGATAAATGTGTTTGTGTAACTGATTATGTAACGTTAGGAGATGCGATGTGCTCACCGTGTTATTTTTGTTGGTACCCAGAAAAGACTGAGGAGTTTGTTTTTCTGGAACGTTTACAGGCAGACGTGTTTGATAAAGCAGCATACCAGTCAGTAGGTAACAGCTGTTGTCCTACGCCACAAACATTAAGTTAATGGTATGTAGTCGCTGTGCAGGAGAGGAGCTTTTGTTCAGTTTTCTCTGTATATAATTTATCATCAACAGCTAACCCAACCCTAACCCAAATGCATTGTTAACAGCTTAATACTTTTACTAAGATTTAAAAAAAAAAAAAAAAAAAAAAAAAGACAATCAGACATCGGTATATGTAGATTCTCATGGTTGGGATATCAGTATCAGATAAGAAAGCCAAGCCCTCATAGTATCCATGGTAGAACATTTGTTCTACTTAACGATATTGTGATAGTAAGATGGCTCTGGAAACTTGTGAAGCCCACCTATCTGCGTTGAGTGAGAGGCACTGTGATTGCTTGAGGCTTATTTAACAGGATTTTACTCTTTGGCTTCAACAGCCTACTAACCTCCTCAATCCTGTGTTGTTCATTACATCCTTTCTGGGGCATGATTTGCCAAGTTGTTTCTCATATTACTTGTACTCTCTGATGTATAGGTCACCTCAGTCTAGCAGTGTCTGCATATTCTTTTTTGTTTGTTCATCACCTTTTCTTCTCTCTCATTTCTTCGATGCATTGAAACTACAATTTTTTTCCACACATCACAATCTCTCTCTCTCTGTCTCTCTTTCTTTCTTTCTCTCTCTTATTTTCACTCTCTTTCGCTCTCTTTCTCTCTCTCTCACCTATTGTTTGATGAGGTCCACGATAGTATTAAGACAATTTTGTTCTTTCTTTATTGGGAAACTTCTTATTAACACATGATTCAGAACTATCATTCTATTTATGCTAAACTTTTTTTCCTATCTGTGTCAGGTGACATTGCTTTGTATGGAATGACAACCTCACAGAGATATATTGAATCCAAACTTGCAGGTTAGTTGGTACTCTGCTGTGAAAATGTATGAACTGTGTCCCAGTGCAGTGTTGATATTCTGATATTGATATTCTTCTTTGTTGCTATCTTCCTGTTTCACAAATATATATTAGCTCGGTTTGCTGACATGGAGTGGCAAACACCAGCTGTGTCAGAGAAGTTCCAAAGCCGCTTTGGCCGTCGGCCTGGGACATCGGACAGTGGGGACACGGGTCTTGGCACTTCAGCATCTGACAGCACAGAAGGTGAGGACTTTTGTTTGTTGATCCCTTGCCTGTAATTTGTATTGTGTCTGTGACAATGTTATCAAATGTCTGTGTCTGTCAGTCGTTGAGTCCCATCAACTCACAGTTAGTGCTTTAACGGTGGTTAAGGTGTTTTCTGTAATAATGTGAGCAAAAGCAGAGAACACTAGTAATTTACAAAGTAGTGAGGAGGCACACATGATCCTCAGGTTAACCCCCCCCCCCCCCACACACACACACACACATAGACAGTGTTTTTATTTGTGTTGTAACCCTAACCCTATTTATAGTCACCAAGATGTCCACGATGGACAATCTGTGATTGGGAGATTCGCAGAGGTAGATTATAGTCCTTGGCAGAAATGCCCCCAAGGCTCAGCTGCACTGCTCTGGTTTAAATGTCTAATTAGGAGGATGGACTGTTACCAGGACTGGAAAAGTAAATAGAAACAGGACCCATGCCTGTGTTGTGATATGTGACATGAAACAACACCATTATCATTGTTTTTGAATGGGACTATCCCACTGAGTCGGTGTGTATTAATCGTATTGACAGTGAATGGAAAAAGTAATAGACACACAGATCAGAATTATTATCCCATGTAATAGTTGACCATCTGTCATGGGTGGTCCGTTGTACAACAGGAAAAACTATAAAATCAAAAATAATAGACTGAACAAACTATCAGAAGAGAACTAACACTGTACAATGTTATCTTGACAAAGCTGGTGTTTATGCCTGGGCTGCCATTTGGAAACTTTCCATAACAACTGCTAAAAGGTCTCTGTTTTTTTATCCATTACACCTTGTTACTGTTCATTTTTATGTGCTGGTTTGGTGAAAATCTCCTACATCAACAGTCCTGAGGAGGCCTTTTACTAATTTAAACATCTTCTTAAATATTCTCAACTCTTCTTACTGATAATGTCCTGGGTCTTTGTCCTTGTTTTCCATATTTATTCTGAACAGTGGAGCATCAGCACGCCATTTATTAGGATGTTGTGCAAGTGGTAGCCAGATGACAGATGTACTGTGTACACCTCCAAATACACTAATACAGCATAGATTCTTTGATACTTAGGTACTTTTTTTTATCATAAGGGTGAAGTAATATCTGTTATGCGGAGTCATCAGCCCTAAACCTCTCCAAACACTTAAGGGATACGGTCATTAATTTCAGTATTTAGTAGTTTGCATTTTCTGAGTAAAAGCTGTTTTTTTTAGTCGTCTATTTAGTGTTATTCTTTTCTCTTCCAGCAATCAGGTTTTGTAACATTTCTACAAGGGTTGAGGCATTCAAACAAATATGATGATGATATAAGACACTGTACTTGAATTTATTAGGGTTTCCGTTATTTTGTTCAACCCATGTATTTTTTACATTGTGTGTTTTGTGGCCTCTGGAGAAATTTCGGTTATAGCAGTCTTGATGTAAAAATTAATGTAACTATGTCTTCAAGGCTCCACTTGTTAATAATACTACTGGTGCGGCTACATCTCTGTCCAGGCACTTAAACTGACAGTGGTGCTTGGCAACACAACAATTAACCCAAATTTAGCCACAGTAATGATCTGTTGTAGATAATACTGTATAGTATACTTAAGGTAAACATCTAAATTAAACCGCTTTATAAGACTAGACTGCAAAAAAAATAGAAACCAAATTAACTTTTAAAGCTGTACGTAATTGTTGTCTTATGTTGGCTGGTATGTCTGTTCAGCAAACGTCTCGTGTAATATAAAGAAGTTTAGACTTGTTCTTGCTAGTAATGAAATGGAGAAGTCTTCAGGGTTCTATTATACCTATCTTTTGCATTCCAGAAAGTGTGACGTTGATTCCATAATTTTCTTATTACTGTATATCATCTCTCTCTGTGAATGCGTAGTTTCCTTTTAAATGATGTGAACATGGCAAAAAATATCATATTCACTTGTTGACTTTGACATGTACACATGTGTGATGTGTGTGTTAGTGTGGGAGGAGGCAAGGTGCTTAAATAAGCGGCACCCACAGATCACTCTGTAACTTGAGAGGTGGGCTATAAATACCCCTAACCTTTCCTGTGTACGCCTGTTTTTATGTGTTTGGTTTTCAGAGGTTGGTTCAGGCTGGTTTGGCTGTTTGAGGACAATACTGCCTGCTGTGTGGCTGTTGGTCTTAATTCAGACGCTGTTTCGGTTATACCCAGAAATGTTGCAGGGGGACTGTTGTTTTGATCTGAAGCATTCTGCAGCTCAGCTCACCAAAGTTCAGCTATAGGGAAAAAAATGCCCAAGCTAATAACATGTTGGTCTTGTTCGAGTGAGTGCCGGCTTTCCAGACGTCAGCATCAGGTTTGTGTAACACTGTTGAAATTATGTAACTTACGCTTGTATCGAGGCTTGTGGAGACTTGTGTGGAGACATCTGTTTGTTGGTCTTAGTAGTGATCTCGAGTTCTTTGTGAGCATAATGTGGTGAGTGCTGAGATTTGCTAATGAATGCATTCAACATTTTTGGGCATGTCTAATGGTGCAGATTGGGTGTGTGCTGTGTACAGTACCATGAGTGACAATGGGGTGCTTTTTTAATGGTTTGTTGAGAAAATGATTATAGGAAATTGGTTAAATACTAATGAACAGAAGCACCTTCAATCCGTACTATTGTGTCAGAATGACAGTAAGATAGTTTTAGAGACAAGACAGGTAACACCAGCTTTATGTGTTCTAAAAGAATAAGACTGTGTTATATAGTTGGAGCTTTTTCTATGCCTATTGTTAAGTCTATTATGGGCATATTCCCAGGGTTGAGTCAGTTGGAGCCAGTTAATTCTTTCAGTGGTGACATCTCATCATCAAAGTAGGCCACCCATAAACCCTGCTACATTTACTGAACATGACTGAAAATAGAGAACATTGCCTGCAGTAGTGTTCTACATACCCTGCACAGATTTAACAAGATACATCTGTATGGTGAATTGTGAGAGAGGATAGTGGATTGTAATTTCTAATTTCGTATTCTGCTTTTACTCTTTATAGATTTCTGCAGTTCTAGCAGCAGCCCCTCTTTCCAACCCATTCGCAGTCAGATCCCCATTCCCACTGCACATGTCATGCCATCCACGGCCGGATCCCCGGCCTCTAAGCCCCAGTCTTGCATCCAGGAAGATTGCCTGTCCTCACTTGAGGGTCATAGATCTTCCTCTGGCTCTAGGACTCCAAGTGGCTCCACCTCAAAATCTTCATCTCTTTCCAAGTCAGCATCATCACCCAACTTGGACGCTCAGGACGGTGTGGGAAGCGATCCCGCCAGGCCAAAGCCAGACTGCTTGAGCCGATACCGCAGCCTTGTCAATGGGCTGGACCACTCGCTTTTCCCCTCTGACCACACACGGCTGGATGAGGGCCAGAGGTTTGACACTCCTGCTGTTGAACCGACTCTAAATCAGTCAGCCCTGTTGGGGGGGTTATGCCCTGATGCCAGACTCCGATTACAGATGAGCGGGTACAGAGACGGCCCAGACTGTGTGTCTGAGGCCTACAGAGGAGGCATGGAGCACAGCTACAAAGTTCTTCCTGAAGCTAGGCCCGGGGTTCCCGGCCTGGCAGAAGCCTCTAATCAGAGGGGCAGTCAGCCTGGTGCAGCTGGCCCTGCTGGAGTTTATGCAAGCCCTCTCAGCCTGCAGACACAGGCTCTGCTGAGGGAGCACACAGGCTCCAAGGGTTATGAGCCACTGCGGCAGGACAGATGTAGTGACCTGTCCAGCTGGCAGCAACAACAGCAACATAAGCAGCAACTGGAGAGTTTACGCCTGCAAGTGGAACAAATGCAGGTAAGCATTCATCGAGAACAAAAGACTATACTTCACTAATGCTTAATAAATACAAACCCTGGTGTTGGAGTAATTTTTAAGGCTGAACATTTTATAGTTTCAAATCAGAATGGCAGTTGAAAACTATGTAGTTACCAAATCCTCAAGTATGTAATTTAATTTTATGTTTAATATTTTGTTGTCATCCTTGCAGAGGAAGAGTAGTGTGTTTTGATGCTAACATATGGTAATGCTCCATCACATCACAAATCTTCCATTCAGAGAATATTGAACTGAAATTTGAATCACAAAAATATATTGCAAATCAAATGTTATGATGGTGAAGATGATTCTCTGACAGTACCTTGATTAAGGTCTTTATAGAAAATCTTTTATAGGAGTGCGCATGTGGGGCAGTTGGTGAACATTGAAATCTGGCCAGAGATTCAGTACATGACACATATATAGGTTAACACAGGAAAATAGTGTTCCAAAAAACAAAGCCTGAAGATGCCCAGATGCCTCAAATGATTTTGTATTCTAATAGCATAAGAAAAATAGTTATATTTCAGTACTTATTATTGCCTTCTATGTGTCATCCAGAAGATCTATAAAAGTTCTATAAAAGTCTTTGTTGTTTTGCATTTGCAGTCTGTTAAAAGCTGCCAACAGTTGAAAAAACATTGCAGAACCACTCTTTGCTTTTGCAGAAGTGTTTTCAGTGTTCATTTCCTGAACAGATGCTGACTGAGTGCCACTCAAGTGAGTGTTGCCACTTCCATGTGCTGTGTGCTAACACACAGTGCTGACACCTAATCAATCACGTTAACTAATTTGTAAAGAACCTTCACACATATGAGAGTGGTCATATTTAATTTTGAGTGTTTCTAAAATGTAATTGTGTATTTGATTTAACGTGTTTTGGATTTTGCTGTATCCACTAAGTCACAATGCCTGAACTATATGAATGCAGTTAAAGTTGTGATGTAAGGGCGGCGGCGTTCTTTCGTTTTTGAGGCTGAATATATTCTTCATAGCTCCAGAATACACCGGCATTTGGCTGTGTGTTGTGGGTAAAATGACTTCAAATAGTCACTGAGGTGGAATTACACCCTACTCTAAAGAAAGAATGGAACTGCTTGATACTCGAGACCTATTTCCCTTTTTTGTTAGCCATTTGAAATTGATAATGTGATCATTTTTCCCCCATGGCTGCTTTCCTGTAAAAGTGATTGTGTGTGTGTGTGGGGGTGTGTGCGTGCGTGCGTGCGTGCGTGCGTGCGTGCGTGCGTGAGAACTATTTTAGTAGTCTGTTTCTATTTACACTTCTATTACGTTTACCACTATTTATATCATACTAGGAGAAAGTGATAGGATGACAGCCATGAAGAATATATATTTATTTCAGTGATAAAATTGCACACGTGTAAATACTCCCCTCAAGTGTTGCATGCTTTTTCTTTCACCTTTGTTTCAGTTAATGAGTGCTGGAGTGGGTCAGCACCCATCGCTGTACTCGAACCCCGTTCACTCCGAGTCTGGCAAATGGGACGCTCTGGTGAAAGCCAGTGAGAGTCTGTTAAAGGAGAAGGAGCTAATCATCGAGAGGCAAGTGTTTAAAATACAGTTTTACGTTTGTCACATAGAACTCTTTCAGGTTGTTTTGACACTGTTGTTGACTGCCTTGTTCTTTTGTCTCGACCTGCTTGTGATGCAGACAAAAGCAGCATATGGCTCAGTTGGAGCAGCGCCTGAGGGAAAGCGAGCTACAGGTCCATGGAGCCCTCTTGGGTCGAGGTTCTTCTTACGGGGATATGTGCATGCTCAGGCTACAGGTTTGTGAAAACAGTAATAAAAACTGTTATACTGAGTGCACCTTCACTAATTATATCTAAGAAGAACAGTCCCTGAAATGTTCACACATGGTGGCTTTACAGGAGGCTCAGAGAGAGAACACCTTCCTGAGAGCGCAGTTTGCCGAGCGCACAGATTGTGTTACCCTGGAGAAAGTGGAGGCGGAGCGCAGGCTGGGAGCCGTTGAAGCAGAAACGCGTCGTCTAACTGACAATCTGAAGGAGACCTGTGAGAGACATGCGGAGGAGATGAAGAAACAGGAAGAGAGGGTTTGTGCTTTCCTTTCACCCCCTCTTAAGAATTGCAAGCAAATTGCATTGACAAAAAAGGGTTTACAAACCATTCCGATAGTTTCTATTTTAGGCCAACTAGTAGGTGAAAACTATAGTTCAATTTCTGTGCTTTGTTCATTTTCAGTAGTTTATGAGCTGCCACATCAGTTTTAAATGCGACCTGTTACAGGACATTAAATCATGGCTCAGGAATGATTTGCAGGAAATCTTCCTCCACCCTCAAGCTCATGATATAAACCCATCTTACATCTTGATGATCTTTTTTTTATAATGTCTGCATTATTGCTTTAGAACTTTAAAGAAATGTTGAAGGCCTTATTTAGCAATGTTAAAGATCCTTCCATCCTAGAAAGATAAATAAGCTTTAACACATTCTTTATTTTCACTGACAAAGATTAATATCACACGTTTTTACCTCAGGTTGTCTCATTCGCTGTGGCTGTATCACATAATGTCATGCGTACCTGTGTTTGCAGATCCGCAGTCGAGACAAACACATCAACAACCTGAAGAAGAAATGTCAGAAGGAAGCGGAGCTGAAGAGAGAGAACCAGCAGCGCATTGAGACTCTAGAGCGTTATCTGGCTGACTTGCCCACACTGGAGGACTACCAGAACCAGAACAAGCAGGTTTGAATAACTCTACTGATCGATTTCATGCTCTCACTGCCCACTATGATTCATTTGGGCCTACGTGTTAAAATAATCAAATCTGGACATGTGTTCCTTCTTCATTCTCAGCTCCTGGAGACTGAGCAGCAGGCAGCCCAACTACAGGAGAAAGTAAAAGAGTTGGAGGTCTGTCTAGAGACAACATACTCACAGTTAAAGGAAAAAGACACACAGTTGGATGAACAGAAACGCAGGGAGAGGGACCTCCTGACCACCATCACTGAGTATGTTCTCTCTCATGCAGTCACATCACCATGTACAATCTTCCCAATAGGCATGTTTGTTCTCTTCAGTCTGCGTGCACAAAGAAACGTTAGTTTACTGTGCATAATGTGGTGTGTGTTTTTATTTTCGGTCCTCATCAGTATGCAGCAGCGGGTGCAGCAGGGCCTTGAGGATGGAGCCAGGCTGCCGTCTCTGGATATTGAGAAACTCAGAGGAGAAAACAACACTTTGAGAGAGGATCAGCAGAGACTCAAGAAGGTCTGTTTTTTATTTAGATGTTTCGGGCGTCCTTCTATAAATAAGCTCATCTGTTTGCGCCTCCGAAGTGAAAGTGTTTTGAATTAGGGCTGTAACTATCTATTGCAGAAAAAGGTGACACATGTTGACCAGTGTTGCGCAAACCTCAAACCCAAAGACTCTTATAGAGCAAGAAACCAGAAAATAAAAAAGCAAGCAAAAAACAACACACATTAATCAGATTTTTAATTTCTTAGCTGTTTACCAGTTGATCAGTTGACTGATTGTTACAGTGCTAGTTTGATTTACTACATCTAAATTGAAATGCATTGACTGTTAACTCTAGACAAACCGCTGAAACAGGAAGTTTTCTTCTAACTGAGAGAAAGTTGTGGTTAAAGCCTGAAGCAGAAAATGTTCATCAAAGAGTAGAATATTTCATGACTGTTTTGTTAGCAGTGCTTCTTGATTATTCCTTTCATTGTTTTTTTCCCCTGTAATGTTTATCATGCTGTACATGCTGCTGTGTGTTTCAGCTATACAGGAAACACTATGTTCCCTTGAGGTTCAAAGTTAAAATACTACAGAAGAAGAAATTATATAATCATAAAATTATGAATTTGAGATGTGACAGGGCTTTGAAATCCAGAAATGTTGTATAATTTACCAACCCAAGACAGCACACAGCTAACATTCTGTGAATGACTGTGAATTAACAACGTTCTTCTCTTGTAGGTCATTGAGAAACAACACCGAATGATGGAACAGCTTGGCTCCCAAATCCAGGTCTTCATATTTTCAGTTTCTCTGCTCTGTTTAAAGTCTCATCTGAACCTCCTGGAGTCATTCTTTGTTGTTTTTTGTTTGCAGGCTTTAGAGGAGCAGCTATCTCAGGAAGAAAACAGCTCCCAGGCTCTCAGAGAAGATGTGTTGGCCAAAGAGCAGAATGTGTTGGAGCTCCACACAGCCATGAAGGAGGTGCGATAAACTCATTCATTAAAATGACCACTTAACTTGGTACAGTATACAGAAAACCTTGTCCCTAACGTTGATGCTGACTCCTGTGTTTCAGCTGTCGGCTCATAACCAAGAACTGATGGAGCAGAACCTGACCCTGCAGGAGCAGATGAGCGATCCAGAGCAGAGGAGCAGTAACCAGGCCTCCTCTGCTCTGCAGCCAGCCGGAGCTCGTCTCACACAGAGGCTTCATTTAGAGATCGCCTCCTGTCTCAGTGACCTGCGCTCCCTGTGCAGCATCCTGACCCAGAGAGCTCGGGGACAAGACCCCAACCTCTCCCTGCTGCTCGGTCTCACATGTAAGCCTATATTACTTCCCTATCAGAAAACTACCATACTATTATGATACTGTTTAAAAAGAAGTGCTACATAAATACAGCCTTACTTTCAGTGTAATATGAACATTATGTTAGAGGTGTATTTTTATGGTGTCAGTTCAGTGCACAACATGAATCAGAGTTGTTTGTTTGCTTTCAGCTCCACCACCAGTGGCGGCGGCAGACCAGGCAGAGGACTGGATGAGTCCAGAGGTGCTGCAGAAGAAGCTTGTCGAGGCTCAACAGCTCCGCCGAGATGTTGAGGGACTACGCAACGTGATACTGGACCGCTACGCACAGGACATGGGGGAAAACTGCATCACTCAGTAACATTGCGACCCCACCCAGATTGATGATGGAATCTAAAATGAGACTCTGGCTTTCATGCCTAGTTACTGAATGTCAGAAAAAGGACTGGATTTTTTTACTTTTTAAAATGAGGACAGAGGAAAGCCCAAATGGTTTAGCTCTTACTTCTCTCAAGAGAGAGAACGTGGAATCTCGAGTCTGCCTGTAGCTCAGAACGCTCCCTTCCCCACAGTGACTATATCTATTTCTGTCCAAGGGCTAACAGAAAATAACTTACCTTTAATACTTGATCCTTTAAAAGCATTGTGTGTGTGTGTGTGTTTTTTTAATAATGATTGACATGATACGGTTACCAAACAGTCTTATACCTTTTTTGTTTCACATTAGTGGATGACTATTTATGTAGAGGTCCCACGCGTGTAATTTATTTAAAATCGTCATTTCCCTGCAGAGGGGAATTATCTAAGACATAGTTGACAATCAACTGAACATTTATTAACCTGTGCTTTTAACTGTATTCACAAGGAAATGTTACTAACATGCCATTATTTAAAATGGTGGACACTGTAACATTAGACTCAGCTGTGAGGCAGAAAAAAGACTTAACAACTGAACTGTTCAAAAACCAATTTAGCTTCTTACACCAACAGGCCTAAAGCAGTTTTATTACCAAAGAAAACTCTGGTGGAGGCAGTTGCGCGAGTCTGTGAATGTGTGTGTGAATCCTCCTCCGCTGCAGGTATGGTTCTGAATGACAAACCGACATGTGCCTTTCTGTCACGACTGCAGCAAACTCTTCCATTCTGACTTTTCTCTCTGTGTGTCAGCCAGTAGGATAGTCGATACATTCCCTGACTCTGAATGTAGCAGGTAACTGTGTGTGGCCGTGTCTCTGCGCGAGTGAAGGCCCCTACACTGTTTCTCTTTACTAAATAGATAAAAAAGAAGTTGAATTTAAAAACTTGTGAGTCTGGGGTGATCCCTGTAGAATCTGCTCTGTGTAGATGAAATACTTTGCAGTAGACTGTACATTTCAGGTGACAGTGGCTTTACAGTTTGTTGATGTGTATGACTGAGAAGAACCAGTATTAATCTTCAGTATTATTTATTTTCTTTTGTTTGCATTGACAACTCGGTGTGAAAGTTTTTTGGGTCTTCCTAATGTGTTGCTATAATGTTGTGCTAATGTTTGAGCAAACCTGGCAGTTTAAAGGTTCCATGAAGTGGCTTTTTAGATTGTGGTGTTTCATATGTGATGGGCCACAGTTTGGCAGGCAACTGTCACTGAGGCCGAATCGCTTTCTTCAGGTGAAAGGGAAACGTTTTTAATCCCATGTGCTTGTGGTGTCGATCAGAGGAAGGATCAGCCTCTATAAATCTCCGATCACACTGTCCTTTTACAGCATTTTATATTTGTCTCGCGTCCAAGTCAAAGCCATTAAGAAAACTTGACACTTTACAGGAAAATAAAGGGAGTGTAATATATATATATAAGAAAAATATGCAACAGAGACCTTTACCACAAATTGCACATAATGACACATCCAGGAACACAAAAGCCATTTTTCATTTCATGGGACCTTTTAAACTCAAGTAGCACAAGGTTTTGCCTTGAGGAAAGTCAGGTTCCGCATGCCTTAACTTAACATCTCAAATGTTTTGCGAAAAAGGGAAAAAGATGTTTATATTTTCATACATTTGTCCTTGTTTGTATTTGCATATTTTAGAAATAAAAACGTTCAACTTTTTGTTTTGTTTTCTAAATCTAAGGATACAGTAACTATGGTAATAGTGTGATAATACTGGCTTATTCTTAAGTAGCCACCAAGTAACTGCTTAGTAATAACAATGTGAAGGATAAAGTGGTAGAAAATGGATGTATTTTTAAAGAATGGCGTTGTACTTGTTCCCTCAGTTTCTTGGACACATGAACATTAGTAACACCTGTATTGTTCTTAAAAACAAACATGATTTGTTTTAAGGTTTATTTGACCTCAAGTGATTGAGAGTGTTGTCTCTTTCGCAGCAGTAGATGAGCATTAGTTGTGAGGCCGTACGACTGCAGCGTCCTGCTCTCGTCTTCGTAGCAGAACTGAGGGTGCGCACTGATGATGTCATAATCAGCAGGACCACCACCTCTGAAGAAGAGAGAGACAGTGACCGGTCAGAGACCAGTGTTACAGTCACATGTTTACAGAGACGGGAAGTGGAGTGCGCTCACCTGTGTTTGTCCAGATACTGCCGCAGGTGGCCAATTGTTTCTGAGAAACACATTTTCAAAATGTAAGTCTGATTCCCGTCCTCGGACTTCACCTTCAGTGTAATGATGTTACGGGCTGACGGCGGTCGGTCGGAGCTGAACGTCTGCAGCCTGAACATGGAAAGTAGCAGGAAATGTAAATACGTTATGTATTCACATATAAGAACAGTCAAATGAGCTGGTATATGTACGTACATATCTATGTCCTGGCGGTAGAAAACTTTGTTTTTAATTGACTGTTCTGACTTTTATGAAGATTATTTACTTAAAATAGCCTATTAATGCATTTCAAAGTGACTAAATGCTGCCACCTGGAATGGTGCTGCAAACAAAGTGTGTTGTACTACCAAGACAGTGTGAGGGAGACATTAAAAATCACACTTTACAAAATAATGTCTCCAACATGGCGGTCAGGGGTCTGAATCCTGGACCTCATTCAGTGTTTCCCAACCCTGGTCCTCAGGGAACACTGCCCTGCTCCAACACACCTGATTCAAATGATCAGCTCGTTATCAAGCTCTGCAGAAGCCTGATAACGAGCTGTTGATCTGAATCAGGTGTGTTGGAGCGGGCAGATAAGATTTTTTTAACCCATCAGCCTTTCATTATGCACTGTGTACTGAGATTTAGCCGTTTCTTTCAAGCTGTAACAGCAGAAATTGTTGTATTGAGATATTCCACCTGATGCTTTAAACTGAGTTGCCTTATTTTCCAATGGCAGTATCGTTATGTAAAATGAGAACAGAATAACATTTGGAAGACACAACCTTTTCAAAGTTTTGTTTTTTTTCTCATTGAAGTTTAAACAGAGTTTTAATGATTGATTCCAAATATTAAATCAGTTATTTGTCAGGTTAGACAATATTTGAAAAGAGAGGCTGTAATACCTCTGTTTCATGGCCTGTAGAGCAGCTGTGTCTACGAGGATCATCAAGTCGCTGCTCGGAGCATCAGGTGAACCCTTGAAAATATAACGTGTAAAGTAAAAACATATCTATAAGTAAAATGACATAGAGACTAGATAACTGACTTTAAATGAAGTGGAATGATGAGTTTTCACCTGCAGGTTTGCTCTCAGTGACTCCCTGATATCAATGACTTGTCCAGCTTTGACCACCATCTTGGGCATCCGGTTCATAAACTGATCCATGGTCAGTTTCCTGCCTGTGAACAACGAAGAAAAACACGACAATGACACCGAAGGCGAGGGACTTTCTACCACAGGTCTGATGTTTGAGAAGATCACAGTCAACGTTACGGGGAGTTTGGTGTCCGGTAACATTTGATGATTCATCGTTCTTCCCACAGACAGTCTGTCCTTCACCTGGAAATGTATTCCAAGGTAGCCTGAGGATAAATTCTTCATCTCGCCTGTCATGAACCTGCAGAATAACTCACCGCTAAGTCACAAATCTGTACACTCGCTGAACGACAACCAGAATCAGAGACTCACCTCAAAAGGAACTCCATCAGGAAATCTTTCCTGGAGCTCTGAGGGGAAATACCCATCCATCAGATCTCGCATAAACTGCTGCTCACGATAAAGAAAGACAACTTGAATCATAAAATATCCTTGTTTAAAATTACCTTTTTCCCTGTTTAGTTTTATTTGGCCAACCTGGGTGCTGTTCTCCTGATAGGAGCGGAAAGGACCGTCAAACATGACAATGCCGTTGCTGTAGAGCCTCAGTTGAACAGGATCCTTTCGTGCCAGCTGTGCTCCTGTGGGTGTCGACTGCACGAAAGTCTCTCCCTCCCCGGCAACGATGTTCATGTCCTGGATCCTCTGCAACACAAGGTCAAAGTTCATGTGGAAATCCCTGCCCTCAGAGGTTCCTGCAGAGGAAAGATACACAGAAGAAGTTAGTTAGAGGTGAATGATGGAGCCATGTGTAGTAAGTGAATCATGATTGCAGAAAAGATTGGACGTGACAAGGCAGCGTGGTTTCATCCACAAAAACAGATTCATGGAGCTGCGCAGAGACTAGGAGTGGGTCAAAATATCGATTTGGTGATATATCGTTTAGCAAATTGATAAGAGCAATAAAGAGAAGAATAGAAGTGTTGTAGTGTAGGAAATCTGAGGATCACCAACGTTAAACATTCTTTTCCACAAACTGGTTCCACTTCAATATTTTACTTGTTTCAATCAAAAACTGGTCAATTTTGTGAAGTTAAGGAACTTTTATATGAAAGATTTGTATAATATTGTGTAACACATCACATGTCACACGATGCTGTGCACATGGACACTGAGCTGATGTCTTTGAGTTTTAAGTTTATCCATGTTTGTGTCATCAAATCCTGCTTTTTTTCTTCTGTTTTTTTGCATGATTTATTGTTGAAATGTTTTGTTTTGTAGATAAAATAACTTTAGTGAAAATAATGGATTAAAACATAAGATTAGGTTAAAAATAACATTAATGAATATACTACAAAAACTTCAATATAAATCCATCTAAAATATGTTTTTAAAACATGATAATAAGCATGTTTGTGTTTTCAGGCTAGATTTGAGGATAATATTAATAATAAAAACAGCAACAGATGGAGCATAAGCCAGGACGCAGCTACAAAGATGAAGTACCTGAGCTGTGAGTCTGCTCACACTTGTCTGAGTCGCTGCTCCTCTCGTCTCCCACCCAAATCAAACCATAGTCACTGAGGAAGCTCTGAAGAAGAGAGAGACGAGCAGATCACATTGTATAAAGAGACACTGTTCTATTTAAATGCTGTACTTTGTGAACTCGCCTCCATTGCGTGCACTTGATTCTGCAGTTGTTGGCACCTCTTTTCAACATCGTCTCTGCCGCTCAGATCACGTGTAGACGCTAAATTCACACACAGTCACTCAGGATTTATGCAAAATCATTTCATCTTCTTTATATTAACTGTTCACCTTCTCTGTGTCCGTGGTTACCTGAGTCTCTCTGAACCCTCAGCTTCTCTTCCAACATGGAGATCTTTTTATTCTGTAGAGGAACAGAGAAGTGACATGAGGTGTCAAAGATGTTATTTTACTGCATGTGTTCTTGTATGGCTATCTTAGTGAGGACCAAAACACTTATAGACCTAAGGAAGTGAAGACATTTTGGGAAAGTGAGGATATTTTGGCTGGTCCTCACATTCTGACAAGGTTCAGGTTCAGACCTGATTTTAGGTTTAAGGTTAGAATTAGGTTTAGGTTAGGGTTAAGCACTCAGGGGCTAGGGAATGCATTATGCTAATTTAGTGTCCTCACTAATATGCGTTTGTGTTTGTACATGTCTTCAGTAGGCTATGAGGACCAATTGTCAAACAAACCTATTTTTATGATTTTTTTTGAGGATTAAGGCCTGGTTTTAGGGTTAAGGTTAGAATTAAGTTTAGGTTAGGGTAAGGCGTTTAGTTGATGATGGTTAAGGTTATGGAATGCATTATGTCTATAAGGGGCCACACTCATTGTGTGTGTGTGTGCTCACCTTAGACTGAAGCTCCTGTGTTTGGTTTGTCACCTTTTTCTCCAGAAGTGTCACCCGCTGCATCATGGCAGACATGAGCTCAAAGTCGCTTGGTGGAGCCCCTTGTGGAATCACAATCTTAGTGTGCATATATATGTACGTATACGTCTCACACTGGTAAAAAAAATCAACAACTTTATCTTTATACCGTTCTTAAATGGGCCTGTGGGTAATGAAGTGATGGCGTCACTGGCCGGAGTGCGATGGAGTTGGGAAGAATTTGAATGGCTTGAATCAACATCGTCGTTACTGTTGACCACTGCTGTCTGAAACTCTGAAAATGATCACAGAGACACACTCACTGGCCACTTTATTAGACACACCTGTTCATCTGCATATGGCAGCAACTCAGGTGGACATGGTGAAGACAACCTGCTGACATTTAAACTGAGCAGATGAATGAGGACGAACCATGAGGTAATTTGCTGTGAGTATCTTTTACTTTTTAAAAAACAAAAAATCCAAAAAAAAAACAACTGGATCTGAATATTCCGATTTCAGGTTGGAGTCTGTATATTCAGTGTCACCTACCTTTTAACAGATTTCTCCTGAAAGGCACTTTGTCTTTCCTCCTGCAGGTCAAAGACACTTCAGTGCTGTACATGTTTACAGTAATGTGACAGGACAGAGCTAATGTCCAGTGAATGACCTACCACTGGTCACTGTTAACGCCCTGCAGTGGACCGCGTTTTGTTTTCTTCAGCATCGACAGAGGTGAACTCATCTTTTTCTTTCTTTTTTTTACCTGAGTCTGAGAGGAAACACAGCAGCAGCACAAGCTTGTTACCTCACAGGATTCACTGAGTCCTGCTCCTGTGTTTGTTGGGAGGTTGTTGCCATGGGAAACACAGGGTGTCTTTGCCTGCAGGGTTCCTGTTTCACCCACAGTGGGCGCTCTCTCTCTCTCTCTCTCACACACACATACTGGTTTCCATTACTTCAGAGGATTTACATTAATTTCCTGGAGACTTACTCTAACCTCTTTAATTTACTACTGGTCTAATCCTAATCCCAATCCTGACCCTACCCTGACCTCAGCCTAACCTTAAAACATGTCTTAATCTTAAAATGTACTAATTTACATTATGGGGACTTGATTTTTGTTCCCATGAGTAAGATAAGTCCCCATAACATATGTCTTTTATTTTACTTTTATTTTACACTGTTAACATTTG
This sequence comes from Solea solea, assembly GCF_958295425.1. NCBI lineage: Eukaryota > Metazoa > Chordata > Actinopteri > Pleuronectiformes > Soleidae > Solea > Solea solea. The sequence continues at coordinate 12,103,421 of NC_081146.1, forward strand.
TCTCCTTAGTTAAAACACTAGATAGTTTTGACAAACTTTGTCAGCATTTTATTTGTGTGTTTTGCTGTGAGTTTAAATGTTATATTAAAAACTGTCTGTAGTTGTCAATGCCTTGTTTTTGTTGTTTTTTTATGTTGTAGATTATTATTATTATTATTATTGTTAGTATTATTATGTATTAAATGGTTGTATGTTCATTGGAATTTCTTTTTTCTTCTTTTTCTTTCTTGTAGCTACTTTAGTTGAGGTACTTATTTTGCAATATTTATGTTTGCCTAAAATATCTTTACTTACACTAAATTAATGAAGGTATTTATTTCTCTTGAAAGGGAAAATTGTGCAGCTGAGTCTGGAACGCCGCACCATCACCATGGTAACGCTGCCTGGTCGCAGCTCGTGGAGACGCCATACTGTCCGGAGCAGCGAGAGAGAGCGGGCAAACAGAGAGGATGATGCCGGGGCCTGACTCTTCCTGTCCCGCCACTCATTCAGCCTTTACCCGGCGCTGTTAAGCTGGTCCGGGATATGGCTGCAGCTGCCGCACACCTCGACACCGACTGGCCGCATGTGGGTGATTTAAACACGGACTCAAAGCAGGAGCTGCTGCCACTGAAAGGCCGAGCAGCGGCCACCGCAGGCCGCACCGCCTCGGGGGAAGCGACGCAGCAGCTCCCGCTGCTGCTACTGCTGCAGGGACATGATGGTGATGATGGTGATGTCCTCGAGCTGCACGAGAACAAAAGCAGCTTTCCCCCCGGGGAAAGTGGTGCTTTTAGGTCCAAGGAGGAGCTGGGGAACGTGTTTGACGCCAGATTATCCGAGTGCTTCCGAAATGTTCACGCCGGGACAGAGAGCATCGCTGCCGTGAGTGAGATCACCGAGGACACGCTGCTGGAGAAAGACGAGTGAGTGGTTTGTTTGTTTGTTTGTTTGTCTGGTTCACAATTTCCTCACATGTGTAATTTCCACATATTTATTAAACCTATGTACCTGCAGTGTGGACACATGAAACCAGTGTTATTGTTGTTTATATCGGTTGTTTTCTGTAAAGGATGTGACGCGGCAGTGACAGCCATCTTTGATCAAGCCATAATAGAAGCGATGGATGCATTAATATCGGTATGATATCTGCATTTGTCCTTAAATGGCTTCAAAAAGCCGATATTGGCTGATATAAGTGGACTTCTATTTTGTTACAGCTGATAACTACTCATCTGACACTTATTTTCTATATGATAATTTTTATTGTCATAATGTCAATGTATTGGGTTTTTTGCAATGTGTGAGTATTTAAGTGTTTGGACTGAATGAAGTAACTAAGTGTGACCATATGCACATCACCCAGAGACGACAACTGTCAGAGTCACTGAAAGTAAAACTGATCATTAGTTGCAGGCGGATTACTATTTTTATTGTGGATGTTAAAATAATTGATGATGATAATTCCAAAACCACATGCTATTGCATAGGCATTTTATTTGTTGAGTTGACGAAAAGTAGGTTTATTAGTGTTGTCGTCTAATGTGGAGACTGCACATCGTAACAAACAGTGAACTTTGCCACTCATCCTCTCCCCTCTACACACATCGGGGAAATTTGTTGGCCTCCACGTGGCAGGAAGGATGTACTTCTTTATGTTTGGTCTGACTGGTTCGCCTGATCAGGCTGCTGTGGAAGTATGACGGCTTTTGCTTTAAATTTCATATAAGAGGCTTATTTTATGGCCATGAAAACTGTGTCAATCTATGCCAATAAACCCTCCTACATGTTACACTGGCCCTTTAAGCCTGAACATACAGTCAGTCTACTTAATAAGTCTACTAAATAAGCACATACTAAGAATGGGACGATTTGGATATCACAAACTTGAGTATCTACTGATATTGGTCCGATACAGTCATTTTAGAGCATTTATGAACTATGAAACTGTTAACGACACATTTTGTGAAGACATTTCAAAGATATAATTCTCCAACTGTGTAACAAGTTATTGTTCTCCCAAAAAGAACAAAGCCCAAACATGACTCAGCTAAAATGCTCTTTTGATTTGTAATTACATTTTTACAGTCTGTGTCATTTATCCAGTGACATATTCTATATAGTACGTAGTAATCTGATTATGGTACGTTTGTGCTGTCTTTGCACATTCAGTGTCCTCTGTGCCTCAGCTACAGGATAATTCGATTGTGATGATGAAGGACGATGTGATTGTCATGATGTGTTTGTTCTCATCCGTCCACAGAATTTGGAAAGTTTTAACCACTAACTATGGACAAGTGATGCCGGTTGACTGGAAGTGCTCTCAAATGCACTCGCTCCACGTCCCCTTATTTAACCTGGAGGAGAAACCTGTGAGTGTCTCCACCCACCTCGCCACCATCCAACTGACCCACTTTCCCTTGACTTACCCTGACTCCCCCCCCGCTAAATCTCTCATCTGTTCATCTCACAAATATTCATTGTGCCATGGTTTTAGCGCTCTGATTAAACCCTCCCCCTGTCCTGTTCCTGTCCAGAGGAAGACTGATGTCACGGGGGAGCTGTCGGATGATGAGGAGCTGAGGGAGCAGCTGGACATGCACTCCATCATCGTCTCTTGCCTGGCAGACGAGCCCCTCTTCACTGTAGAGCAGGTACGTTACATGTCAACACCACCGCCCTCCTGTTAGCAGCCACACAGCTACAAGCCTGTGTGACATGGCTGAAATCACTCTTCGATTCCCACGGAGGTCAAGCATCTCACATAACGCTCTCTCTCTTCCTGTTGACACACTCAGGTGATTGAGGAGATAGAGGAGATGATGCAGGACTCGCCTGACGTGGAAGCAAAGAACAATCTGCCTCAGTCAGACTTCTCGATGCTCTCTTTGGACACGCAGCGCTCCAACAGCAGCCCCGGCTTCAAGGACAGTGAGTGTCTGCTGATCCAGACAAATAATCAATACCCTATGATACACTCTCTCTTTGTTTGTTATCACTATTATATGTTATGGTCATAAATCATTGTTTTACGATTTGTTAATACACTTTTACAACACCATCAACGGTTATTGACATAGAATCAGTTAATCAGAATTAAAGGTCCAGTGTGTAAGAATCAGTGCCATCTAATGGTGAGACTGAAGATTGCAACATACTCACCCTTCAGGGACCTACAGTATGGTGGCCTATATACCGAAATACAGAAAGGACGTAAAACCCCCTTTTACAAATCTCGTCTACTCTCCCACTCTCTGCCGTGTCCTCTATCTTTTGCTGGTTCATGTAGTTGGTGTGTGTGGGTGGAGCTGCTGTTTTGTGTGGTAAGCGTCAGCTTCAAAATGTTGCTGTTTGGGCTGCTGTGGCAAGTACATTTAAAAGGCGTGTTGTATGTTGTATATTGTTTTTTGTTTTTTTTAAAAGCAAATATATACGTATACAGTAGAAACATACATATGGGTACTGTGTTCAATTTCTTAAACCTTCCTAGATCTTACACAGTGGACATTTCAATAAAAATTTTGGTTTCATTTTGTAACTGTGAGCAATCCATGTTTCCTTGCTCCAACACACCTGATTCAAATGGTCAGCTCGTTATCAAGCTCTGATAACGAGCTGTTCATCTGAATCAGGTGTGTTGAAGCGGGACCACCCGGGTTGGGAAACACTGAGGTAGAAGCTGAGTGAGTTCCTCCTCACGTTCAGCGCTCCACCTTGCCAGATTAAAAGGAAGACGTCATCATAGCAGCAACCAATCAGTAAGCAGGACAGTGGCAGTAGCTCAATGGAGTCCTCGCACTGGCACACACACACACACACACACACACACACACACACACACACACACACACACACATCACACCACTCAATCCATTCAGAAGAAGAAAACAAGAAACAAACGTACACACAAAAACAATACGGTGGCAGTCGTAACATTTCTAATAATAATGTAATGTAATTCAATAATTGAATTGAAATACATTACATTGGTGCGTCTGTTTCCGCTTTCCTCCATGTGTACACTGTATTTTCTCTTCTATAATTTGCTGATTATATTTTAACCTCTTCTGCTGTCAGGGGTCAGGACTCTGAGTGTTGCGGAGCTGAATGAATGTATGGAGGAGACGGAGACGAACATCAGGAGGTTTTCAGAGGAGCTGGTGCAGCAGCTGGCTCGGAGGGATGAACTGGAATTTGAGAAAGAGGTCAAGAACAGTTTCATCTCAGTGCTCATCGATGTTCAGAACCGGCAGAAGGAGCACCGCGAGCTGCTGAAGAAGAAGAAGAAGTTCAAAGGTGGAGCTGGGTCTTCACACGGCCGCGCTGAGAAAACACTCGGAGTAGTCAGTACTTCTTTCAGTGATAGTGATATTACTGAAGTCTATGTTGAGATTTTTTCTCTTTACTCTTAACTTTATTTTTTACCTGAACATCTCTTCTGTTCCTTAATTATCTCTCTTCTTTGTTTCTCCAATTCACTTCCTTCCTGCTCAGCGCCTCAGCATGGAGGGACTCTCCTCTGTCTTTCAAAACAGCTTCCGGCAAACTTTTGGGAGTGGGAGCAGTGAAAGACAGGTTACTTCAAGTTTCTTTGCTCTCTCTCTCTCTGCTGCTGAGCTTTAGCAGTTCTGCTGTCTGTGATGAAAATGTACACTTTGATTAGAGTGTCAACTCACAGAAGTATTCATTATCTTCCTTTTCAAACTATGGTGGTCTTCACATCTCAGAGAGATTCCTCTGTAAAGCATGAATTACCAATTCTAAGGTTATTTAAAAGTAAATGGTAAATGCTCTGTATTTGTAGTGCCCTTTCCCAAGGACACATCTGCATGTAGACAACCAGTCTTATATAAAGTAACTTAAAGGTATACTTGATTAAAAGTATCTTACCAGAAAACTACTTTGAGAGAAGATGAAGCCACCTTTTTATAATATTACTTAAGTAAAAGTATTAATGAATTTGACATTTACTGTGCAAGTATCAAAAGTAATTTTCTGATATAAAATGTACTCGTTATAGAAGTAAGTATTAAGAGTGAGGAGTAATGTTTTAGCCATGGTGGCTCAGTGATAGGGTGATTAGTCTTTCAACTGGAAGGTTGTGAGTTCAATTCCTGGCTCTGCAAGTCTATGTGTCCTTGAACAAAACACTTAACCCCATGTTGAAGTGTGTGAATGGGTGAATAGCAAAACTGCAGTGTAAAGCAGCTCATCAAGACTAGAAAAGCTCTATATGAACGCAGACCATTGCCAACTCTTCTTCTGATTTTATTTGGTAGTGACGAGTAACAAAGATAGTTAGAGGAAAGGTAGTGGAGTAAAAGTAAAAGTTGCTGGAAAAACAAATAAAGTAAATTAAAGATACTTGTATTTTGTACTTAAGTACTCGCTCTGAGCTACCGTCACGCCTAAAAGCCAAACAATTTCATTTGAAATCAGACTTTCAAATGATTATGTTTAGTTTTTTCAATTTACACCACCCTCCTAAATGCTTCATACTGGTCATTAAAGCAAATCTGCAACTCAAGTAAATGCCACATAAAGATTCAATTTAAAAGTTCCTGTGTGTTCCTGTCCTTGTCGCTGTGCACAGTATTTGACCACAGTCATCCCGTATGAGGAGAAAGGACATCCTCCTTCCATCGAGGACCTCCAGATCCTGACCAAGAGTATGTTTCTTCATCTTCACCCACTGTGCTTTGAGCTTGAGTGGCTGTGACTGATTAACTAAATTCCTCTCTGTCTGCTGCTTCTCAGTCCTGGAAGCAATGAGGGATGACAGTGACAAGGTGCCTGGTCTCTTGACAGACTACATTCTCAAAGGTGAGTATCAGCACTGGAGTTTTAGGCCATGAATGATCAGTTGTAGCATAATATACAAATGCAGGGTTACAAATCATCTAACCCCCTGCACTGAAAGTAACTGAAAGTAACCCCTGCACTGAACTGTCTATACTGCATATATTGCACTGCTATCCAGTACTATATGATCATAATTGCCCTATTCCGTATATTCTACTTGCACTACTGTACATAATACATATCTGAGTTTATCTCTGTCATTGCAGTAGTAAATCATCCATACCACAATATCGTTTATTTCCCCAGTTATACTAACAATCTGCACCACTGTACATCCTTTCATCCTGTACATCTGTGTCCTCTTCTGTGTGTCCTTTACTTCACATACTTTTTTTGCTTTTGCTCCTTCATTTTTTTTGTTCTTTTTGTTCTGCTCTGCCTAATTCATTGCTGCCTTACACTGGCTAGCTCTGGTGTGAGCGATGGACGAAGAGGTTTGTGACACAATGCCATGTGATGTGTGCGCTCACTTGTTGTGTTGTCACTCACAATGGGAATCAAGAGCGCCCCCACTCTACCATTTAAGTGCAGCGCAGTCCGACCCCGACGTTCCCCTCACTTCTCCCCTTCACAGTTGGTGACGTTTACTGACCGACTGCTGCACGGTTTATCATGTTTTATCCCTGCTGTTGTAGAGATTTCTCTTTACCCTGCAGTTGAACACGCTTATTATGGTTATTAGTTGCCTGCACATATTTATCCTTCGGTTCACCCAACCTCTGTGAGATAAGTACAGTGAAGCTACAGGTGTGATTTTCCCTTTTCTCATTTCCTCACTTAAAATTAACTTACTGAAACAATCTTCATTGACTTGTAGCTCTGCTAATTTTCATCTCTTCTGTTTTTGTTGCAGTTCTTTGCCCAACATAGACCAGCAGTACATGGTGCTTAACACTTTGCAGAAGCTTTACGTGGCAACAAGATGAAGAGGACTCATTGTATTTCTTTTTTTCTTCAAACATGAAGCACACTTAATGCATTTCTGCATGTTTTTCATTTACATTTGTTGTTGTGTTCTGTATTTAATTGTTTTTAATTCTGATTTTTCAACCCTTGTGTGGATTTTTTAATTTTCCTTTTCTGCCTTTGTTTTTCTTGCATTGTGACACAGATTTCTAAAATGATAAATTATTTGATAAATATACCCAGAAAGAGGTATCAAAGCATTGGAGCTGCACTCTTGGGAAATATTGAGCTTTGAAAAGTTGTGATTCAAAGGGCTTTGTACTTCTCTGAAGTGCTTCTTCTTCTTCTTCTTCTTCGCTGAGCAATGAACAAATGCACAAAGCTCACTGAGCGTAGATGTTGCAGTATTCAATAAATTATGATACAAACAAGTGTGCATCAGTAGAATACACTGTTTGTTTGTGCAGAAGCCTAATATACGCCTTCCATGTAACAGTCTGTGTACTGTTAGCTTTTCTGTGTTGTCATCTCGGCAGTAAACCACACACGTCATTGTTATTATTCTTTGGAAGAAAGAAGTGCTGGTTGCTGAGGTGATTATTAGACAATTAATTAACTATCTATGCATTTGAGTGATGATTTTACTGTGACCATGCACTGTCTGTGGGACTCTGAATCAGAGACTCTAGTGTCTGCTGTGCACAGAGCAGCACACACACCGGGCACTGTTATTCTGTTTGTATTTACAAGCTGCCTTTGCTGTTGCCTGAACTTTTGTACACTAATGACTTCATTTTCAGTGAATGTCATGTAACTGTTCTACTGAAAGTACTGTATTCATTTTGCAATTATTTTATGTCAAATATATTGATAAAATCCCCCAGTTTATCCCAGTATTTTTTTTTATTCATTTCACAACAGAAATTATACTTAACACACAAGACAACAACGTGTTAAACTTTGCTCAGGCATATGAAACACATTTTAACAACGGGTTGTCTGGCTATTTAAATTCCTGTCTTCTGAGATACAATGTGGTCTCTGGTGGAGAATTGCTTAATGCTGTTGTTGTAATATGGAGTCTGCAAGTAATACAATAAAAAAACATACACTGCTGATTACATCACTTAAATACATTTTCTCATTGTTGGCAATGTTCACTAAAACTGAAAACTAGTCTTGATAGTCTATGAGATGAAACATTAATAAATATTAAGTTCACAAATGTCTTTCCTCATTATATAAGTGTCCGTTTGGGCCATGTGTCATCTGCACCGCCTACAGCTCACTGAAAGGATCCAGATGTGGTCACTGGAAAAAAATCCCAAAACATCCACCCTCTGTCCTGGTGGAGCCTTTAGCAGAAACACCACAGACTCTCTCACAAGAAAACAAAGGATTAAATCTATAGTTACATTGCAAAATAGTTACTAAAAAACAATTGTAACCTATTATTTGGTAGGTTATAAACACATTTTAAAATGTTTCCATTTTGATTGCATAAGAAATGGGATAAAACACTTATTCAGAAAAGGCTGCTCTGTTCTGTCTTTTATGATATAGGGCAAGCATATGGATCCAGAGTCATGGTTGTCGGTATATCCTGTATATCCATCTCCCTTTCCAAAGTTCAAAAGCAACACAAATGCCTGTTAAACATCTGTAAAACATTTGTTTTTCTCTGTGATAAGATTTCCTCATACTGCTCTTGTAAAACACAACAGTCTGGCCAGGACACAGAGCTGTGGGGAGCTTTTCTGGTGCTGCACCAAAACAGCTTTTTCTACAGTGGTTTTTAACGTGTTTTTCAAAGCGCTATGGAGACTCGAGGACTTTGGTTGATGTTTTACCTTCTTCTGCTGGCAAACTGCACTTTTCAGCAGAGCACATCAAAGAGAAGGAATGGCAAGAAAGGTAGGACTGAGTTAAATTTGAAGAAAAGGAAAACAATATTCTCACATGTAGTCTAACTTTTAGTGAATGATATGACAATGTGGACGTAATACATTGCTGAACATACTCTTTCAGACTCTGCGAACAATGCTGCCATCGAGGAGCTGAAACAACAAATAAGTGACATCGTGCAGGAGCTGAATGTGATGAAAGAACAGCAGGCTCTACACACAGGTATTGCAGACCATTTGAAAATATCACATTAGCTGTGGTGCACAGAAGCAAAAGAGGAGTGACACTATGACCTCTGTTTAAACATCTGACTGAAAGTTTTCCTCTTTAGTTTGTCTAAGGGGCACAAAGATCCTCGGCAAGTGTTTCCTGGCTGACTCAGTGAAGAAGACTTTTCATGCTGCCAGTGATGACTGCATCGCTAAAGGAGGCAGCCTGGGCACTCCTCTGACAGGAGACGAGAACGACCAACTCTACAGCTACGTGCGCCAGAGCATTGGCCCAGAGGAGCATGTCTGGCTGGGAATCAATGACATGGTGACTGACGGTCAGTGGGTGGACCAGTCGGGGTCCGGTGTGCGCTTTAAGAACTGGGAGACAGAGATCACTCAGCAGCCAGACGGAGGACGCAGCCAGAACTGTGCCATCCTCTCCACCACAGCAAAAGGGAAGTGGTTTGATGAGAGCTGCAAGGCTGAGAAGGCCTCGGTGTGTGAGTTCAACATCATCTGAGAGTGTTTGTGACATTTACATGCATTGCTATCAGGTACAATTATGTAATGCATTAAAAAAAAACTGTGTACTGCATCTTTCTTAATCTCACATTTTTGACCAAGTCATTGTAATGTTGATGCTCTTGGGCACACTATGTCAACGTATAAGCTAATCTCACTGGCACATGATATTTTACATATATTCAGTAAAATGTTCTTTAACATTCCACATGTTTTGGAACTAATATTCAAGAAAGTAAACACCACTGGATAGCTTCACTTTGTTTTGTAAACAGCATCTTTTATAATGCCTTTCCTATATTTTCTTTTTTCCTGTTTCTGACTGTATAATTATATTGTTTATATTACATTATGACCAATAAACGTGTCTTCTCAGATGCATCAGTCCTTTCATTCTGTTCAAAGATACAGAAGAAATGGTACTCAGAGGTACTTAGACCTAGGCCGCTCGGTTTCCCATAGTGCAAATACACTCTTCTATCTTGCAAGATTAACAAAGGCCAACCGATGTTTCGAGAACATTGTGAATCCTAATGGCCATCCTTTAGAATTTGGATGGTCTTTTTTGAGTCAATTATGATTAAAGTCTCTGAAGCTTTCCTACTCTTTTCTCAATAAAAGTACATGTGTAGGTCGTCACCCAAACAAAAGGTTTATCTGCATGGACATGCACTGATGTGAGTGTCAGGGGTTTAGAGGGGGAAAGTCTCTTCAACAGAAAGACACTACAATTATTTACGGTCACACCTAACTTTACACAGCTCTTAAGCAAAACCAGTCCATTGTTCACTGAGTTTTTACTTTTACCAGACACGCTATCAAAATTAGAAATTTGTCTTCCTCTGCTGTTCATTTTCGGAACTGCAGGAGGTAATTTACTTCACTGAATTGGATCACCCTGTACTGGCCAGTCAATAGTATTTGTTGACCAGTAATGTTTCCTTACTTGAGTTATGCGGTCCAAAGTAAATCAATGATCTAAGATCTAAGTTTACATGTTTGTGGGTGATGGCTGGATCAGCTTTTAACTGTCATTGTGGCAATAATTAATCTAACAAATGGTCATGGTGGCTGTTGAACAGCTAGTGTAAAATCTTATAAATAGTCATGGTGACTGGTGACATTTCCAGGTCACTATGGCTAACAGCACAGGTCACATTGGCTTTATGTTGCAGTTGCTAACTGGTTTCGGTGGCTAATGCAGAAGCTGCTAACAGGTTAGGGTGGCTAATGTAACAGCACAGGTCACAGTGGTTAATGTGGCAGCTACTAACTGTCATGGTGACTCATTTAGAGGTTGCTAACTGGTCATGGTGAATAATGAAAAAGCTAATGTAACAGCACAAGGCAGAGTGACTAATGTAATACCTGCTAACTGCTTTTTTCAGTTGCAAATTGGTCTTGGTGGCTAATGTATCAACTACCAGCTGTTTTCTTTTCCAGTTTCTAACTGGTCTTGGTAGCTAATGTAGAAGCTGCTAACAGTGACTCATGGATGGCCATGGTGGCTAATGTAGAAGCTGCTAACAGTGACTCATGGATGGCCATGGTGGCTAATGCAGAAGCTGCTAACAGTGACTCATGGATGGTCATGGTGGCTAATGTAGCAGCTACTAACTGGCCATGGTGACTGATGTGGAGGCTACTAAAGGTGAATAATGAAATGAATAATGTAATAGGTCACAGTGGCTAATAAAGCAGCTATGAACTGTTTTTTTTCAGTTGCTAACTGATCTTGGTGGCTAATGTGGAAGCTCCATATTCCCAATTTCCATGTAATTAACTCGGACGTTCATACAGGAAAAAAAAACCATTGATGTTTCTTTGTGTAATAAGTGAACTAGTGCACTTAAGAGTTTACAAAGATGTTTATTCTATAACACTGCAGTTCAGAACAAATACAACCAAAAAGTCTGTAGTGCATCAGAAATGGATAACTTAGCAGCAGCTTGATCTTGAAATTTCCTGCAGATGAATTAAAAAAAGGAATCAGTTTTTATATATTATAGGCTGAAACCAACGCTAAATCTTTATTTGTGTTAGCAATCATATAGTTACCATCCATTGAAGGCACATTTATGGTGTGAATAGCCCACAAGTCCCTGTGGCAGATAAAAAAAAATAGTTTTAAATTTTTATTTAAAAATCACAGTTCACTCCATTCACATACACTGCTGTTGCAATCTCCTGCAATAGGCCATCAGATTTTGATTATGCTATAAAAAAAACAATGTATTGCAACAGCAGTGTCCTCTCCATTTGGAGGTTTAATTACACATAAACTCAGCAAATAGAAAATAGGTTTGCCTCTGTACAAATATCCATAATATATACAGAATACATACATACAATATGTCAAAATAGCATTCGTTCAAACATTCATAGCCCAAAAGCACAAAAGCACTTTATGGTGGCAAAAAGTGGTATAAAGAGGGTGGTTAAGTACTATGTTAGAAACAAACAAATGTCTCTTCATCTGAAATGAAATAAGGTAAGCGCTACATACACATTTGTACAGGTTTATTTATTGTCTGGCTTTGGTGCAAATCTATGCTTGAAAGAAAAAGAAATAAAATAGCTTCTTTCAAGGCAGGTGATCACATAGGCGCCAGGGAATTGTTATCTCATATGTTCAAGTAGGTAAGGTAAAGAGAAAAAAAAAAGCTGAATCCAATCAGTTTCCTCCTTCTGGTTCCAGCCTCAGCCCCAGATCTGGAGAATGCTCCCCCCCATTAATGTCCTCAGTCTGGTAAATCTCATTGTCCACCAGGGGTTGGCTTGGAGGTCTTTTGGGAAGTGGAGGAGCTTGTTGATTTGAGTTCAGATAAGTTTGATACACCCCGACCTCCATGTCATCGCGGGAGCCTTTAGAAACCAATGGCTTTTGTGACTCTGTGTGTCCTGTGAAGGAACAGTATGCATCGGTTTCTCCATAGACACCAATCTCCATCCCCTTTCTCAGCAGGTGTGTGTAGACTAGAGAGTCCTCAATGGAGGCGTACACATGGGACTCATTGTCTTCACGCGTTTTAGGGAAGTTGTTTTGTCCAGGCAAGAAGCTGGTGCCATTTGCGTTGTAGATGGACACCTCATGATTCAACCTCTTCTTCTTCTTTCTGTTTGGCAGGAACGACATTCTAGTTTAATACAGCATCTCTTGTAAATCAACTGTTGTCCATTTAAATGACATTAAATCTATATGATCATTTCACAAGAGGAAAAAAAAGCAGGTGAGAAAACCGATAAAAACCAGTGCACTCACTTAATCACCACGCAGACCACAACCAGCACAATCACAAAAATGACCAGCAGAGCAGCCACCACACTCAGGATGATCAACAGAAGACCTAAATATAAGAAAAACAACACATTAGGCCTGTCATGATATACTGTATACTTTTATTTGAGTGTGTAAATTTAGCTTTCCCATTAATAAAAAAAAGAATGAAGTGCAAAGTGCGAAATTGCCTGCACAGGCATCCTCTTACTCTTGCTCTGCCGCAGGGTGATGCTAGTGATGACGCTGAAGTGTCCTCTTTCGGGCATACAGCTGGACATGTTGAGGTAGAATGTTCCAGCGACAACAATCTCATGATCTGCTTCTTCATCCTCCCTGCGGCTGTAGTCCTCCTCCAGGCAGCCGACTCTCTGCACCCTGATATCGGTGTGGCCGTTGCCGCACTTGGGCTGACTGAGATTGGCAAACATCAGGTGTGCCTCCATCTTTGGGGGGACAGAGACAATCCAGGAGACGGTGGAGGGATACTTCATTCCAACTGGCCATCCAGGAGTGGCTAAAAGCACAGGCTTGTCTTTCTTTGAAGCGACAGTGAATATGTATCTTTCTAAATGTGAGGTACAAATGAATAATTAATAAAGATAAAATATCACCGAAATACATTGTTTTCATTTTGATTTAACCAAAGCTGCTTGTTACCTGATATTTCTGCTTTAAAACAGGCATCCAGCACATTTCTGTAAGATGTCCTCAGTGTGTTACTGCCCATCCTGGACACAGTAACAGACATGTTGGTGTGGATTTGGATTTTCTGTATGGCTCCTTGTGGGCAGAAGCGTCCAATAGGAGTACCATCTTCTTCGGCCACACTGATAATAATACTGTCATTGCATGGCTGTCCAGGTAGGCTCTGCTTTAAGGGCCCAGTGGGAGCAGTCAGCTCCACGGTGCCATGTGTTGGGGGACGCAGAATCCAGGTGATGCTACTTAGAGGGGCAGGGAGGCAGCTAGGTAGCATAGGTAACGAGAGACGAACGTTCGGGCAGTCTTTGAGATGATGACGACATTCTGACGTGAAAGTGAAAAAAGAACATTTTATGAAACAGAATGTTGGAAAAGAGGCAGGTCGTCTCTTTAAATCTGTGGTGCGCAACTTTTAAACATAAAACAATTGTTACATGAGTTAAAATTATTCTTAGTTTGACTAAAACTTTACTTTTAAAATGCATGTTTATGGACTGAAATAGTACAAATTCAAATCTCTTAAAGATGGACTACTAACACGCCCAGATAATGTGACTGAGAGTCAAATTACAACTCCATGAATATGCTCAGTCACACTCCACCTCGTCTGGTAGCTCTGAGCATGCTCCACAGCAACAAATCTGCTTTGAAAAATATCAATATTAATAATGGTGTGAGTGTAAACTAATCCTTTCAGTCACCAAAAAAAGACCTGGACTATACCATCATAAGTAATGAAATAAAATAATGATTCCAATATGCCATTCCCAGGGAAACCCTGTCCGAGATTCAAATTAGAATTTACCTATGACTCTCAAGGCGGTGACTTGTACATCTTCAGGCAAACAGTCCTGGAAAGACAGATCACTATTTGATGTCACTGTGATCTTGTCCTTTCTCACAGAGTTTAATTTCATCTCACAGGCAGATGCTGGTCTCAGCTTCACGATGTAGAGGAAAAGGACCTCCACTTTGCTCAGGTCCACTTTACACAGCACTAAAGGAAAGTCACAAAAATTAAAATCACACATGTAAGCAATGAAATTATGATTAATCATTACAAACACATTGGACAGGTATTTGAAATACACTGACATAGCTTAATGGGATTCCCCAGTCACTGGAAGAAGTGCTGCTGTTGTCATTCATGACTCAGCAATGAGGAAATCGCAGCGCTCCCCAAACTTCTGACCCAAGGACTCAGATAAAGATGAGGCCCACTGTCTGAACAATAACCATGTCTCAAATTCTCTTACTCCCCTGACTAATGGAACAGCAACTGTGTTGTAACATGATCAGATAAAAAAAAAGGATCATTTTGAGACAAACCTGCTGCAACACGTGGGAGACATCCTCCACATTTTTAGACTAGTGTGTGATCACTAGTGTAAAAACATTTATTTTTTTCTTTATTTGACATTTTTACATTTGATATTTTCCGATCCAATTAAATCAAATGTTCAGGTAAAACACTGGGCACCACTAACTTGGTGTTAATATCTGTGGAATATCTGTCTCATCAGCAGCTTAATGCTCCACTGTGTTCACTAACAAGTCTAAATGTCTCCATTTAAGGCTGAGATGGTTGTATTTTAAAACAGCTCTCTCTCGTGGCAGACAACGGAGGGTCTTGAAAGTGTGTACCTAGACTGAGAAGATGTGATTAATTTATATAAAAACATAGATTCCAAGGGCTATGTTTTTAGTTTATTAGGCGTACAGACTTGTATCTGCCTATAAAACATGTAACAACCCATGTTCAAAATATTTCTCTCTCTCTCAAGGTCTTTTCGATCCCTTTTTCATGAATATCTGAGATGTTAATAAGTGAACAAAAACATGTCAAAAGGCCAAATGCACAACCTTCAAAACATTACAGCAAAACTGAATAAATATATCTGATGTACTGCAGATGAGGTACACACCTGATGAACTTGTCCTTGATGTAGAAAGCTGGATGCTCAGGCTAAGTCCAGGAAAACCAGCTCGTCTTCTGTCCATCTCACAGTTTCTCAATGTCATGGAGAAGTCCCCCGACTTCTGTTCCAACTGAGGCTCCGTCAGACGCCGCACCGACGCCCCACTCCCTTTGCTGTGGTACTCCACTGCCGTCTCCTTCTTCAGACAAGTTGGCTGTGTGAGGTTCAGGAACCTTAGGGCCGTCTTGTGTTTGTCCGGGACGTGAACGCTCCACTCCATCACATCATCATCAGGAAAGCTGTCTGGGTAGTTTGGAGAGAGCAGCTCTGAGGATGATGTCCCTTGAGGTAACGTCAGTGTGATTTTGGCAAGGGCTAGGAGAGAGACAAGAAAATGAAATAAAGTGACTTTGAAAGACACATGAGAAAAAAAATAAATTCTGGAGGTGAAGACTTAATCCAACTCACACTTGATTTCCTCCCCGACAGACACATCAAACTGGCCTTTTTGCAGCGTCTCCCCTGCTGGGACCTCCAGAGAAAAGCTGCCCAGATTTAGTATCTGAGCACTCCTGATAGCACCCTTTCTGCAGTATTTCCCAATGGCCACAGGCCCCGTCTTCTGGAAGCCCTGGAGGGTGTAGCTGTGTCTGTCTGGACATCTCTCAGCTGGATTAATCTGTGTCAGACCTGTCTCAGTGAAGTCAATTTTGAACGCTTTTGGTGACGTTGCTTGCACGTTCCAGGTGAATTTGCGGTTAAAATTCAGCAAAGGAAGTGATCCAGAGTCAGTTTGGACGACGTGGCTACTGCATGACTTTGTGGAGCATTCTGAGGAAACAATTTCACATTAATGTTGACAGTCTGATTACTTCACAGGTCAAACTTTTCATAAAATATATATTTTTTTCTTCTTCAATAAATAGAAACAATCTTACCGATAATGCGGCTAATTTCTACTCTGAATTCATCTTGAGGTCTCGAACAATCAAACTCCACTGAGACGGGAGTGTTGGCTTTTAACAGCAGAGATGTATCACATCGCCGTAAGCGTCCTGCACCTACGCACACTTTACAACCATTGACCCGAGTACCACTAATGCTGATTGTGCTGCCTCTGTCCGGGGTGATGGTCAACATGTGTACCCCTGAAAAACAAACAAACACAGTAATGGACGATGAGATAAAACCACCACTGTCACGTGGCTGAAAATCAGAATATATGAAGCGTTACAGAGTCAGTATGACTAAATGAGCTGAGAGATGGATGGAGCTGACGAGTCTGCTCCACTCCTTCTATGACTAACTTAACAAACAGGGTCATGTTCATACACACACTATGGCAACTAATGTGCGATATAAATCAACTGCCTGCTTCTTCACATATCCCAAATTTACTGTACTCTCTCTCTCTATATTCCAGAGAACAAGATGTATGACACATCAGGTCATTGGTGTGTTGCTTGTGGATGGTGCGGATTGTGACCAAAACAACATCCAGTCAGCACAGTCCAGTCATGTACACAACACTGAGACTACAGATAGATAGATAGATAGATAGATAGATAGATAGATAGATAGATAGATAGATATTTGTTTTTACAATTTGCACATAACAATACATTTACTTCCAATGTCCAATGGGATGACAGAAGGCCCAAAGCTATTGGTGTATTTAGCTTTTTCTGCACATTAGTAACTGGTTAATCGATTGGCAAATGGCTACTAAATGAATCATCTACTATTTTGATCATCTGTTAATCTGAGTGTTCATTTTTATAAATCAAAAAACAGTGACTTCAGATTCTAAAGTGAAAATATGTTCTGCCATGGTTTCTTTGCTCCTCTAATAAGACTTTTTGAGTACGCAGGCATTTTAATCGCCATTTTTCAAACGTGTTCAAGTATTTTATGAACCAAGAAAAAAAACAAAAACAATCAACAGATAAATCAGTATCTCTTCTTACAACTTGAATAAATACGATTTATTCTTATTTTAAAGTTATTCTGGTCTCAACTGGTTTTCCGTAACACCTTGTTAGTAAACAACAGCAACAATGATAAGTAATGGTATGGGTGTTGTGCGCTCCTGTCTCAATAATCGAACATTATTCCAAAATACACAGTTTAAACAGCTGTTCCACCACCTTTCACAGTGTATGTGTTAAAAATGAAAGTCAAACTCACCTGGTACAGTGGAGACGATGCAGGTTAGAACAAATACGTGCAGACAGACTGTGAGCGATGACAGGGACATGCTGGCCCCGGCTGTCCCACACTGAACATCAGTAACTTTGGTCCACATATCAATGCTCCAACGTCACAACGGACACCTCGGTGCGCAACATTTTCCCGTCCTTTTTTCTTATAAATCAACGCTCCCGCAGGCACCGAGACTCAACGCCTCCACTTCCTCGAAGCAACCGCTGAACATGAGTCACAACAGCAGGTAAAGTCGAGGTCGAGGCGTGGCCACGTCGGCCATTTTGATTTTGACAGGTACAATTCAAGGAAAACAGCCACAAACTTTGCGGTTTAATCGTGTGTTGTTGTTGTTTTTTTCCTGAACATGAAAACAAATAACCCCCTTTCCAAAAATATAATCAATAATTTTATTTATTTATTTTTTTGTTCAAAATCAAAGTCAGTAGTGATATTAATGGGATAGAGACAAACTCTGCTGCATTTCACAACACGTGCTCATCAGCCTTCATCAGTTGTAGTTCAAATATATTATCATGTCAATTTGACAGAAACTTGCTAATACCAATGAGAGCGAAAGTCAATACTGAGAATGTATCAGTGCCTCATATGACGTCTGTTCAAAAACCCTTAACTATCCCTTTAGAGAAAGCTGTGTTATTATTACACAGCTGAATAGATTTTCAGTACAGAGCCCCCCCCCCCACCACCACTATGGAGATTTAGGCCTACACTGATCTGTGAATGTTGTGACTCCCATGATGCAGTATGTACATATTTACAATTTCCATATACAGCATGAAGTATATACAGTATGAGGTAATATCATAATCACACACATATATGTATATATATATATATTCACATGGACATTAACATGTATCTGATGTATGCACATATGCAAATTTTACTCCTGTATTTCACATGCTATGATAAAAAATGTATCAGCATGATGTATATGGCAATGTAAATAGCATCATAAGGGCAGTTATTTCATATAATGCATTTCTGTATGGGCTGATGGATTTGGGTTAGCGTAGGGTTTGAAGTTAGATTTTAATAAGACTTCTGGCTTTAATTAAAATATCAGGACTTGGTTTTAATGTTGTGGCTGATTGGGTTTGAATTACATTGGGGGTTAGGTTTTAATTAAGTACCTGGTTTTAGTGTTGTGGCTGATTGGTATAAATCTGTAAACTGTTTTGAAAGTGTTTATGAAGCATCATTAATGAAATTTAAGACTTGAATTGTTTGACTCATTTATTTTACTAGGCTTCATGGCTTTTTTTTTTTGGTTGCTCTGTGAACAGCTGATTATTTTCTCCATGATCAGCTGGTTGACCTAATCTGCTTTAGTAGATAAACTCCACCTCTGTGTCCAATTTGAAAGCTGGGGGTTTTAATCTGGGCCTTTCAGATGGGGGGGGGGGGGGGGGGGGGGGGGGGGTGGATGCACCAACAGTGGTGTTGTCAAATCAGGATGATAACATCTCTCTCTTGTCTGGGCATGTAGCACAGCCAGACGCCGGCACAGACTCTGCTGTGTCTTATTCGTTCTCACACGTTTAAAGTGGTAAAACTTTCTTTACAGTACCTCTCAGAGGCAACATTCACAAGATAGTACTGAAAAAAAAAAAAAACATCTGTAAGGCATGAAGCGTCACTGTTCAAAACCTGATTACTCAACATTGGTCATTAAAAGGGTAAGAAGACCTCAAGATGATGGTTTACTTATTAGTATGATTAATGATAATAATAATGACAATAATAATAATAATAATAATAATGATAATAAAAATAATAATAATAACAATAATAATAATAATGATGTAGAGGAGCCCTGTGGTAATCACTTTAAGGTGCACTTACTTATGTGAAAATCTGTTTTCAGTGACTTCAAGCATTAATATTGCGGACTCAAACTACAAAGACCTGCAGTTCACTTGAAATAAGTATTTAAGTAGTTTAGGCTACACAGAACAGGTCAGAGAAAATCTGAGATATAGCCTATAATGAATTTTATTTTCATTTAAACATTAATAGCCTACAAATAAGCACAAATGAACTTGACATTAGAAATCTAACAATATAAATAGTGATACTTGGCCTATGTCCATTGTAAACAACATTGATGTTTCATAAGGTATTGGAAAAACTATTACACACTCTGAACATGACTATATAGTAGGTTAACTATATACTGTATGTGACGGCACTAGGTCTTAAAGTTCAGTTTTCAGTGCAAAAGTCCTACACATGGCAGATAAGGCAAAAAACTTCCTCCAAAGATTAAAAACTATACAAACACAGTTTAAAGAGAAAAGTTTCCACATACTCTATAGGAAGGCTTACGAGGGTTTACAAAACACATTGGTATTGTTGGTCCCAGTATAGAATAATATTAGCTAGTACAAGTCTTCATACATTACCTTGGTTGTCCCAATGGGGAGGTTTATTTTAAAACCTCCCCAATCATTCAGTCATGTGAACAGTTGAATGGCTACAATTATAGTATAGGCAGCACAGGCTAATTCATATAAATAATAGGTCAGTTATCTTGGTCTCCTCTGCTCCATCCCATTAGGCAGAAATCCTGCAATGATCGGGACTGGCCATATGAGAGCAGCAACACTCCACACAATGATGACCAAAGTCATGAAACAAGCCACAAGTGTCGACTCGATGGGCTTTCTGTTCAGCCTCCAACTCTTGTCCCCCAGCTCATCGAGGCTGAAATCCACGCAGCAGAAAGTGACCTGATCCCCGCTCTGGTGACCCCTCGACCTGCCCTGACCAAACCTGCGGTAGCGGGACATCCCGCAGCCCACGCATAGCCGCAGCTCCTGCTGACCCCCGGTGACCCCGAGGTGCTCGATGACGACGGGGGAGGTCGCCCTGTTGAAAGACGCGGAGAAGAAAGCCCTTCCGTGATTATTGGTGGTGTAGATGAGGACATCACACTGGAAGCCGAAGCTGCTGTCCCAGCGAGCCATCAGCGAGGTGGGCAGGAGTCTCTGGACGCTCACGTTGCACTGGGACAGAGTCTGCAGGGACGAGGAGGCGTCGGCCGAGGCGTCGCTCTCCTCCACTGACCTTTTGGTGAAGCGCACGTCCACCTCCAGGTTGGCCAGGAACCTGTTGGAAGAGTTGATGGGCGGCAGGAGGAGGTCCTCGTCGCTCCAGCCTTGACATCGCTGGAAAAGTCCGGCCACCGCGGTCAGAGCCAGCAGCAGGGTCGGACAGTTGTTCAGCATGGCACAGCAGGGCGCGTCTCTCCTGCTCGCATGGTGCTGTGACGATCCGCGAGCGACGGACGACACGTCTAATGATCGATAATGTCAGTCACTGACGGCGATTAGAAGAAAAAAAAAGAAGAAAAAGAAAACGCATCTCCTGATGGAGAGATTCAATCCTCAGGCCGACTGAAGTGAAGAGATTAAAAGCTTGTCACACGCGCGCACAGACTCTTCCTCCCGGTGGGTATTTTTCCTCCTGACTTTTTCTCCGAACGTGCCGTGCATTCGCAGCACAGGAGGAGAGGAGAGGCTGAACAGCTCCGTGTGCAGAGCTTCATCACATCTCCGAGCTTCTCTCCCCCCTCTGTCATTTCAGGTGTGAGCACCAAAACACAGCGGGGCGGTGAGGAGGGATTCTCCAGTGCGCAGGGACAAAAGCGCCAAGCCAACCCCCAGTCACCAATCAAAAAAAAAAAAAAAAGATTAAATAAATAAATCACTCCTTTTATTCGAGGTCTGTCTTTCCAGGATGAGAATTGTGGGTAACCAGTTCACTCAAGAACACTGAAAGCCACACTTGACCCAAATACATGCAGGACAACAGATGTTTGCATGCATAACTCCTCCTCAGCCCCAAACTCTGACAGAACATCAGCGAGAAGGCGTTTAATATTTTAGTTATGTGTGTGTATGTGGGTTGCCTCTTCAGGACCTTTCGTCACATAAATACTGACCTTTTTATGACCAGTTGTCCCCATGAAGTCCAAGACATGGTCCTTATGAAGCAGTAGCTGAGTTACTGATCTGATGTGGTTACATTTTGAATTTGAACCAATGTGGTATAGTTAAGGTTAGTTTGTGCAAACAAATGGAGTGTCAGTGCAGTGTCCGAACAAGGATCACTGAAACATGATTTCAAGAAATAGCTCTGTTTCACAACCTTCTCTAAACTGTCATAGATACAGTTGTGGCTGTAAAGCTGTAAGAATCATCCACCCATCCATATTCTAATTTTCTTGGTTTAATGCAGTCAAATTCTATTATGCTGAAATACAGAAATAACCTAATTAAATATCCCTCACCTCAGGACTTAAATAGCTTGACAACTATCAAGGATTTGCCATTATTACATTTTGTTAGACATTCATGGTTCTCAGATGATGTGATGATGTCATTCCTTATGTGCCACCAACAGGTGAAATGCACAAATCTGGGTTAAGGCGCTCCATGGTTCCCAGATGCTTAACAATGGACACATTTGTGCTTTTGAATTAAAAGTACAGCCATAAGATCTTTGCCTAAAGTGTATTTAAAAGAAAAAAGGGCCCATTCTAATGCTAAATAAAACAATATTTGGTTTACTTTAAAGTGATTTTACACTTATACAAACATACTTATAGGTAGTATATTACATTTCTGTAAACAAACAATCCTAGATATTACACGGTGTACCTTTAAAAGTCTCAATAAATGTGGGCTGCATTGCCATGGAATTTGCCACACATTCACATCCCACTCAGGATGAATTATCACATACTAAATCTGTAGTGTCGTTATCACACACAGTGTTTTTGGGTCATGATTTTATCCTGTGCTGTAATCTACTTTACTGCTGGTTAGCAATTATTATCATTCTAACATGCTAAAATAATATGGTGAACACATCACACCCGCTGATGTTAACATTTAGCGCAAGGCCCAGTCCCACAATGGTGCCAGCATGTCTGTAGACACAATCATCTCACAATGCACAACAACAAACAAGCCTTGAAGCTGATCAGCTGCATCAGCAGAAAACTACATCAGGTTCCACTCCTGCCAAGAGCAGGAATCTGAGACTGCAGCGACCACAGACTCACCAGAACTGCACAGTTTAAAGACTGAATCAGTGAAGCTGCAGATGGTGGAGGCAGAATTTGGCATAAGCATCATAAATCCATGGACCCAACCTGGTATCAGCAGTCCAGACTGGTAGTACTGATGGCATGGTGTGGGGGAATGTTCTCTTGGAACACGTTGTACACTTTAATACAAATTAAACATAGTTTGACTGACACAGTCTTTCCAAGTATTGATATTGACCGTGTCCCTTTTTATGGCCACAATTAACTGTCTTGTGACGGCTGTTTCCAGCATGATAACGCTCCATGTTACAAAACCAACGGAATTACGGAACATAAAAAAATAGTTCCAAATCCAGCTTTGAGATTAGAGATTGGCAGATTCATCTGAGCGACTGAGCCAAGAGATAAGACGTTAATCCTGAACATTTATCCCATTGCCGTGAGACATCTACCGCAAGAGTATGAACTCCCGATGTGAAGCCTCAAGATTCGCGAGTTGGCTGACGCCATGTTGACAATGTGGAAATCTTCACCGACGTCACCCGCAACCACCTCCTATAGGATGATTCCAAACTGGTGTCCACTCATATGTGCCATTCTTAATCATCTACCTTTCTCTGAAGGGGAACATCATTTACATAATCAGCATCATGTGCTATTGAAGAAGACCCGAAACAAGTGATTGAGAACATTAACCCCTCAGCAAAATGTCCCTGATGTTGTAAATCAACTAGGGATTAGGTCCCGTCTCCCATAGATTTCCATTCAGTTGGAGTTCTTTTTACAACCACGAGATTTGCCCCCCCCTGGTGGCTAGTATATTGTTTCTCCCGCGTTTGCTTCAGGGTGGAAATCGGGAGACTACATCCATTTTATATGTGGTCCATAGATCAGAGGTGGTCATAAACTGATCTGTCCAACATGATCTGTCACATAACATGGACTGTATTTACTGTTGGTGTACTTCAATAACCATTTTCAACTTGTTTAAATATTCTTGGTTTTCCAAACTTAACTTGGCATATTGTGTGTGCGTGTGTGTTTTCAAGGTTTCTCTTATAATCGTTCACCCGTCTGCTTTTTTGTTCATCTGCTGTTGGAGAGTTTTTTTGTGGTTGTTTGTCTCAGGCATGTTATGCGCTCAGGGGCATCCTGCCACATCAATAAACATGTGCCTCCACTGTGTTGGAGCAGCGGGGGGGGGGGGGGTGTATGCACTGTGTGTCACCTGGTCGCTTTATTTGATGCTGATGAGGACACAGTCAACCCCAATCCCTTTCTGTCCCCCTACTCTCTCTTTGTGTTTTGGCTCCCACACTTTATCATAAACAGCAAACCAGATTATAGGTACAGCTGGGGACACAGTTGCAGTTAATCTCCAATGTGTGGAGTCCTAATAAAAGTTTGGACATGAGTACCACAGCGGCTTAACACCTGATCCAGCAAGAAAGGGTTTTGAGCTGTGGTCACTGTGTGAGCCATGTGCCACCCAAATCTCACCAAGCTCACTGGCAACTCAATCTTTTAATAAAACACAATCTTGCAACTCAGAGTTGAAGCAGAAAGATTTTGATTTGAAAAATGACTAAGAGTCTTGGACTGAATCCTCCTCACCCTGACAGGAACGTACACAATCAATTCCTGCTCATTTCATGCTGAACTATGATTAAATCTATCACTTTATATCAATTCACTACATATATTGTTTCGTTGTCTCGTCTGTTTGTCTGTTTGTATAATTAATGTATGATCCAGAAAATTATATTTTTTCCTTTTCTTGCAGATAATGTTCTCTTTGCCACATCTTGTGCTAATTATTTGCAGTTGCAGTTATTATTATATTGGTCTTATTTCTTTGCTATTTTCAATGCTCATACTGAAGAGGCGTCTCTTTCCTCACCTCATCTCCCTGTCACTTAACTTTCTCTGTACATGCTTCTGACAGACAGATCTTCAAGAGTGATTTAGCTTTTAACGGGTTAACCCAAGAACACAATTATGCTTTTTTTAGTACTTTTCCTAACAAAGTATACATATGCATCAAGAAAAGATAATAAGCTATTGACAGGGATGGGTCGTTGACCAGAGGTAAAATGGTGATGAATTATTCCCTTTCATTTTTTTGCAGATTATGTATGAAAGGACATGGATTGTTTTCTTCTGTGCTGTTTAAATGCTATAATTTGCTGTGGAGTCCTGCCTCCATGTGTTTGATGTGAGGGTCCGCTGAAGAGAAAGAGCATCTTTGGCCTCAATTTGCACCTGAAAGGCCTCGTCCTCTTGTCTCCATTTAATTATGACAGTGAATTCTCCACAGCCTCCTTACTTTAAAACAATCATGTAGTTATTTCTCCTCCTGCACGCTCAGACATCTCCCTGGAGCTCACAAACACTCCCACACATTTCCCAATGCTGGTCCGTCCACATCAGATATGCTCTCTAGACAATGTACTGGTGAGCAGAGCAAGAAAATGTAAATGACTTCCTTGTTCATTAATTATGCTATAAAAATGTAAATTGCTTTGGTGACAAAATGCAAATGGGACTAAGATAAAAGTCTCTTGTACCAAGGGAGAATGTATAAAACATTCATTTTCTGGAAATGCGGCTCTATATTCAGAAAGCTAAAAGAAGGACCTGTTAGTGGCTTCTGGCCGGACCTCATCAGCTCTGTGCTAGATCAGACAGCGAGAGTGTGACCCCCTGAGTCTCACAGACAACCGACTTAATTAGAAGTTGAGGATTGGTTACATGCATCCTCATTGCCACAGTGTTTTAAACTCCTCTTTTTCTTTTTAACAGTTGAGTCTGAAGAATCCCCCTGTCTGTCTCCAGCTCTCCTGTCATACCACCAATCACTGCCAGGCCTAATCACCACAGCAACAAAACAAAGGGGAGCAGTTTAGTGTGGAGGAAATATTCACATGTGTACATATATATATACATGTATATGTATATATATATATATATATATATATATATATACACTATTTGTGTCGGTGTGAAGACCCGACACAAATAGTGCTTTCCCACTATACAGTTTCAGCACGGCTCGCCTCGGCCATTATAATAATAGTACCTCCTCTACGTGGGTGGAGTCATCATAGCACGGCTGCATGAAACTGCCGTGACGTCGTGGTATGAGCGACACACACAAACTAGAGACCAGTGACTTGAAAAGCAGTTGTTTCCGGTGTAACTGAATCATCAGACTCAGTTAATTAAAAAGATTTGTCCACAGAATCGTTCAGTACTTCCTGCATGACCCGAGCACAGACTCTGTCTGACACAGTCACTGAACAGACGGTGGTCGCAGGCTTTCGGCAGTGCTGTCGCTAAATGCACCAGACTTAACGTCATCAGATAAAAGGAACTCATTTGCTACTAAATTCAGGCACTGGACGTAAACACAGCTAACATTTTGAGAAATGACTCACCGACATCTGGAAATCAAATCATATATCACTTGCATAACAGAAGATGCACTTGTGTTTTATTTAAAGAGGTACTCCACCTATTTTACACATGGAGCTCAGTTTGCTGATCGGCAGCAGGACCCACGCTTTGAAAACACTAGTTGTAGTTTAACATGTAAAAGGAGTTTTTTGTGAAGCGTGAATCTTATTGCATGAACGATACATATTTACTATGTGGTCTCTGTTGCTTTAATAATTTTACCCTTCAATAATATCCTTCTTTTTAATCTGTTAGAGTGTTTCGGCGCTGGATTATAATAATCTGCGGTAACATGAGAGCAGGATTTTATTTAATTCCTTTATGAAATGGCATTTTTGTAGTCAGTTAAATAAAACACGACTGGGTGACATAATCTAGTGTACGTACTCCAGAACTGTATGTGGGTTTGTCTATTGATTGACACTATAATGTTTTGACCTTATATTAATAAATATGACCTAAGCATTCCTTTACTACGACAATTGGCTCTCTTTCTCAGTGTTAACCTTTAACTGAGAGCAATTAAAATGCTCATGAACACATGCAGGAATCACATTTTTTTTGTGACAAGAACATCATTTAAAAACTGGTCTTAATTAGATTGCCACCTGAGCTCCACTTAAAGCTTGCTTGGCTGCATCTAGAAGACTGCAGAAGGACCTGCAGCGCTGAGGAGTTCTACACTAATTAGTAACAGTCTCTGTAAGAGGACCTGGGTGAATATCCAAGGAGAGGAGACATAACAAATGTGAGGTTTTGTAGAAACGTCTGTGATTCTGCAATATTTCAGCTCAAATGAGTGAAATGTGTGCGTCCATGTGAGACAATACAAGCTGAGACGATCAGGGTAAAGAGTGATGCTGACAGAGAGAGCTTGGTCTTGTTCCAGCGTCAGACCTCCTCATATCCTCTGAACTATCATGTTTCATTCTTAGGCCTTTTGTCTTCCATAAACAGATGCTGTAAGTGAAGGACACACAGCTGCTGTCAATGTAAATTAGGTCCCGGAAATAACATCACACTCATTAGGTTCTCCGAAGCGCGGCCCAAGGCGTGGACAGTCTTATCAGCCTGGTTCCTGACGATCTCAGGAAGCTGAGATGGTGTGAAATTGCTTTGCCTTGCCACCAGTAGCTGACTTCTCACCCAGGCGGATGTGGATTGTGAATCACACACCTATTCGCCAAAGGTCACAGTGGACAGGTGAATTCACTGACCCCCACTGCACAAATGCCCCCTAATCTGCTTCCTGCCTAATGCATTGCTGCTCGGATAACTCCATGTGGTTGTTTGTCATCTGGTTCTCTGCTGGTGAGATGCAATTCACCTCCGAAAGGAATAGGGAGACGCGTGTGGGTGGAAAATGAGGATGATTGGTTGCTTTCAGAAGTGGTTTGTTTGAAAAACAACAGAACCTGCATGTACCTGAGTACAAGGCATGTGTGATGGTCCACAAATGCACAATTGTAAAGCAACTTAAGATTCATGACGAGAAAGCTTTGCCAGCAAATTTAGAAATGATGCTATACAGTATTTTAAAAGTGTTAATTGGAGTCAAATATAAAATAGTGGTGCGCTGAGACAAAGCTGGCACCTGTACAGAGGATGAGACTTTCACAGAAGTGAGTCCATCTTTTATTTTTGTGTACTGTTTTTCCACATATTTCTAACAATAAGCTGGCTTTGTTCGCTCAGACGCTCCCTGAGGACATTGTGCCACCATCTGCTCCTGATATATGATTCCTATCCTTTTCTCTTGTCATGTCTGATATTGTTTGAGGACCATTATTTTTCAAATATGAATGAATGAATATCTTCATTTCGGTTACACTCACATAAAAAGTAAACATAAAGCGAGATCATTTAACACAAATGCACACAATAACCGAAAAAGGAATAGCCTGAAGCACGTGGTTTATTTGTGCCTATCCTGTAAATAGATATATATATGTGTTATGTATATATATATATATATATATATATACAATATGTGTTATATATACAGTATATATATATATAATATAAATATTTATATTCCTGGAAAAGCTAATGTCTTGATATTCAGACAATTATTAGACGGATTAAATCCCACTCACACAATCCTTTTCAGTATGATACAGAACCTGACAGTGAAAAAGGAGACAGGAAACAATGACAGAGAGAGAGAGAGATGCATGACTGGAATGTAACCTAATAAATACATTATGTGAGTTATTAAGTGTTGAATTGCACATACTGGCACCATTTCTTGGCTGAGTGCACCAGACACACAAGCAGACATAAAAACATTATTGTCATATTTATATTATGGTTTGTGTTAATTATAGTGAGCTTTAGAGGAGCTGGATGCCTGACAGAACTAGGCTAGCTGTCTCCCCATGTTTTCACTATTCATACCAAAATTACAAATGTTTCCTCCCAAATACATCAACTTTATTTGGACTTGTGAAGTCATATCATAGCATTTACATATTTGAGTTCTATGACTCGGATTAAATGTATAGCCCACTAAAAGATGACATGCACAGGTATGGGTCATGGTGGACTGCAGTCTCTCTCAAATTCAGCATATACTCAGCTGAAGTTGGAACAAACCCTGAATTGATGGAGACATGGAAATCCACACGTCTTTCCCTCAGTCCATTTACGTCCATTATGTGGATATTTTCATTAGTTCATACAGAGAACTGTTTATTAAAACCAAACAAAATCTAATTAGATTTATTTAAAACACAAGATTGCAACACCGTTCAGTTTTGAACAAATGACATAGCACTTGCAGTCCTTCATAAATCTCCAGTAATGACGAGGAAATGAGAATCACATTCATTCATCAGGCTTTATGTGGAGAGTTAGAGTCTCAACTGTGTCAAAACCCCATTTCCCTGTTCAATTGCTCCTCAGCCACATCCTGTTGTGCCTGAGGTGGAGGAACCCATTTAACTGTGATATACGATTGCAGGCCGTATCAGAGCCCAGGTTTAGTTTGCTGACGTCAGGCTGATGATCTTGCTGCATCTCCTGTTAATGACACCACATCCTCTTTTTTTCTCTTTTCCCACCGCTCCGGCTTCTCAACTCGTCACTCCTTCTGTCTGCATGTCAGATCAAAGGTGAGAATCACATGGGAGAGGTCGAAGAAATAAAGAAGTCTGCCTCCTCCTCATCTTTCTCCTCTGCTCTGTGATAAAGTGTGTGGAGGTGCTCTTTCACTCAGCAATTACCTGACACTGAGTGGTCGCATCAAAGAAATAGTGCTTCTCCCAGAAATCGTATATATAATGAAGGGGCGTCCTGAGATACTTATCGAGCTGTTGGCTCTGACTCTTTTTTAATTTTAGTGATGTTCCAGTAATTCCCCTTAAGATAGACTATTGTTTGATTTGATTCACCATACACGAAGCGAAGCGAAAAGAAAATATTATGCATGTTTATATTAATATAATAAATATTTGCCATAAGGAGTCATTAGTATTTTCTGCCAAGTATGTTTATACATCTATAGATAACAATAGAGAACAACAATGAGCATGTGCCATGATAAGTGCTGTTGTGCTGTACCCTTACCGTGGAGTAAATAGTAGTGATGTAAAGGATAAAGTTTTGACTGCAACATAGTCTTGTTCCTATTTGTTTTTCTATTCAGTTCTATTGTGTTTGTGTTTGTTTTCCATCCAGTGTGTTTGTTCATCTACATGTGGTTGACCATGAAGTTGTTGACATTTAATTTATATATTCATATTCAGCTTTTGTTTTCAACACTGCTTCAAAATTAAATACTTGCACATATTAAAGTATACTCACAAAAGAACATCAAATTAGCATTAATCTCCAGCCAATCATTTTGTTGTTATTATTCAATAGACATAGACACATGAATATGAATATGAATGAACACTGAATATTAAGTGTTCAAAAATATTTTTATTTTTATTTTGAAATAGTATGTTATTTAGGCGTCCGGAAGCAAATCTATGGTTAAATCGATTCATTTTATTGTATAAAAAAGCTTTTTTTAAAGAATCCCCATGGTCACTTTATCTTGGTATCAGCGCTGCAAGAAAGTTATTCTTAAAATAATAAAAAAAATGGACTTAAAACGAACCATTCAAAACAACAACTTACATGCTATCATACTAACACCCCGCCCATGGTGTCGACGTACACCATGCTAATAAAGTTTGTTCAAACCAAGATGGCGGCGCCGGTGGTGAAGTCGTGATACCGGGAAACACAACATTTTAAAACAAAACATTGAAAAAAACAGAACATTATTATCATTTTGTATCATGGCTCATTGGGTTTATGTCTTTGGGATGACAACGCGGGAACAAAGCAGGCGGAATTGAATCACAAAGGTACGTGTTTAAGTGTCTTGTATGTGCTGCTGTGGTAGAGCAGAGGTGACTGTTCTGTACACCTGTCCATATTTATCTTTATTTATGTCATTCTCGTGTCAAACGGTGTTTAAAGAAGAGGTTTATGACATGGAAAACAAGCCAATGTGGAGAAAACTGGATTCTCACACACTACACAAAGAGTAGAAGCTTCCTATGGTGATAAATAAGAAATACCTTTCTACTTTATAAAGTCAGTGCGCAGAAAATGACGCAAATAACCAAACAATAATAATAATTAGAATCACTTTATCTCTCATTTCATCTTAATCTAATTTCACTATACCAGTGTGTGAAGTATATATGAGGAAGAGGATGATTATGAGAGAGCAAAATGATCTTATTTGGTAATAGATCTGCTTGCGTGAAAAGTCTGTAGCTGAGTCTGCTCAGCCTATTTACGCCACTGTATTTTAACTGTGGTGATAATGGTGTTGCTTTGAGAGCTCAATATTTTCTCATTTGGTGCTTGGTATAAAAGATTGAGAACCACTGATCAGTACAAAATGTAGAATTAAAATGTATATGTATACTGTAAATATAAGGAAATGCTCTTATCTGCCACTTTATTAGGTACACGGGCGACCAAATTAAAAAGCAGGAGTGACACCTGTTGGTTTGACATTTTCTAAGTTCAGAAGTCTAACCATTCTGACCACATTTTTGGAACAGTCATTTAAGGCCCCAGAGATGATTGTGTGTGAAATTCTACTTCATTCTGATGCTCAGTTTGAACTTCAGTCGGTTGGCTTGATCATACCTACATGCCTAAATGCATTGAGTTGCCGCCAAGTTGACCTATTTACAGAAATATCTAAACAGACAGTCACTGTTTAGATATTTCTGTAAATAGGTCAATAGGAGTACCTAAAAATAGTATGTCTCAGTTATACAGAGATTAACAAGCAACATAATTGGATGAGATAATGCAAACAATAGAAATGTGCATACTAGTGCAAAATGCAGTTTGTGTATTTAATAGTTTGTGTAATTGCTTGGTTTTGGTTAAGTTATACAAATACTCATTCTCTGTCAGTTTATCACACATGGCTTATTGTAACTTAAAAAAAGGACACAAAGAATAATTCCCAGTCACCGCACTGGAATAACAGAAATTCCAAATTAGAGCTGCAACTAACGATTATTTTCATAATCGATTAATCTCTCAATTATTTTCTCGATTAATCGATTAATTGTTTGGTCCATAAAATGGCAGGAAACCTTAAAAATGTTCACATTTAAGAAGCTTAAACAATCAGAAATCTTGTTTTAATCAAAAAACTTCAAACCGATTATCGATTATCAAAATAGTTGACGATTAAATTTAGTAATTGATTAATCGTTTCAGCTCTATTCCAAATGTCATTCAGTTTCTGTGCTGGGGCTCATTGGTGTCATAAAAGCTCTCTCTGTCTTCTGAAGTCTTGTTCTGAACTGTTTTGGTTCCAGCTCCAATATGAATGAATATCTATACATATCAGTATATACCACAATCATTTTGTGTTTTATTTTGCAAATGTGTTTTGTATCTTAACAAAATCTAACTTTTTTATCCAAACCTAAAAATATTTGGTCTGAATATGATAAACAATATCATCAAATTAACAATTTACTTATCCGATTGTCAGAAGAGTAAGAAGTAAAATCATGAATCATTTTCAGGTTTTGGTCAGCACCAAAAAGTAATGACTTTCTCCAAAATCTCCACTGAAGCATTATCCTCCTCAGACAGATCCAGCAAGCTGTTCCAGAAGTTTAGTCACTCTGTATAGTAGACCCCCAAACTGATGAGTCTGGTCACCATAGAAACATTTTCTCAGTCTCTCGCATCAGCCCACTCACTTTCACCGTTGGAGATGCTCACCACCTTGAGTGCTTGACTCTCCCAGCATCAGCCTGCCTGAGGGAGCAGCATCGGCTGCTGCAACGCTCACCGGTTATACTCGAGAGAATTTAGTGAAAAACATTCCCCCAAGCAGGTGGTAGGAGGAGGAGGGGAGGGGAGAGAAAATGGATGGGAGAGAAGAGGAGCACTTTCTAATGGTTTTACACTCAAAAATTAGTTTTAGCCCAAAGATTTGTCTTCTCAGTCAGTAAACCCTTCAGGCTGGTGAAACTCCCGATGAATGATTTAATTCGAGTTTCTTGCGACTTGCTTAATATCTCTTTCATGGTACTGTGCGTTTTTTTTTTATCTGCTCATGAAAATGTTCATGTTCTCAAGTTTGCATGTCCTTTTTAAGCCATTTCTCTGCCATAAACCTGCATTTCCATAACATTACATAGACATGAACGTTTCAGTGAATTCCCACTGGATCATTTACATCTTTATCTCAGTCGAGTGTCAGAATGAGCAGATTATCACTTCTTCCGCTCAGTAGCTGTAAAGGTCTCGCTTTGCAAGTCCAGGTGCATCCCGGTGGTGAAAACATTCTGTTGACAGGTCAGGTTAGCATCAGTTGTCCTCTTGTACCAAGGAGGCAGTGACTAGAGACTCAACAGATATTTCATGTTACCCTGGCAACTGTGGTATTTATATTTTTATATATATATATATATATCTATATATATTTCTATATATATAGATATATATATTTAGTTCAACCTAAATTTGACTTATTTATACACACACATACAGTATGTGTGTGTATAAATAAGTCAAATTTAGGTTAAACTGCAGGAGGAAAGTGTAGCCTATCAGTAAGACCACTTGTTCTGAATATGTGTTATTTATTATCCACTAATCTGATTAATCCTGCATATGACATTTCTGTAGTTAGTGTTTCACGTCTAAGCAGCTGGCCACTGTAAAGAAAACAGGCTGTTCAGAGCCTGACTGTGAGGCATGAGTGTGAGGTTACGTGACACTGGGGAGAAAAAACCCATTTATTTCACAAAATCATGCTGTTGTGTGAGCGATGTGGTGCAAAGTAAGCAGAGTGTGAAGTGGCAAAAAGTGTGGGGGGGAAAAGTGCTCACTTTCTTTGCTCATGCTCTGGTAATATGATGAAAGACTCTAATACCTTGGTTCCACTCAAATGGCCTCTGTGGGCACAGCATACATAACTACTATGGTCATTGTCATCCAACGGTAGCACATTTCTGTGGTGACTTTTTATTACACACACATATTATTCCACAATATTAAAATTCAGTAACAAACTTTTTTTTTTAGTATTCAAATGTTTATCGTTAATGATGTGGGTAAAAGTTGATAGATTCCTGTTATGATGCCAATGTCTTGTACAGATTTTTGATAATAAACAGGTGAAGTTAATCTGCAGACACACATGTTCTTATTTCAGTTAAGAGTAGAGCTGCAACTAACGATTATTTTCATAATCGATCCTTCTGTTGATTATTTTCTCGATGAATCGTTTGGTCCATAAAATATCAGAAAACCTTCTGATATCGGTGTGTGTCAAA
The DNA here is from genome assembly GCF_958295425.1 of Solea solea. Classification (NCBI taxonomy): domain Eukaryota; kingdom Metazoa; phylum Chordata; class Actinopteri; order Pleuronectiformes; family Soleidae; genus Solea; species Solea solea. Next base: position 12,137,269 of record NC_081146.1, read on the forward strand.
CCTGGAAATGATGATGTTCTCAAATGTCTTGTTTTGTCCACAAACCAAAATGATTTACTTTTAATGATTTTTTGTTATCCAGAGCAAAGAACTGAAGAAAATACTCACATTTAAGAAGCTTAAACAATCGAAAATCTGGTTTTAATCATTAAAAAAGCTTTGAATCGATTAATTGATTATCAAAATAGTTGTCAATTCATTTAATAATCGATTAATAATCGATTCATTGATTAATTGTTTCAGCTCTAGTTAAGAGTAGTTTGGCAGTGAGGGTGATTATTTTCTTGTCAGTTTCATTTTTACCAAAGTCAGTAAATACTATGGAATTGTTGTTTTGTTTTATCATATGGAGAATGTTTTTCTGATTAAAATACATGCACAAAGAGATGAATTGCTAAATCCAGTCCAGAACCCTATGGTGATCTGTTATACATAATACATTTTTGCCTGCCTTCACTACACTGTCTTTTCCTGCTCTGATTAAAGCATCTGTCTCTGCTTTTGTTGACAGAACCATGCAGGTGTCAGTGATGAGGCTGGCTCTGTACCCACTGACTGTAGCCTCTCCTTTCCTAAGAACACTTCCACGCCTCTTGTCGCCCAGCACCCGCTCCCTGTTCAGTGAGACAGGAGTATGGGAGAAGGACTATCGGACAGAGACGCGGCGCAGGGTGGAAGAATGGTGGCACCCACGTATTGTGGCACAGTGGCAAAAGCATGGACTCGATGATGTAAGACGACACTTTTCATACTGGTCTAATATATGGTGTTTAGCTTGTTGACATCAGGCTTATTGAGATGCACACAGTTTATCTGTGCACTATTGTCCCAGTCTTGATCTGGTCACATCACATGCTGGTTGTAGAAACTTGTGTCATTGTTTAAAAACAACTTTAATATGCTGTCTACAACCACGAGGCAAGGAGGAGTGAAATGGTTGTATGGTCTATTAAAGGTCATTTATGTAAAATATGTACAACATCGACCTTTAGCATTTGAAATGGTTACAGCAATCCTCAGTGAACACATTGCCTGGTGCATGGTTGCCAGATATTTCTAAAATATGTAAATAGGTTGCTGCACCTATACCCGGCGTTACACTTTTATTTTTGTAAACGTTGAATCTATTTCTAACTATTTCTAACCAATTTCTAACTATTGAAAGTGAAAGTGAGCAGCTGATATCTATCACATGACACATGAGGAGAGGAGACAACAGGTCGACAATAACGGACTGTTAAAACATCAGCTAACCCACATTGATGTGTCTGTTATCAGCCTCCTCTTTGCTCTCAACTGTCCATAATTTAATGCATCTCCACTGCAGACCCTTGTTTTTTCCTTCTCTGGTTGATATGTTTTTGAGAGGGGCAGTGAGGCTTATATTGATGCTTTTAGCTGCATTATTGGTAGTGGATGGCGCCACTTTATTCTCTTATTTGAGAATAAAGTGGCTGTATCTGTGTTGTTATCTGTGAACTATCCTCAATTTCTGATGACACATCATGGTCATTTTATGTCTTAATATAATACATCTCTTACATATAGCCACTGTAAATGTCAAAAAGAAAACACTTTCCAGAGCACTAAGTAAAGTCATCAAATGTCTTGGTTTGCTTAACCAACTAGTCTCTTTTGAAGAAAAAAGCCCCACACGATTCTTTGTAAAAGTATTTATTCATTAGATTCATTTACTGTCAATGAATAAAGGGGCATTTAAATCAAATTTACTTAATTGTTCCCACAGGGAGATTTTTCATTGTGCTCCAACAGCTGCAGAACAACAGCATGACGGTGACGACAAACGGCTAACGAAGGCCACACAAATAACAAAATAAGAAAGATGAACATCAGAGATGAATGATTTCAGCTTCACATGCAGCAGAGATTAGACATCCAGGAAATGAAAAATTCACAGAAATGATGAGAAATCAGGTCAGGTGATCAGAAACCTGGATATTATCAAGATGGTGATCATATTTGAAACCTGGATATAAGTTTACATGTTCTGTTTCTGCTCTACCTGACTTTATTTCTTTCTGTGAAAAGAGCTGTTGCATCAGTGAAAATGGAAACTTAATTCCTCAAACCAAGGTTTCACTCTCAGCTAAGTGTACTTGTACCTTGGTGACTCTAAATCCATCTGTGTTCACAGATCTGATTATTTACACTGTACACTATACACTGTAACCTACAGTCTTCTTTTTTTTTTTTTTATTAAATCATTAATACTTGATTGAGCATTCTTTTTAAATGATTCCCAAGCAGTTTAAATCCCTGTAGCTGATCTCAGACCTGGAGATCAGGCTCCTTTTAAACCCTAATGGTCTGAGAGTGCGGCTGTTTCAGAGAGGCTGACAGTGATTTAGTGCATTCACGATGGCCCTGGTCCTAATTAATTTATTGAAAAATTCATGACTTTGGTTTCCTGTTATCGCGTATAGCTGTGTGTAACCGCTACTTACCGAGCTTCTGCAGAAACAGTATTGAGCCTGTGAACCATTAGCTCTGCCACTGTTCAGCTCCTGACACTATAATCAGACACTGTTAGAGCCTCATAACAGTAATAATAGCGGGAGTCAGTCAGCACACCCGATCTGGATGTGAAGAGTTATTATTCCTGTCCTGATCTCATCAAGTTAATGCAGTGTCTTCTATGCAAGACTCATTTAAAAGAGATGTGAGAGGTGATATTAGTGAAAAGAACTTCTACAGTGCCATTGTAGTGTCTCAGTATTGCGGTCTTTTATTACAGACCATGATCTTATCGCCCAGCTCCACAAACTCCTCTGACTGTCTGTTGTTTTTCCTCAGGCTTCCAATAAGAAGAAGTTTTATGTCCTCTCCATGTTTCCATACCCCTCTGGACGACTGCACATGGGCCACGTGCGCGTGTATACAATCAGTGACACCATCGGCCATTTCCAGAGAATGAGAGGCCACCAGGTATAAATCTATATATCTGCATCTATTTAATGTCTTTTTTCCATTGCTGCTGCCCCACCTGAAACAGTGCCAGCCACATGAACCACCATATGGCCCTGTGACGTGAATGAAATGCCTTATTTGTTGCGTGATTGCTTCCATTTCTGCTGTTGCTGGTTCTCAGTTTTGTCAGTTGTTCTTTGATGGGCACATTTTTCTTCTCTTCAATGACCCAATTCTTTAATGCGTCATCCTTCTGTAGTTGCTGGCTAAAGACTTAATTACTTGCTACTCAGACCCTGAATGGTTCCACATTTTTCTGACACCTGGGCTTGGATGTAATAAACCTTTTCAAAATCAAGGCCTTTAAGTACACGAAAATGTTATCCTCATTTTTTTGAGCTCAGTCAGAGAAAATAGAAGACTTTTACACCTGGGGTTCTGATACCAAACCTTCCCACACAGTCATGTTTAAAATTAGGCAAACATAGGGTAAAGGTAAAATTTATATCCTCGATCTCATGCACTCTTGCCAGTTATTGATTTGACTCAGTTTCAGATCAAAGTGCTGCAGTCGATATTCAGCACTTCCTCAGTTTGTGTAGATGAGGCTGTAACCAGTGTGTAATCACACATACCCTCTGACATGATGGTGACTGTCTGCCTTCACTTCATCATCATCATACTCATCCATCCTTGTTTTTAAACAAGTGTGATGCAAACCTCTTTATCTTTTATTTCGTTCCCTGTGGATTAGACACTCGACGGTGTGTATCATCCACTTCCACTTGATTTCTCCCAGAACAGAGACATTGTTTCACATGAACAGTAACTTCCTCCTGCGCAGGAGTCAATTTTCTCTCGGCAAGCCTCGTTCTGCTTCATGCATGGTGGACTTCGCTCACTAGTTAATTAGGGAAGGTACAGTCTGTCGATGGTCACACCTTAAAAGAGCTTCATCTGTGAGAGACGGAAACACAAACTGAATTTGGATCATGGAAGGACACTTTTCAAAGTAAAGTTTCATTGTTACCATTGTAATGCAAGAGAAGCAGAGTTGGATGTTTTTCGTCAGCACATAATTCAATTCAATTTTATATGTATAGCACCAAATCACGACATGCATTATCTCAAGAAACTGTACATAATAAGGCATTTACAGTAGTACACAGAGAAGAGAAGCCGAACATCAGTGGAGAGAAAAAAAACTCCTTTTTTACAGGAAGAAATCACTGACAGAAGCAGGCTCAAAGATGTGCAGCCATCGAGGAAAAATGGGGGACAGAGGAGAGGTGGGGGACAGAAAGGTGAGAGAGAAATGGGAAGAGGGAGGTGACATAGAGACGGAAGCGAGACACCAGGAATTAAATAACTAGCTCGCTATAGTACAAATGACTGTGTAATACCCTCAAAGAAAATGTTAGCAAATCAAAATGGATAATAAGGTGAAATTCATATTACCAAGCGATTACTTGAGAGTATTACCATTGCATCACTTCCCTGTTAATAATAATAATAATAATAATAATAATAATAATAATAATAATAATTATATTATTATTATTATTATTATTATTATTATTATTATTACCATAATATAAGCAAGTGTTACTGCAATTGAATTCAAAGCAATTATTCTCTTGGTCATGATCAGTAAAAAAAAAAACACCCATAAATGTTGGAGTTGCATTTCAAAGCTGCCACAGATGGAGAGAAGCCGCTAACTGGAACTGTGTGGGTGGACACTTGCATGTAGTCGAGTGTCTCCACATTCACAAAACCTTTATCCATGGACATATATAGGTAGATGATGCATTCATTGTGTTGCCCTGCTGACGCCTGACGTCGGTGCGGCTGCCATATCGTGAGAGGCAAGTCCACCCCATAAACCAAAACAGGTTAGATGTTTATATTCAACAGATTATGATGAATCATTTTGTATCTTCTTATATTATATCTATATTATAGGTCTTTTCTGCTGTGAAACGATACACTCCATGACTGCAGATTATTGACAATAATTCTTTTCTATACAATAACATGTCATAGCAACACAGACTCAGGGACAATCCGTGTTGATAGAAGGTGTTTGAAAATGCTGTTGTAGTGAACATTTCTATGGACAAATAACAATAATCGTAATACAGCTGTGACCAAAGTAAACAACATCCAGAAAATCAACTATAGCCTAATTATTCTGCTGTTAACTGCTATATGATTTCACGTTCTAAAAGTGTGCTTCTGGTTCAATGATCATTTTAATAACATACTTAAATGAATTATATATTGCAGTAATCGCAGTAGGTCTCAATATAAAAAAAAATACTTTCAAGTTAATCTTCATGAAAAGAAGTGTGATTTCATGTATTTCAATGACGCGTCTCCACTAAGGCCACTCATGATATGGCAGCGACGTCGACGTAGGCTGCTGCTGCTCATGAGGCGTCTAAATATTTATGTGTCTGTGCTTTTATCCTTCTCGTCTTCAGTGTGAGGAGCCCAGAGCTGTGGATGTATGTGTTTCTCTCCAGTTTGGCGCTGATTTGCTTCAAAGTTGACAGACTGTCATAAAATCACCCTCCTCTCACCACTCTTAAGTCTGTTTTTCACTGCCTTTGCTCACTTATGCTCTGAAATATACTGTAAGTCTCCATGATAACAGCGTGGCTAAGAGCGGGGTAAGCGTTCACATTTTGTGTGAACATTATGATAAGTGGAGCTGAGGCTATTAGCAGTGGAAAGATAATGTGTCTCTGTTGCTCTCTCTGAATCCAGCACATCAGCGCCACTCCCTGTAACAGCATCTGTTTCACCTTAACGGCTAATTTGCACTAAGTAAACAAAGTTGTTTATTCATCTTAATGAGGCGCATGTTTCTTTCTTTGCTGTTATTGACAGCAGCTATCTCTCACTCTGAGGGTGCCTCTATTCCTCCTGAGTAGTCACAGTGGTCTGCTGTGCTGAGCTCACTTAGCCGAATGCTATCCAGCAGTTGCCTTTACAAATGAAGCCCCAAGTAGTTTCCAAGGATACCAATTCGTTTGAAACATCAGACTCATTAGGGACCGTACATTGATTCCTCTTCTGTCCTCGACTCCTGGTCATTCTGCCTCTATTCTGCTTTGCTTGCACCATTTTCTCCCGTGCTTTGATGTTGTTTTGCTCTCAGTAAGCCGAGAAACTAGAACGAGAGAATGAGAGAAAGCGATGAGTGAGTGAGACGTTGTCTTGAGTCGACAGTAATTTATGTTAAGGCGAGTGTAGGTTATGGGGGGAGAACCGCGACCTCCGTTGGTGTGAACAAGAGAAAAAACGAGGGACGAAGCAGACGTACGGCAGAGAGCAAATGACTGTAAATTGTGATGTTCAAAAATGTTTGTGGAAAAACAACTTGCATTATAGGCCAGTAAGTACAAAGCTGTTGCATCTGTTCTTAATGGCAGTCAGTCTGCAGGCATTAATCATAATGTGTGAAATGCAGTTGAGAATACATTAGCATATACGGGTCAGTGTGTTTTGAAGAACCCAGCACTACTGGGATGAATAAATTACCTCTTGCGCTGAATATCTTTGCTTTTACTGGTATTATTTGCATAAAAGTACTTGCCACATGTGAGATACAATAAGCAATGGCCCAAGCTATAGACATACTGTACATACACCACATTAACTGTGTTTAACTGTCACCATCTTGGTTTTGGGCAAGTCTGCCTTGTAAGCCAGTACATGTAGATGTGGAAACAGTGGCTTTTCAGAGTAAAAGGCACTAACATTGACAGTGAACTGATTTTAATGTGTGTTTAATGTGTTGAAATGTGAAAATTGCAGTAATGTGTACAATCAGTACAGGAGTGAGGACATTTAATGACGCTCACAAGATGACTGTCACTGTAACTTTTCACTAAAGAATAATGAATACATTAAAACTTGAATTAGAGTGAATTTATCAGTTTATAAGATGAATAAATAATTGAACAAATATATTGGGCAAGAGGTTTCTTTTTTTTTGCACCTGGTAGGGAGATTTAAGGTTAAATTGCTATACAACTGTTAACCATTATCAGTTACACTAACTGATCAGATACATTAACAATTCTTTTCACTGTTGATCATTTAGTCTATTAAAGATTCAAGAATCCATAGTGACTGTAGTGACTAATCAGTCCTGATTTTAACCACTCTACTGGATGCAGGCGAAGACCTGTTTTAACGCGCGTCAATGAATGGATTTTCCAGGCAAACTTGGTCTTTGGGTTGACTTCCCTTTGTTTATTGGTCATTTGTTTCAAGGTGGATAAACTGGTGATGCAAGTATTTGTTTACTTATATAGCCGTAAAAACCGTGCAGTCTCCCCGTCACCCATACATGATCAGTGAACCCAATGCAGCTGCCCCCACTCAAAGTGTAAACAAACACAAAGACCCGATAATCAGGAGAAATGATCAGAATGGCTCCTACAGTGACAGATTAAAATATCTTATATTCTCAATGTCATGATTTTGCTGTGGTATAGAAACTAAAAAAACATACAGATCCTAAAAAAAAAATTGAAAACAAATGATTTCCCCACTACTAATCTACAGGTGTTGAATCCAATGGGTTGGGATTCTTTTGGACTTCCGGCGGAGAACGCTGCCATTGAGCGAGGCCTTGATCCAGAAGAGTGGACGAAAAGGTAAAGAAAATGTCTTTTCTCTTCTTTCTGTTCATCATTCATACATTACTCAATATGACTTTGCTGTTGTTTCTCAGTAATATCAAATCAATGCGGGAGCAACTGGACAGCCTTGGCCTTTGCTTTAGCTGGGACCGGGTGAGTATGTACTGTACAAGAAATGAGCATCAAACAGATTTGGGAGCTTTCATGTCTGGCTGCTGCGTCGCACTGCTGACCTAACCCTGCATTTCCTTGACAGGAAGTGAGCACTAGTCTTCCAGAGTACTACAGGTGGACGCAGTATCTGTTTATTAAGCTTTTTGAAGCAGGTCTGGCATATCAGAAAGAGGTATGAATGGCCTTTCCTCAAAAGTGCTCAACTACAGACATGACTGAATGAGAGAAAATGAATGAGTTAGTCTCTGTATTAAATCCTTGTGTTTGTATCTGTGTGTGTGTGTGTGTGTGTGTGTGTTATCCAGTCTGTGGTGAACTGGGACCCTGTTGACCAGACGGTGCTGGCTGATGAGCAGGTGGATGAAAATGGTTGCTCCTGGAGGTCTGGAGCTGTAGTGGAGCAGAAACTGCTCACACAATGGTTCATCAAGACCACAAACTATGCCAAGGTGTGGCTCTATGGTTTGTATGCATGTATGTGTGTGTGTGTATGTGTGTTGCCTGAATGGCTGGCCTCGCATCTTCATGCAGGCCACAGTGAGCAGTGGACTGCTCTGATAACAATCATGGCTGGCACATCAGTAGCAGCAGCAGCTGCTGCTCTGCCTCTCTGCTTTGACAATCAGACCCCTGGAGATCATCATTTGTAGCGAGGCAGCCCTCGGTCAAGGAGAGAGCCCAGTGAAGTCTGGGTAACATCAGCACCAGGCAGCCTGGCTGATGAGAAGCCTCCACCTATTCAGGACAGAGGTGAACAGGCCTGCTGCGGGGACAAATTGTCCCCGCTAGACTTGTATGACTAATCCTTTGAAAAGACTATTCAGGCATTTAACATCACATACACATGTGTGTGCCTGTCTCATATGTATTGTCTTTTTGACTTGCAGGGAAAACAAAGCTTTCTAAGCTCTTTGAATGGAGGCCTATTGGAAAATAAGCCTATTTCTCACTTGATTTATAACATCGGTAAACATTTTTCTGAGGAATTAATAATGGATTCAATCACTTGTTTCAGGTTGATTTTGTAGGTTCTGTTCCCATTTTGAGGAAAATTGAAAAGCACGGTAGTTTTGAGTGGACACCAGTATGATTAATAATGAAAAGCCCTGAACTGCACACACACACACACACCCACACCCACACCCACACACACACACACACACACACTCTCATACAGAACCAAGGACTCAATCTACCTCCTCATTCCTCCTTTCAGCACCTTCACAGTACTGGCTCCTCTTGCCATGTCTGTATCTTTATGCCATGTTTACAGCCACTTCTACATTTTATCTATCAATAATTCCTCATCGGTGTATATTTATGTATATTCATATTTGCTTTTACTTTAAAGTTTGCATCCTGTTCTCTATTTTAGGAGAATATTAGGAAAATGATTCCATTGTATTGCTTTTTATCATCTTTATTGATGTCGTTTTTGTCTTTCTTTTGATTTTTTGTATAGTGTTTGGTTTTTTTTCTGCGGCAGCACCCTCAATTTTGTTATACCTACACAGTACAATGACAATAAAATCTATTATATTCTATCGACAGCTGGTATCATCCAGTAGGCGCCTGGTACCAGGTAATGTCTGTTCGTTTTGCAACCTCAAGATTACGACCATTTTTAATAGTCTATTGGTGTAACCATCAGCCAGACACACATAAATTGGCTACAGCTCCCAAAAACAATAGTTTTTTTTTTGTGGGTTTGTTCATTTCTGTGTCATTTTTGGTTTGATTAAAAATTGTCCCTCGTCCAGTTTTAGCCGCAGCGCTGAAGTCGCCCATGCTTGTCCATGTCAGAGGTGTGAGTGGAGGTGGAATGAGCTCGCTGTGCCAATGTGTTTCTGCATTTCTAATTTTCTCTTGATGAGCAGAGAAGTGGGAAGGAAGGAAGAGGAAGGTGCTAAGAAAAAGAAGTGAGAAAGACAGACGGAGAGAAAGGAGGACCTTGTCAAACCGCAGCGTGCCAAATTTAAAAAAGTTGCTGTAATTGGACTGTGATTTCTTTTGTTTGTGCATTTTTCTGCGCGCCTCTATGTGATGGAGTCAGGCAACATTAACTCCAGACAACATTTACTTGGAAGTCATCAGCTCAGCTGTTAGGTTGTTTCACATTGTACTGACGGTTTGCTCATGAATCGTAACCTCAGTCTTTCCTCCAGGACACAGTTGCTTGCATATTTGATTGTTTAGATTTGTGTGCAGGATGTTAAAAACGTCATGTGGCTGTTATGTAATTTTCACACTTGTTGCAGTCACCGGCATCCAGCAGATTTTCCAGCTGAGAAGTACAGTACATGCATCCCTTTAGTGTAATTCTACGTGATGTACTTTCATGGCAGCGTTGTTCCATTTTATGTTCGAAGTGTACTTGATATCTTTCTCTCTCACACGCACACAGAAGCCTTGGTTATTGCCATAAGCTTTTCTTTGTTGCCATGGTGACTCCTGTCCTTGCCACTCATCTTTAAGTATGCCAACGTGTATTTTCTTGCCTCGTAAAGTAAAAACATTTACCACTTCTCCCTTTTTAAAATCATCTTTAGCTAATGATCGTTCTTCTCGGAGTACAATTGTTTTTTTTGTTTTTTTATTGCTGCAAATATCTTTGTTTCCCCCCTCATCTCTCAATCTGTTATGCTGACACAATGACACACACACACAGGAGAAAATAACACTACTAGTGCTGTGGCAGTAACTGCATGCTGAGTAACACAGTGAGGGGGGTTTGGGGTACGAAATTGTGACTGAAAGGGAAATTAGAGTTTTAACATCTCTGGCCTGAGCCCAGCTGTGACTTCCTAGCCTCAACCTTGTTGATATGCATAGCTTCCTTTTATTCATGAAGAATATCTGTTGGCATGTGTGTCAACATGTAAGATGTGCATACTTAATACACAATTGCTTCTTTATGATATCAAGGGAAATGGGGTGAATGGAGGTCAGGATTTTTAGAAAATCCCTCTCTGTCTGCATAATGTGACCTGGTTGGTGCTGCTGCTTTTTCAAAATAAATTGGCAGGATTTTGAAGGAGCCCACACTGAGCTGTAGTCAATTATATTATCCTAGACAGCCACATATTTGTGAGTAACTGGTGGACCCCTCACAAAAATATCTACCGTCTTAGAGTGAAGAGGAAAATTACCTTTTTCTAAGTGTGTACAAAGTAATAAGCGTTGAGCTTTTGTCTCCCTGTCTCCAACTTCCAGCCTCTCCTGGACTCTCTAGCAGACCTTCCAGAGTGGTACGGGGTCAAAGCCATGCAGGCAAACTGGATTGGAGACTGCACTGGCTGCTACTTTGATTTCAAACTCAAGGTAAATCTCGGGCCCCTCCATTTCCCCGCTTACTTTGCATTCATTCATCATTCCTGATTTCTTTCTCAGTGTCTGTTTTTCATCTTTCACCAGGAGCACTGATTACGTTCTCTGATGCCTCTGTGTATTTCTTTTAAGAAAAAAAATCATTCACCGAAACATAAAAATCTTTGTTGTACGCACTCAGCGGGTGCAATCGTCTGCAAGCAGCAGCTTTCACAAACAGATGATTTCACAAATTACTTTCTATTGAGTTTCAACTCAGCCATATTTACAGTCAACACAGGCAAAAGGAGGGATTACAAAAAGCCAACTGTGATCCCTTTGATCCCTTCCTTAATTAAAGGCTACACTCTCCTCTGTTTTTCAAGTCAACGTCGTCTTTTAAATGTTCATGTTTTCAGGAAAAAAGGATTGTGAGATTGCTTTGGTGTTTTTGTGTATTTCAGTGTGTAAATAGGAAATAATAGGAGATCATTGAGTTCATTTTATGACTGTTTGTTTTGCATAATTGCACATAATGTCACACAAGTCAAGCAGGGGGGCTGAAGATAATTTCCCATGAAGGGAACAGAGTTAATGTGTGAACCGAACATCACTCTCAACAGTCAAATCAATACATGTCAACCTCATGGTGGCGCTACAGGAAAAGACACAATCGCATCTGTGAAAAGAAACAACTACCAAGCATCTCGACTTGCTCCGTCTGTTGCTTTGTACAAGTGGAACTCATGAGCTTGTTATCACGACTCATTTTATACAGTACATCTGCAAATCTGAGTACCTGAATATAACGGGGTGTGTTGGGTTAGGGTGTCGGCAAACAGCAACTTTGAATACATCACATTTATATACAGGTACCAGTTGTTCCCTGATATCTTGTGAGGCAGAATGTGGCACATTAAATCCCTCATGAAAATACTGCCTCTGTGCCTAATACTGTAATGTGTAAATTGTACATGGTACCCTGTCATCAGAAATACACCACTATAGGTGACAAGTTGAGGAGACTGACTGTCCTCATTAACTCGCCTCCAGTGCAGCTGTTGACATATGGTTGCTGAGAGTTTCCCTCATGCTTCTTCTCTTATCTCTCAGGTAAACGGGGAGGAGACCGGGGAGACCCTATCAGCCTACATCTCCTCCCCAGAGACGGTGTTTGGAGCGGCCTACCTGGCCATTCTGCCCTCACACAGACTGCTGCACGGTAGCAGCTCAGTGCGTCCTGCCCTGGAAAAAGCCTTTCAGGCGGGCAGAGGTGAGCGTTGCTCTTGACTGTCGAGGTGTATGAACCCTTGCTTTCTGAGACAGGGGAAACATTTAGATTTTAACTTCAGCAGTAGCAGGGCTGCACAAGTCGTAGTAAAATGATCTACGATCAAGTGTAATATCCAGTTTAGAATTTAATGGCTTAAAAGTTCTACTCTTCAGGAATGTTTGTTGGCCGACACCGCAGATTTGTTTTTGATTTTGTTATATTTTCTTCTGTAAAAATGAAGAATTGTCAATCGTACAGATTATGGATCATATTGCACTTGCAAAAAATGAACTGCCACCTTATCATGGCCGAGAGGTTTGAGTGCCCAAGGCAAAGTGGTCCTAGGTCAAGGGTCAGACAAAGAGCAGTTTATCAGACTTCTAATGAGCAACACAAACATCAAGGACCATAGGGTTACCAGGGCCCATCGGTGAGTACCTGGTGGCCGAGAGTTGGACTCTACCAGGATTGCCCTTTGTCACCGGTTCTGTTCATGCATTTTATGGACAGAATTTCTTGCCACTGTAGCGGAGGTTGTCAATGGCCTTTTGTCGTTGTCCTGCTGGCATCATCGAATAGTGACCTCCAACTTGTACTGGAGTGGTTTGCAGCTGAATGTGGCTGGGCCTAGCTGTAGAGATCCTCTGCTTTGAGAGAGGCCAGCTGAGGTGGTCCGGGCATCTGACCTGGATGCCTCGGAGGTGTCCATGTCTGGACATGTCCATCTGGGAGGAGACCCCTGGGCAGACCCACGATTCACTGTCACTATCATGCAGCTCCAATCAACAGCAAGATGTATTAACTTTGTAATGGTGGCAGTTTACAAAGGTCCTTTGCATCCTTTGCATATTATGTGTGGACTTAATTGACCTGAGCTTAATTATCAAAAAGTGGTGCAGTTGTAAAGAATCAATCACATAAAGAGGGACCTATCTCAGTAGAGATTTGCAAAGCCTTTTTTTTCCCAAATGGTTTACACCCTAGCACGAGTGAATGCATTTCTGGGATTGTGGCTGAATGTTAATCTAAATGTGGTCATGTAAATATCCTCCAAGTATGATAGTTGTAGTTTACTGAGTGTATGATAATTGGGATTCCCTTGAGGTTTTTCCTGAGTCACTTGCTAATGATTGTTGATAATGAGCTGCTTGGGGAAGCATCACTGCCTCTTTCATGTCCCCTTCCCTCTGCTCTCCAGACTCCGTGACGGAGGTCACTGCTCGCAACCTGTTCACCAGCCACGAGGTTCCACTGATCATATCGCACAAAGAGGTGTTTGACGGCTATTTGGACACTGTGATTGGTGAGTAATTGGTGGCATATGTGAATATAGGGTATGGATTTCATAATGACACAATTTCAATTTTGCATACTCACTTATACGACCGCTTGCTGCTACAGTGAAAGTGTTCGGCACCTCTCATTTTTATCACAGCCGTTATGATGTGAAACTGCTGTGTTGCAGTGTGTGTGGGGTTAGATCTCATGGGATTGTTAAATGTTAGTTTCATCACACCAGGCTTCACATCACCACAGGGTCTTTTACTGTCTCCAGAGATCTGTTGTGTGACCATGTTTTGTGTTTTTATTGCGGTCCAACAGGTGTCCCAGACTGTGGTGAAGAGGATCAGTCAGTGGCTAAAGCTCTGAATCTTCAGTGGATGACGGTGCTGCAAAGTGACTCTGACGGGACTCAAACTTTGATAAACTCTGATGAGGTCAGAGATGTTGTTAAGTTGTTTCTTTTGTCGGTTGCCAAGAAGTTACCGAAGCCTGTTTTGTTTTTATAACTATGGAACTATGGTTCATTCTCATATGTCACCAACAAGCAGAGATTGGAGGTGAAAGTGTGTCTGCTCTGAGCAGCAGCAGAGTCACAACTTGTCAAGTTTCTGACATAATATAACTTTTAAGTACTACCGTATGTTTAATGTCTGCTTACATTCTACTTATTTGTCATATTCTCTCTGCAGTTCTCAGGCCTCAGCAGAGAGGAGGCTTTCAACTCCATAACCCAGAAGGCCAGAGAACAAAAAGTTGGCGGCCACCTCACCAGCTCCAAGCTTAGGGACTGGTTGATCTCAAGACAGCGTTACTGGGGCACACCCATCCCCCTGGTCCACTGTGGGACTTGTGGTCCAGTCGCAGTTCCTGAGGAGGAATTACCAGTGACCTTACCAAAGCTGGTGTCGCTGACAGGAAAGGGGGTGTCGCCGCTGAAGGATGCTCATGACTGGGTCAACTGTAAATGTCCAAGGTGAGAAGAAGAGATAAGATAAACCTGAAGGCTCGGAATGCCATAAACAATAATTAAAATAAGGTAAGGTAAAATCATTCTTTTTAATGTGATGTTTTTTTTTTTAGATCTCAGGGGTCCTGTGCCAAAAAAACATTTTGAACCACTGATGAGTATGATATGACTTGACTCTGTATTAGCCAATATAATTACATTATAATTATTTCATTAAACAAGACTGATAGATTATAAAGGTGAGCGTGCAACGTCCTTAATTCACTTGCGTATTTGGAAGGCACCAGTTTTCATTTGAGGATATTTGATACCATTTTGACAGTAAGCAAATCTTCCTGCTGAGTAGCCCTTGAGCCAGTCACCGAGTCACCACCACCTCCCAAAGTACTGCAGCATTAGCAGCCCTTCTGAGCGAAGTGATGCAGAAAGTGTGGAGGAAGTATAGTTTGTTTTTGGCACAGCATAAGTGACCGTGGAAATGATCTTGTCTGTTATGGCGTTTGTGGAATGAGAAGTGAATTATGTGTAAACTTGCTCCAGTGACAGCTTCTCCTCAGTTCTTTCCTGTATTTCCTCAGGAGACCAGTGCTGACATCAGTGTGGCGGCTGTTAGGCAGGATGCGAGCACTAACAGCTTTTTACAAGCACACTGAGCACAGAGAGCGGACCTGTGAATTGTGTGATTAATACTTTTGATGAGGTTATGTAACGAGTGGCGTCTGTAACCGGAGCAGCATGAGAAGATGATGATGATGATGATGATGACGATGATGATGATGATGATGATGGAGGATGCATTAGCCAGCGTTGCCTCAAGCAGTGCATTTGTGCATGCACACGGTTTACCTTTTGTGCACACACATAATCACACATGCCGGCTCACCAGTGACTCACCTCGGTGAGTGTGATGGCGAATGTGAATGCACACCCGGCCAGCAGCTCTCGCTGACATGGGAATTCCTCTCTGAATGAAACTAATCACTTTCATGGCACCGCGTTGATTAAAACAATGGCTCACTCAGTCGCAGATGGCACAAGTCATCAGATTGCGTTCAGCGTTCACTCACTTCCACAAAGCTCTGATAATTCCTCCCATCAACAGTGATTGATGGCTATAATCAGAAAGATGCTGTTATCTCCCGTCTTCCCATCTCCCCTCTGTTGTTAACTGTCTGTGGAAATTTGTTCTCTTCACTTGTCGATCCATGTCCAATTAAAATGTGAGTGGAACACAGACGTGTGGAGTGATGGGAGATGGGTGATAGAAATTTAGTTTTATCTGTCCTTGAGGAAGTTGTTTCCTGTGTGTGCTCATCTCGTACAATACTGTAAATTGTCCTGCCAACTGAATCCTGGCAAGGACGGTGCATATGCAAGTGCTAGTTTTTCCCCATGCGTTTGCAGGTAAAGTGGGAGACCACCTGACCTGCAGTCAGACACACTTACACACAGCAGATGGAGCAGAGGCTGTGTGGAGTGGGCAGCTGCCTCGCTTGCCTCATCTGTTTGAGGGCCTTTTGACACTTTCATGCTCATCCAGCAAACACAGTCAAAAGCACAGACTTGTGTGCATACCTTGCTTCAGATTTAGTTGGTGTTCTAAATCAACTGCTCGTTAACGACAATATCTAATCAGCAACGCCGTGGATGTAGGCATTCGGGCTGAATGATATGGGTAAAATATCTAATGGCTTTCATTGTGATTGTGATTCACCAGCTTTTTAAAGGTACCGGAAGTGTTGTGTTGTTTTACCTAAGTATGCATTGGGTGGTGACTTGAGCGTACTTATGAAAGCCATGTATCCCAGAATGCATTTCGCCTGAACATATCAGCAGAGAAAATAAATATAAACCTAAAATAAATCTTTTTTTGTGTCACAGTTTAAAGTTAATTTGAGGCGAGAAATTAGTCATTTAGAATTCAAAAATGTGGTTTGTGTAGGTTTGACATATTTATAATTTGGAAGTGACGTTGGCGCCACCTGCCATTCAAACAGTAGAACAAGGTACGCTACTGTTCCAATTGCAATGACCGTACTTGTGTGCT